>NC_056732.1:300313423-300637589 GCF_019279795.1 Protopterus annectens | reverse complement strand
GCTCTGGAATATCCTTCCTTAGAGTCCACACATGGACTCTGTCCCAACAGTTGAGGATAGAATGAAAATTGACAACTTCAGATAAAGAAGTTATGTACTTACCAAAATGTTCCATTTGTGTTGTCCATTTTCATTCTTCCTCAACTTTCTGCCTACCAACCACCATCCTTTATTTCAGCAAACTTATGGAGGAATGAGATATTATAAAGACACCACTGCACTTTTGATTGAGCTCCTGATATGGTTTCCTCTATAGGGCACATACATTTTTAAGTATCTCTTTATAGATACATGTTAACAGATACTTCTCTGGTAAAATCAGCAAACAAAATCTGAGGTATGTTATGGGTTGGTGCATCATTGGTAAGGGTGAAACTTGAGAGCTTTTTAGTTACCATGAGCTTTTGTAATGGCTGAGTTGGATCTGAGGATTGGATCCAAACCCAACAAGTTGAGGAAGAATGAAAATGGACAACACAGATGGAATGCTATGGTAAGTGCATAACTTCTTTTTTAGCTCTGTACTCAAAACAGACTGTGATGTTAAAAGACCTAGGCACAATTTTACAGGACATTCCTAGCCGTGATTAAAGCATCTTCACAAAATTTAAGAAGCATTTGGAAAAGCTCATCCCATACTAAATAAAATGTCAATATAATCCAGAGAAATAACTACAATATGTGACACTGATGGTTCAGCCTCAGAGTTCTGTTTTTGAAGTTACAGAGCAATGAAATTTGCTGTGCCTTTTTCCCAAAGAGAACATGGGGCTATAAAGTTTAAGTTGCACAGACAGGTTAAGGACTAAGATGCAGGAAGGACAATTGGTATCCTGGGCAAAGCCCCCATTTGGTTTTCCCTAGACTGAAGTTGTGGATAAAATAAACAAGTAAATAAATAATGAAAATTTTTCTTTGGTTTAAAGATCAAGTTCTAAGCTTTGACTTAACCTCTGAATCTGGAAGTTAGCGTGCTTGCCTGTTAGTGTCTAAATGGCAATTTCCAATTTGCTCTTAAGTAAAACCAACAAAAATAAATTTGCTAAGTAAAATACTAATACAATAGTCATGCATGCCATATACTGTAACTCTCGTGCAATTAGTCTGTAATGTCATCATGCTGACTCTGTGGCCACCTGTACTTGGTGTGGTATGCAGAAAGGAATAAAATACAAAGCCAGAAAATTTGCATTCTAATAAGGGTAATGTTTAACAAATAATGTGATTACTCTTGTCAGTGTGCATTCTTTTTTTTTCTGTATACCACTACTGACTTATTGCTTACTACTATGCATTTCAGAATCTTAGAGTGGAAGTGTTCTAAGCCACAAACATCAACAATAATTCCCTTCACTGATATGTGCCTGGAAGGGTATGAATGTGAAACAAGGTGCAGAACTTTTGTAACGGTTTTAATTTCACATAAAATTATCATTTTATGTGAAAATTAGACCCAAGTAGCTATTGTACACCAGGGTGTCTTCACATAAGGCAAAAATGGACTGCGGATGCAGCATTCCATTTTTGAACTTTTGAGCATGATCTTATCAACCAGCTATTATGTAAATGCATAGCACTTTGCAGTAACAAACACATTTGCTATATTGCAGCAAAGAGCTGCAATAGTTCCTCGCGACAGTTTACTGACCGTCATTTATGCTTTCAAAAGTACATGGTCTTCAACCTAAACAAGCTAATTTGTATAGTTATTTGCTAAACTGTGTCAACTACCTTTGCTAAACTGTTGCAAAACTGCTATACTAGCTCCTTGCTACACTTCCTAATACACAAACACTGACTGTCTTCAAGCTACTTAAATGACTGCTGATACTGCTAGCAGGGACCATGTGGAATCTCTTGTATTGTGCCATCTGCAGCCCACAACAACCTATGCCTGGGACAGCTATTTCTTTATCTTACCCTTGCTGTGGCTTTGGTTAAGGGAGGTCTCCCTCTACTCAGTGCAGAATAGGCTTCTAAAGAATGCCTATCTGTAGTCATTCAGACTCTGGAAGATTCAGTAACACACAGTCCATGGTGGCTAACACCACCTTGGGTATTTTGCTTTAGTTTTTTTCTAAAACTCTTCTTCTTTTGGCTTTTCCCATTTAGGGGTCACCACAGCGGATCACCTGTCCGCTCATGATTGGCAGTGGAGTTTTACAGTATCGAGTTGCCAGCCTGGCACCCAACCTTCCACAGAAGGCAACCACACACACGCACTCACACCTACGGCCAATTTAGAGTGTCCAATCCACCTGCAGCATGTCTTTGGGATGTGGGAGGAAACCAGAACACATGAAGGAAACCCACGCGATCACAGGGAGGAAATGCAGACTCTGCACAGAAGGCACCCCAGCCGAGGATCGAACCAGAGAACCTCTTGCTGTGAGGCGACAATGCTAACCACTGCACCACCGTGGCCGCTAAATATAAATAATAGGAACAATGGAATCAGTTCATGATGTAGCACCTGTCTAGATTTTGGGACAACTTACAAAATCCCAATTAATGCACATAAGAAATTACTAGACAATTTTATGTGTGTTAGAAATACAAATGTGGGTTACATAAAACTTTTTAAAGATCATCAGATTGCATTTAGACATATGAAACATAGAAGATGAATGCAGATAAAGACCCCTAGGGGACATCAAGCTTGCCTTTTACCCACTCCAGAGAGAAGCCTATCAGTATAATTAATCCAGAGACTGCTGCCAATGTAATCTACCTTGCACTTGATGTATTCCTTTCTTTCTTTCACACTTGTAAAAACAACATAGGAAAACACGAATGCAGTAGCAGACACCAAAGGTATGGTCAAGTGCTTCACTTCTTTAATTTTAGGAAAAAAACTTCATCAGAACCATTGAAACTTCAATCTAAAACATTTATAAATACTTACGAGATCACATGAGTAATGAAAATGCTAATGCAACTCTTAAAACATACAGTACATTCACACACACACACACACACACACACACACATATATATATATATATATATATATATATAAAACTATTAACTCAAAATCATTATAATGACATAATATGCTTAATATTATAACTTTCATTTAATCCTGAACTTGTATCTGCAGTTAAGAAAAGCATTTTCAATTCTCTAACTGGGTTACTGATGTTCTCCATACTGAAATCAGTTACTACTTGGTCAATCACAACAAAATGTAAACTTTTTTAATTCAGTGCAATTAAACTTATAATCTTATGTTGTCCTTTTCATTCTTCCTCGTTGGGTTTTCGGATCTGACCTCGGGTCTGACATGGCTGCATTCACAAGACTTTAGGATCCAAGACTCAAGTTCCTTCCTATCCCATAATGCATCATTCCTTCCCTAACTCCTCAGATCTTGTTAGCCAGCACAGACATGATCCACTAGTCTTGAGCTTGTTGCTAGGTTGTGAGTTGGAATTTAATCATTTTTGCTTCCTTTTGGCTTATTTCTATTTCTTTGACTAAAATTTAATATTTTTCTTTCTTATCTGAATGCTCTTTCCATGCTGTACCTCTCTTCCCGATCTTTCTTCTGAGGAGTCAGTGTTTCTGGAGGCTTCCGGGGAGGGCCTGTCTACATCCTGGGTGACTCCCCCTGGCAGATGAACTCACTGATTTAGTTTCCCACTGGGCATGGAAGGAACTGGATACAGTTGAGTCAATCCCCTAGTGTCCTGATAAATTCTTGTGCCTTCCTTCTGATTGCTTATACTGATACAAAGGTGTTCCAGTTGATGTCATTGTGGTGTCAGCAGCCACAAAAAAAGAGCTCACCAAAGAGAGCTCTTCTGTTCATCCTCTGAACAAGGAGTCTCAGGCCTTGGACCGATACGAAAAGTACGTGCACGCCTTAACTACCTTCACATTGAGAGCATTAAACTACTTGGCACATTCTACATGTCTGCAGAGATATCTGGTCAAGGAGCTAACCAACTCTCTGAAAGAGACTTGTCAGAGGAAAACCTTAATCAGGTTTCTCCCCGGTTGGTAACTCTATCTTCCTTGGCAAATTCCTCAAAGAGGCTGATCTCGCACTTTGTGGAAGGTGCCTCATGAGTAGATGGTACAGGCATAGCCATTAGGAGACATTCCTGCATGTGGCTTTGTGATTTCGCAGAACTCTTCAAGGCATCTTTCATTAACACCCCCTTTGTTGGTTCCTCCTTGTTTGGACCAGTAAAAGAAACACTTGCCCACAGCAAGAAAGACTTTGTTTGCCACAGGGATCAAATTTTCTACCCACCAAAGGACTTGTTCAAGCAATTAAAAGGGTGAGAAGAAGTTTTGGTTCAGAAAATCTCAAGATCCTTTCCATTACTCATGTAGGGATACCGTTTCCAGTGGCAGAGTAGGAGGTTTCAGTGGTAGACACTGCCTCAGAGGCAGGGGAGGTCTGCAGAATCAGGGCTTTAGGGAACCATTTGTCGATAAGCCCTATCAGCACTCCTGAAGTACTGCCTGACTGCCTACATCTGGAGACAGTTGGGGGATGCCTATCCCTGCTCCTAGATGCCTGGATATACATGACAAATAACAACTGGGTGTTAAAAATAATATCCAGAGGTTATTACATTCCCTTTTTGCCATCACCTCCAAGTTGCAGGAGGTTACTCCCTGACGTGTCACCCAGTCAGAAGTCCACTCTTCGAGAAGTTCAAAAGCATCTAGAGAAAAGAGTCATCCAAGAGGTCCCAACTGAACAAGCAGGATACAGAATTTATTCTTGCTTCTTTTTGGTGCCAAAGAAAACAGGGGAACTAAGACCAATAATGGATCTCAGCAACCACAACCTATATGTTAAGAAGTTGAAGTTCTGAATGGTTATGGTTCAGTCTATTCTGCTGCTTCTATGCCAGGATGATTGGATGTACTCTATAGATCCCCAGCACGTGTATCCTCATATGAAAATGAACAAATGCTCCAGCAGACATTTGCACTTTTGGCTGGGGGACAATCATTACCAATTCAGAGCATTACACTTTGGTCTCACCACAGCCTCCCCTGGGTGTTTACTAAATGTATGGCAGTTGTTTCAGCTCACCTGATGCTGAAAGGATTCCAGGTGTTTCCGTATTTAGATGATTGGCTCTTTACTGCACCAACAAGGCATCAACTGATTCAGGCCACGGATTACTTGTTACAGATCTTCAATTCCCTGAGCATCTCAATAAATTTGACAAAGTCAAACCTGACTCCTGTGCAGAATCTAGAGTTTGTAGGAACATAGGGATCGGTCCTGGGTTCTCTCCTATTTGGCATCTACTTATCATTAATCCAGGCCAACACAGAGGGACTCTGACTGACCAAGTTCACAGATGAATGCAAGCTGGGAGCCATTATTAACTCCCCAAGTGATGCAGACCTCCTACAGAAAGGCCTCACTGAGACCAATGGCTGGTGTTGAAACCATGACCTTAACCTTAATGCCAAAAAATACGTCGTCATTCCCTTTGGGAAAAACTCAGTTCCCACTAATTATCACATCGTTGGGAGCCCACTGAACACTGAAGGCGTTATAAGAGATCTGGAGACACAGGTTGACAGCAACCTCTCCTTCAACCACCACATTGCCACTGTGGTCAGAAAGTACTTCTATGTGGCAAATCTCATTACCAAGGGTTTTGCATCCAGGAAGAAAGAGGTCATCATTTCTCTCTACTCTTCCCTCATTAGACCAGTCATAGAGTATAATGCCCCATTTGGCATGTACCTCACTAGACACCTGCAACAAATGGAGAGGCCACAAGAGTACCTCATGAAGAGGATCCTAGGCCTTAAACACATCCTACATGGACAGAATAAAAAAAACTCCAGCTATTCTCTGTCTCATATCATCTACTAAGAGGCGATCTCTGCTTGACTTACAAAGCCATATCTGATCCAGCTCTGTTAGAAATGCTACATCTAAAGAAATCCCAATCCCTCTGCACCACACGCTCCAGAGACCTCAACCTCATTATCACAATCAACAGAACATGCTGGAGGGACAGGTTCATAACCCAGAGACTGCCCATGCTCTCGAATAGACTTCCCATACATGTCAAGTACAGCACCTCACTGGCCCTCTTCAAGACAAACCTTGATGAGTGGGTGGGAAATAAAAAGTTCACCCTGGGGATCACTCCAGTAGCTCTACTTGATAGAGGCACTGGGAACTAACATCAGGCAGCACAATGACAGGGCACTTCTATGGGCTAGGCTTGTAAAGGTTGCAGGGCCATTAGCCTAGTACACACCTATGAACAACTGAACCATTTCACTCAAGTAGCTTCCCTACCTCTGCATCGCATAACTTCTCTGAGACAGCAAGTCCAGGATTTATTGCATCTTACATCTCTTCTAGCACAGTTAGATATCAAAGTGCTGAGTTCTATATTAGCGGCCATCATTCTCATACCCTTAGCAAGATACTTTATTAGAGTCCTACAAAGGACCCTGGCTGTTCAATGGTCCATTCTGTTCCAGCCGCTATCTGCTCCTATCTGACTGACTCTAATCTGCAGACGGCATTTCCAACAGTGGATTCAGTCAAATGACCTACTGTTGGGCAGGCTGTTCTCTCTTCCCCCTCCAATAGCCACAGTGACCACGGATGCTTCCTTATTGGGGTGGGTAGGGCATTATCAGGGGAAGATGGTTCAAGGCAAGTGGTCCCAGCACGAGACCAAGCTGCATATCAACATCCTAGGGTTGAGAGCAGTCCTTCTAATGTTGCAAGTCTTTCAGGACCTTCTCCCTCTAGGGACTATTGCAATTCATACAGACAACATGTCAGTGTTCTGGTATATCAACAAACAAGGAAGAACCAGATCCTACCCATTATGCAGAGAGGTCTTGAGAGTTTGGGAATGGGTGATCTCTTCCAGCCATTTTCTAATTGCAGTGCACATTCCTGGGGAAACCAAAATGCTAGCAGATGGTCTCAGCAGGTCCATTCTGATGCCTCACAAGTGATCCCTCAATCAAGCAGTAACAAACCAGATTTTCAGCCGTTGGGTCCAGCCTTGCTGCAATCACTTTGCTTCATCCCTAAACAACAAATGCAGCAAGTACTTTAATCTGATCCCCCCAAAAGGGGAGTCACCGAGGGATGCTGTAATCTATGACTGGCCCCCAGGTCTCCTATGCTTACTCCCCACTTCCCTTGATCCCAAAGTTTCTACAGAAAGCTAGCAGGCTGAAGTGCTCAGCAATCCTAATTGCCCACTTCTGGCCTTATCAGGTATGGTTCCCTTCCTATGGTCTCACCTGAATTATCCCCCATGGATACTGGAGCCCAATTAGGACCTCATCTCCCATCCATCCGAACATCAAAAACCCAATCTCCACACTATCAAGCTAACTGCATGGTTTCTCCACTTCCAGTGATTATAAGAAAGTCCAGGCTAGCTTGCCCGGTTTGAGACATAATCTTGGCCTCGCAGAAAGCTTCAACAAAAAGGTCTATAACATTAAGTGGAGCAGATTTGCAATTTGGGATTCAAAAGAGAATACTGATCCATTTACAGCTCCTACATCAGCTATTCCCCTTTTTCTGAGTTCACTATTTCAGGACGGTGCCAGTTTTTCAACCACCTCAGCAACCTCATTTCTAATTTTCATTCAGGAAAGGGATCTTCTTCTATTTCCTTGTTGAAGTTATTCAAAGTATTTATGAAGGGTATTTTTCTGCTAAGACCTCCAATAAGAGATTCCCCCACCCTTGGGACCTTACAATTGTTCTTCAAGGCCTCACTCAAAAACCTTTCGAACCAGCCAATAGTTGTGATTTGAAATTTCTTTCATGGAAGACTATATTTTTGGTAGCTATCACATCAGCCAAGAGAATATCTGAACTGCAAGCCTTGTCAGCCAAACTCCTTACATTATTTTTCATAATGACAGAGTTTTCCTGAGAACTAATCCATCCTTTATGCCTAAAGTAGCAAAAGATTCCAACATTAACCAGTCCATTCAGTTCCGGTTTTCCTTCCAAATTATTCAAACAAAGGAGAATATATGTTACATCTCTTTGATGTTCATAGACAGTTGCACTTCTATCTGCACAGGACAAAGAAGCACAGAAAATCTGATCAACTCTTTGTATCCTTTTCTACTAATCATTTGGCCCAAGCAGTATCCCAGATTACCCTGACTAAATGGATAACGGATTGCATTTCTACCATTTATTCCCAAAAAGGGGTTGAGTTGTCTCATCCACCTAAAGCCCACTCGACTAGATCTATGGCCACTTCTTAAGCTTTTTCTGCCAGAACATCTATTGATGAAATATGTGCTGCAGCCACTTGGTCTAAGATTCATACATTTGTTTTGCATTATAAATTGACATCATCTCCAGAAGCAGAGCATCCTTTGGCTCGAAAGTGCCCCAGCATATCCTTCCTTAGGGGTCACCCAGGAGTTATGTAGTTAGGGACTCTGACCCAACAGTGAGGAAGAATGAAAAGGACATCATCAGATATTATTTACCATAACTTGACATCTGTGTTGTCCATTTTCATTCTTCCTCACTTCCCTCCCATCCATTCCCCAGCCTTGGTATCTTTGAGAAGTTACCTAGAGGAATTTGGAACCGATAAATTCATGACTTGGGCCCCAGAAGCTCTTGATCTGTTCTATTTCTTCTTGATAATGTTACCTATTAGGGCAACAAACTCAATCTGAGGTGTTAGGGAAGGAATGATGCATTATGGGAAAGGGAGAGGCTTGAGACTCAGGTCCTAATGTTTTGTGAATGCTGCTGAGTCAGATCCGAGGTCGGATCAGAAAACCCAACAGTGAGGAAGAATGAAAATGGACAACACAGATGCCAAGTTATGGTAAGTAGATAACTTCTATTGTTGCCAATGCATTTGAAAAATCAGCACTGGCAAAAGCTAATCTGTGATCATTAATCATTTGTGAGAGCATTCTTGCAGTTTTACTCACATAGAAGCTCTCACATGAACAATAGGTGGCTAAATAAACAACACAAGCAGATGTACAATTCTAACTTTTTTGCAAATATCTCATATCAGTATGTTTTAAAACTACACTATGACCACAATTAATAAATCTACACATCTCACAATCCTTGCAAGAGTAAGTACCCAAAAGGACATTAATTATTAATACTACATGTTGAAACAGCACTTGATCTTTCAAAAAAAAGCGAATTATCCAACTTAATCTAATAAATTAGCCTCATCACATTCCATTTAATAAAATTAGAAAGTCAACTATTAAAACGCACATAGTTATTGATAAATGTCTTTTTTCTGAAAATATTACTATGAAGACATTTTGACATCTATAGCCAGTTCTAAATCAGATGCTTTAATGCTAGGGTGTGGATGTTGTTTTTTTTTCTTTGTTCCTAGCATTGTCCTTTCAGGGTTTAGCCTCTGTCTCTCTGCTGGCAGGAAAGCACTGAAGGACTTTGTGCCCAAACTTGTCTTTTAGTCAGCTCAGCTTGAGCTGCTTGATAGTTTGGGTGCATGGTAGGTACACTGAAGCTTTGGAAGCTGGCTGGCTGTTACATCCTTGGCAGGATATAACCCACACAGCTAAAGCTATTGTATCAGTGATCATTTCAACATCTACTGTTATGGTAAGTTCAACTTGCAAAGCTGTACTTCCAGCTATAAAAGGATACTCAGTGTTTGCTGCTTTATCATTTATAACAAATGTAGACACAAATGATTATTTTCCTTTTAAGAATACTTAACTGAAAATATTGCAACTCAGTGTTGATTTTTTGCATGCTTTTTCATCTTTCCATACATATTGCAATCTTACCATTATTATTATTATTATTATTACTATTATTATTATTATCACCATCATTATTTGTGAATCTTTTTCAGTGTAATATTTACATGTCCCCATTTTCAGCAACTTTGCAATTTAGTGTATTTGTAATTACCAGCTTGTGGAGAAAGTATTTTAGCGTTAACATCAATAATAGTGCTTTTTACCTTTTGCAAGATTTTGTTTGTATTTTGACTTTGTGCACTGGGCAAATGTACCTTGCATTTCCTCAAGTATTGCTTATGTAAAACAGTCTCAAAGGCATTTGAAAACATAAAATTCAATCCAGTTCAGAAAGCAGTTTTCTTTATAAAGCTTCATAGTGAATGACATGCATTAATCTGATTCCAGGTATGCCATTTAAGTACATCACAGATGATCAGTTTGCATTTGCAATTTAGCAACACAGTGTACTGGTTGCAATAATTAAAACTAAATCTTTCTGCAGTTTCCACTGATTAAGGCTGAGAAGGTTCCTTCAACAATTTCATGAGCTGTTTGTAGTTTCTATCCTTAGACTTTTG
Source organism: Protopterus annectens (assembly GCF_019279795.1). Taxonomy (NCBI): domain Eukaryota; kingdom Metazoa; phylum Chordata; order Ceratodontiformes; family Protopteridae; genus Protopterus; species Protopterus annectens. The sequence continues at coordinate 300,627,261 of NC_056732.1, read as the reverse complement.
CATCTAAGCCAAATTCTGAGTTAATCTTTAAATGAAACATCCATAACACTCAATAATGTAACTATGGACTTTTTCAAAGGAATTTCACCTGCTATAAAAGAAAAATACAGTTCAGTTTTTTTAATATATGCAGACCATGACTCCATGGTTGGATTAAGTGCTTCAGCTCTTCCCAAATGGGCAAGTGAATTCTTGTTGCTACTTTTTCGTCTTTGTGTTTTCGATACTTTGAAGAAACTCAAACTAAGACAATGTGTACAGTCTGAAGTCACTTTATTACAGTGTCACAACTAAACACTGACTGAGCACTATGCACAGGTGAAGTTACTTTATATTCTGGCATGCACTTTACAAAACTTATGTGCAGAACTTAATACATCATATTAGTGCACATTGAATACCTAATGTTCACCTTTAAATACACTTATCAATTACTGAATATCTACCCCAGCTCCACCTTACCTTCTCTAATTCTTGGTTGTACATATGGCCTCTCTAAATTCAGCCTATAACTAACCTTAGGATTTACTGTAAGCCCTTCTTTGCCTTTCCTTTCTTCCATAACATATGACCACATATTTCATCATTCCTGATTATATTTTTTTCCCCAGTCCTCTGCTGAAAATTGGTTTTGTTCTAAGGCAGACTTTCCCTGTAAAATAAATGTTAAATAAATAAATAAATATTTCCCTGCTGGTTCAGTCATCGTACTTTACATGACTAAATCGCTTTACAACCTTTTGTGGAATATGGAGACTTCTGTGGCATCTGGAATGTATGGGATCAATTTGCAACAGAATATACAAAACTCATTTTACAATCTGAACATCAGTCTTCATATTTCCCAAAGAATGTAATTAATCAAGTATCCACAGAGAAAGTGATGCTTTGTATATATTGTTTAATATAGCAATAACCGATAAGTGGGTGTGCTATACTGAAGATTTACCCATGGCTGGTGTGGTTTAATCACAAGGGCGATACCAAACCCAGGAGTCGGTTATTGCTATTATACAATGATATTAAAGAAAAGAAATTACTTACTTTTCTTAAACAATATATTTGTATAATGGTGCCATAGTGTTCTTACTTGTTTCTGCATTCTTCTGCTTTGTTGATGTACTGTGCATGCACATGGGACTTACATTCTCATGCTTCGCAGTACATCAGTGCTTTGGAAAGCAATCAATGAAAAAAGGAAGATCTCAGTTGTTTCTTTTTTTCCAGATTGTTTATATGTATGAGAGAGACAGGGCAAAAATACAAGGAAAATCAGGTACATTTCTTTAGTTTTGCAGAATGTACCTGATTTTCCTTGCATTTTCTCTGGCCTCTGTATGTACCTCTCAACCTCTAGCTGAAAATCTTAGAACCAAGACAAATGCAAAGTAAAAAACAACAAACCTGGAGTCAGAATAGTGCTCAACACTCTTCTTTATTGTTACAGAATTAGACATTTAGATACCAGCGTGAAAGCGCTTAATTTTGTAACAATAAAGAAGAGTGTTGGGCACTATTCTGGCTCCCAGTTTGTTGTTTTCTAGCTGAAAATATGAACACCTAACATGGCGCATATACTAAAAGAAAGTCTGATCGCACTTCATCAACCAGACTTTTTTCTATTGGTATATGCTCGATTTACAATGGACAGACGGGTTGGGCTGACCAATCAGCATGCACATTTTTGAATTTTAATGAGCTACCATTGTATAATACAGCAACAACCCATGGCAGGGGAATGATGAAACAAAGCCAACCATGGGTAAATCCAGCATTACCCACACCCAGCCATGGGTTATTGCTATTATACAATGGTGTTAGTTTTGTGTTGTGTTTTTGTTGTTGTCATTTAGATTTCTCAGAGTTTTATTTTGTATTCTTCCACTTTTTCCTGAGAGAATGTATGCAGGGGAGTGGGAGGACCACCATATTGTGATACAGACTGAAATACGTGAAGACCCTGAGTGCTTAAAATGTAAATTTAGAGAAATTTGTAACTCTCAAATAAATATTACAATGGAAATGCACAAACTTTACACAAGAAGCCAAAAGCCTGATGAAAGTATTGCAACACATATTACTGACTTAAAACATAAAGCAAAAATATGCATATGTGTGATCCATGATATGAGTTGATAAAAGACAATTTTGTACGTGGTGTTAATGATGCAGTGAGAAAGATTTTGCTTCACAATAGTGAATTAACATTGAGCAAAGCCACTGAGATTTGCCAACTACATGAGATTACAGAAAAGCATACAAATATGCTTACAAATGAGAAAAGCATGTTTGCAGTATCTGCTAGTGTGAATGTTGATAGTGTGCAGCAGAAAAGATAAAAAAGAAGTATAAACAGAGAGGCAGTGCCACACCTAACCTCAATGTTAACTATTGCAATTGTGGAGGCAGTTATGAACCTAAACAGGAAAAGCGTTTAGCTTTTGTTCAGCAGTGTCACAAATGTAAAATGTGGAATCATTTCAAAAGGCTTTGTAAGTCTAAAATGTCACAAACTTATACTAAAAGAGTGTATCTGAAGAAGCAAGTAGATCAGACAGAGACTGTAGCAAACTCTGAGAGCTGTGAGCAAATGTTCTATGTTGATGGTGTCTCTGATCAATGAAACAGCTAATACAGTAGGTTATCAGTTGTCAGCAAAGAGTGAAATGTTTTATGCTCTACAAATTAATGGGAAACCTGTAGAGCTTAAAGTAGACACTGGATCTAAGTGCATTGTTACATCAGCATAAATGTTTGCTAAGGTAAAAGCTGGTGAGAAACTTGATTCAGCAAAGTGTGCAAAACTAGTTGCATATGGTGGTGAAGAGGTTCAAACTAATGGTGTAGTAGTTCTTTCATGCCAGTCTGCTGTAAACAGCAATGACTTGCAGTTTTATATAGTCAGAAGACACTTGCAGTCACTGTTAGGCCTCAAAGACAGTCTGAGAATGGGACTGATTTCATTTAATAAAGAGGTCCACCATACAAGTCTGAACAACGACGACAGTTTTACACAGAATATTTTTTTTGTGAATATGCTGATATTTTCAAAGATGAGCTTGGTGAACTTCTTCAAGCCCAGTTGTCAGACCAGCATGGAAGATTCCAGTAGCAATGCAGAGTAAAGTAAAGGAAAAACTAGAAAAAATGGTGAATTTAGGTGCCCTTACTCCAGTAGAAGAAACAACTGAATGGGTATCCTATATGGTCGTAGCTCATAAGAAAAGCTCAGTTGATATTCAAATATGTATTGATTCATGAGATTAAAACAAAGCACTAAAGCATCCTCATCACCCAATGCATACAGTAGAAGAGGTAGCCACTCTCATGCCAAATTCGACTGTTTTTTCAATCTTAGATACAAAAAGCTTCTTTTGACAAATTTCTCTGGATCGCAAATCTTCATAGGTAACTACATTCAGTACACCATTTGGTAGATACAGATTTTTAAGAATGTCAATTGGAATAAATTCTGTCAATGAGGTATATCAACGTGCCATGGAACATTTTTTTTCTGATTATACATGTGCTATTATAGTAGTCAACATAGTTTTTGGGAGCTATGGTGAACATGAACATGACAGAAATCTTAGAAATGTCCTAGACCATGCACGTGAAGTACATCTCAAACTAAATCCTCAGAAATTTAAATTCAAACTGAAAGAAGTTACTTATGTGGGTCATTTGTTTATAAGTTCTGGCTTATAACCAGATTAGTCTAAACAAACAACAATTGTTGAAATGCCAGTTCCAGAGAATGTCACATCTTTACAATGTTTTCTAGGTATGTTGAACTATTTTGGAAAGTTTATCCCAGACTTGAGTGAGTTTTCTGCAACATTACGTGAGCTGACACACCAAAATATAAACTGGTCCTGGTTGGAACAACACCAAAGAGCATTTGATATTATGAAGAAGGAAAGTGCAAGTCCAACTACATTGAGATATTATGATGTTCACAAACCTGTAACTCTTTCTTGTGATGCTTCAAGGTACGGCCTTGGTGCAGCATGTCTTCAAGAAGGCATACTCATTGCTTATGCATCAAGAACTTTAACTCAAACAGAGATGCACTATGCACAAATAGAAAAAGAACGTTTGGCAGCAGTGTTTACATGTTCGAAGTTCAATGATTTTATTTATGGCAGGCTAAATAAAGACTGATCACCAACCACTAGTGACAGTTTTGAAAAAGCCAATACATACAGCCCTAGCTTGATTGCAACACATGATGTTAAAACTGCAAAAGTACAATTTCAATGTTGTTTACAAAAAAGGCAAATACTTGTACCTTCTTGATGCTTTGTCATGTGCACCCAAATGACAGAGCAGCATGAAAATGAAACAGCAGACTTTGAAGTCATGAAAGTCAGAAATTTTTCATCATCAAGGCTTGATGAATTAAGAAATCACACAGCTTCAGACCCATTCTCCAGAAGTTGAAAAACATTATCAGTCAAGAATGGCCAACACGACAAACCAGTTTACCAATTGACATTTAGCAGTATTTTCCTTACAGAGATGAGCTCATGATGGAAGATAGAATCATCATGAAAGGTCCAAAAGTGGTAATTCCCAAAGCATTACAACAGGAATATATCAAAATTTTGCATCATCGTCACCTAGGTACTGATTCAACCAAAAGAAGGTCGAGAGGCATTGTACTTTGGCCTTCTATGTCTAAAGCTATAGAGAAGAAATCTCTAGCACGTTCAATCTGTAACAGCACCAAACTGCATCAACAAAAAGAACTGCTTCAGCTACACCAAATTCCTGAATTACCATGGTCGACGGTTGCTGTAGATATTTTCAAATAGAATGGTCAGCATTACTTGGTGTTAGTCGACTCTTACTCATATTGGCTTGAAATTGACCTACTTTGGAACTTGACGTTCAGCACAGTCATTACAAAATTGAAGAAACATTTTTCTGTCCGTGGTAGTCTGCACAACGTCATGTCTGACAATGCTGCACAGTTTGCTAGTCAGCAGTTCATGAAATTGGCTGAATCGTGGGTCTATTTTCATATTACCAGTAGTCCTGACTATCCACAAGCCAATGGTTTAGATGAACATGCAGTTCGTAGTGCAAAGTATTTGGTGGAAGAATCCAAAAGAGATGGTACTGATGTTTTCTTTAACTTTTTCAGTCTCAGAAACATTCCTCAAGACAGCTTGCTTGGTTCACCTGCTCAAAGATTGATGTCCAGACACACACGAACAACTCTTCTGATCAGCAAACAATTGTTAGTACCAAACACAAAGAATAACAGAGTGGTCAAGGCTCAACTTTCGAGAAAGTGTCAGTCACAAAAGTTGTACTATGATAAAACCAGTAAATCTCTTTGACCATTGTTACAAGGAGAAGTTGTGAGAATGCAAACAAACAAAGGTTATGATCATGTAAGAATCATGAAGGACATTTGTGATGAAACAAGAGCTTACATCATACAATCTGAAGGAATGGATTGCAGACAGAATTGCAGGCGTGTTACCTGTCTCAGAACCAGTGCCACAGCAGACTGCCTGTGACGACGACTCTGATTTCCAGAGTGACTCCTCAACTGTTCAAATTCAAAAGAACAGTGTACTGTCTTCCAACAACTTTGATGTAAACCTAGATGTTATAGTACTGAATAAATCCCAAGATACTGTCCCTGTTGCTAAATCTAATCAGAATTTCTTTGTAACTAGATCGGGTAGAATTTGCGAACCCAATCCTAAATACACAACGACTTGGACTTGAAATTAGTTATGTTTTCCTGAAATGCTGAAATAATGTCTAGCTCTTAAATATGCCTTTGTTCTTGTATTTTGCAATGTCAAACAAAATTAAAGAGGAAGGATGTAGATCAGTGTGCATACTTAACCTAGTCAGCCACTGTAGCTAGACAGCACGTGCATATAAGTTAATGAGTATGTGCTAGATCAGTGTCATTTTGTGTAGTCAGCTGGTGTGAATGTAAGCTTGAATGGAGATGCACGTGTGTGTGTTAGAAGTAACAAATCAGTCAGTAACCATATGAAGTACATATACAAGTTACAGCTCCTGATGTGTATATGTGTAATAAATGACTTGAATGCAGACCCAGCCTCAGTGTCTCATTTGAATACATGAGACATGTCAACAAGTCCATTTGCTGTTTTTGGGGAAAGTGCTTGGCTATTTCTCAGTTGTGCTATTTCTTGTATTGCTAGTGGGTTATGGTGTTCTGCTGTATCTTTTCCTTTTCTTCTATATGTTTTTAATTACTGATTTACATATCATTATTAGCATTTGTTGGACGTGTCCATAATTATGTCAATTTTTCTGTTTAATGGTGGGTTGTTTATACATCCATTGAGTCCTGCACGTATGGCTACAAATGTGCTTATAACATAATCTTTACCACTTGTGTTCCATACTGTAGTGTAGAATTCTCTTGTACTGAGTTTAAGTTCTCTGGTGTAATAGTGTACAAGTTTATATTATAGTGTTTTTTGTTTGTTTTTGCCAGTTTTCAAATATGTTTACAGTCCAGTTTGTTTGTTTTCTTGTACTTGTTTCTTCCTTTTCCAGTTCTAGTATTTGTATATCTTCAGGTGTGTTTTTTTCTGTATGCCTTTTGTTGGCTTCTTGTTTTCTATTAATATGAAAAATGTCTTCTGTTTTCTGAAGTGTATCAGTAGACATATTATCCTCATTTATCTGGGAATTGTTATATTGTTGTACTTCCTGCTCTTGATCTTGCCGTACTTTCTTGCTTGTTGGAGGATGATTTATTATCTCTGGTATGTTGTCAAATATTTCTTGTAGTTCACTGTCAGCTATTAGATTAAAGTTTAATTCCATGTTTTCCTGGTTTTATTTTCTTTCTTTACAGTGTGTTATTGGTGGTTATTTTTTTGAGTTTAGAGTTTATCTGAGGTAAGAAGGCTTGTGGATGTTTGTGCAGTTTACACAAGGATGTATTGGTTGGTTTTGTGTTTGTTTTGAGTACTGCACAACACATTTGATTATTTTTGTCATACGTCTAGGTTGTTTTACATTGCATGTGTTATATTTTTCTTTTTTTTTCAGTTATTTACTCAGTTTATCTAAAACAGGCATGGTTGTTAGACTGTCCAATCAGTGTGCTCATTTTGGAATATTGCTTAGTATGCACTGTTTAGCTAGATTGGTTTCCTTACTGATTATTTATCTTTATTCACTTATTACTGACATTGTAAAGAATTGTAAATAGGTTAGTTTATGGTTGGTGGTAAAATGATTGGGCATAGCTGTAATGATTCTTGTGTACATTTTAAGTAGTTGGTGGGGCCGTAAGTATTTTTACTGTGTACTGTCATGCAGTGAAGCAAGGAACTGATGGTTCTGAGTGTGCTGTTGGCACTGCCTGAGGTTGTCTGCGCACAATATATTTGTTTTTAACATACGGAAGACATCCACATACAAGCATGTGATCCATGCTGTACTGCATACAAGAAAAATCAGGTACATTTTTGATTTATTTGCACATACCTGATTTTTCTTGTATGTATATAACTGGTTTGCATATGCTGACAGGAAAGTGCCTCTGCTCAATGGTACTTTAGTGGTCAGATTTTTTCCTACTGGTATATGCTCAATTTACAATGGGCATGCTGGTTTGGCTGACCAATCAGTATACTCAGTTTTGAATATTAATGAGGTTCTATTGTATATTATAGCAATAGCCCATGCCTGGGTGTGGGTAATGCTGGATTTACCCACGGTTGGTGTGGTTTGGTCATGAGGGCGAAGCCCGAATGGCCAAACAAAAACAACCGTGGGTAAATCCAGCATTACCCACACCGAGAAGTGGGTTATTGCTATTATACAATGACATTATTTATGAAAAAAAAAAATTACTTTTCTTAAATAATGGCATTGTATAATGCCTCCTTGCTGCCCTTCCGCAGCTGTCTGGTATTCTGCGGCAGTTCTGATGTACTGCGCATGCGTATGCTTACGCAGTACATCAGAGCTGTGGGCAAAAGCAACGGAGAAAGCAAGATCTCTGTTGCTTTTTACAAACTGTCTCGCTATGTTAAAGGAGTTTAACATAGTGAGACAGCTTTAAAAAAAGCAACAGAGAATCTCCGTTGCTATTTTTAATGCTGTCTCGCTATGTTAAACCCATTTAGCATAGCGAGACAGTTTTGAAAAAAGCAACGGAGAAAGCAAGATCTCCGTTGCTTTTTACAAAGTGTTTCGCTATGTTAAAGGAGTTTAACATAGCGAGACAGCTTTAAAAAAAGCAACGGAGATAGGAAGATCTCTGTTACTTTTTTTAAAGCTGTCTCGCTATGTTAACTTGTTTAACATAGCGAGACAGTGTGTAAAAAGCAACGGAGATCTTGCGTTCTCCGTTACTGTAAAAAGAGTTATACTAATGGAAAAAGTCCGGGCGACCGGACCTTTTTCCATTATTATAACTCTGATTTACAACGTGCATGCTGACCAATCAGCGTGCACGTTTTGGAATATTAATGGGGGGTTGTTGTATAATATTATATAATGCTATCCTAATTCCAGCTAGAATGCTTGTGCACACATATTAACTGCTGCAGTAATGTAAATGTTATTTTTTAGCATGAGAATCTTAACATCTGCAAAGACATTTTTATTTACAAGTACTGCAGGTATATTGGAATATAATCTGTACAAGTGCTCATCTTAATAATATCAAAAAGCAGGTGCTTCATTTTATGCTCATGTGGCCTTTTTTAGGAAAAGCTGCTGGCTAACAGTGCTGATCAAATGATGACACATGGCATAATAAAATACAATATAATTTAGTTAATACCATATTGTGTCATCAATGAAGAATATTAAATGGTGATACAAAGTTATAACCAACAAATGTGTGATATGCATAAATAAGATCTCATTTTATATTAAACAGATAAAAAGTATTCTTACCAGGTGCAAAGCAAATCAAGTATAAAATGAGACCCAGAAGTGCTGTCCATGAATATGGAGTTGGACAGTAATTATATGCCCAAAGTAGTCCTCCTTCATTATTCACTGTTTTGTTTGAACATCTGTTAACATAAATAAGCACAACACTTAAAACAAAAGACTAGTGTTATACAGATTAAAATACAGACAGGTTTAAAAGCAGAGTTTTAAAAGTAAAGAGTACTTCTGCTCACAGTAATATGTAATTAATAAAAACATGTTCACATGTATTACAAAGCTGTGACACTGCAGCAAATGGAAAATCAATCTGTAGGTAAGAAAAATAGAATATTTAAAAGGACAGAAGACAGGGTACATTCAGAGGCACATAGCCCACTGTGCAATCTTGTTTCCTAGCAGGATTACAACTCGTGAATATGTACCTTGGAGTAATTCAAAGACAGCTATGGTGTTGTAGTAGTATGACACCTCTGACAAATAGTGCTACAGCAGTCTGTTGGACGATGCTGTATATAATAAGGGCACTCCATAAGAGTGGCTAATGTAAATTAACAGTGACGCTTGCCACAGACCTTTAATCCAAGATCAAAATAGTACTTTACAGTGATATTAAGACAATCTCCATCATGCTTTTTCAGAGTAGATCAGTGGGTGTGAACACACTGTTTTAAGATTTTTACCCATTGCTGTCTATGGCATCTGGCATCAGTGAAGCAATTAACACTGCATCAGATAAATACTTCAAGTATATATGTGTGGGTATGTACCGGTGCAACAGCATTGCCTGAGTTGAGAGGTGGGACATTAATGTAGTTGGTTCCAGCTGTGCTAGGTGTTTGATTCAAAAGCACAAAAAATGACTTATAATGTTTTGCCCTATACAGCTCTTGTAAGTCTCCAAATCATTAGTTGGCTCCACAGTGCAAGTGGATCATAGAGTGCTGCACTATTATCATTTTGCAGCTAACATTTCTGAATAGCCCCCAGAGTCTTACTTGTTTATTTTCTTATGAGGTTTGCTATTTGAATAATAATGGAATTACATACATCAAATTAAGATGCAAATGACTTTTATTTATTTTACTTAGTTAACATTTATTTACCGGGGAAGTCCGACTGGGCTAATTGCCCATTTTCAGCAGAGGCCCAGGGAGAAAAGCTTCACATAAGAGTACACAGTACAACAGCACAAAATTATACAGATCAGAAGACTTATACAGATCATAAGGAACCATACTATACAACGGAATTCTAATCAATGTTTATCCAAAAACATACAACTATGTAACTTACAACATACAATAACATACACTAATATTATCGGAAATTATACATCAGAAAATTAAGTGGGAAAGAGTTTGAGGGTGGGCTGACATGGGGAAATGTCAAGTAGGTTCAGGCCGGAACACAGCCAGTTGATATTTACATGGATCTTTAGCAGGTTTTTGAACTGTGCTGGACTGGTTGTGTTTAGTATATTCTGAGGAATAGAGAGTTCCATGCTTAAGAGATGAGCTTAGAGTAAAGAGAGTCTCTGAAGCTGTTGTTAGATTTAGTAACTTTTAATAGACATTTGTTGGATGATTTTAGGGTCCTGTTGTTGAGGTACATTTGTACTAGGCTGTGTATGGCTGGACATTTGTCAGGTAGGTATACTATAGAATGGGTTACGGTAAGCTGGTTTAAGGATAAGAGGTTAAGTAGTCCAAGCAATTTGAGTTGTTTTACAGCAAGGCAGTGATGAGTTTTGTGGGGTAGGTTGGCGGCAAATCTGGCTATCTTGTGGTAGCATGTTTCAAGTTTGCTTAAGTTAGTTTTCCTGAGGTTTGTGAGTATAGGGGAGGCATATAATAGAGTGGATAGTAGGTGTGTCTTGGCGATTGCTTGTCTGAAAGAGTTGCTTAGGTAAGTATTAATCTTGGAAAGAGAATCCAATTTAATGTGGGCCTTTTTAACTGCAAGTGATATATGCTTGTTAAATTTTAAATTATCAATAGTACACCTAGTAGTTTAGTTTCTGAGATTGGTTTAATTAGTGTGTGATTGGATGAGATGATTTTAAAGTCCTGAATGAGGTTGTTTGTTTTGTGATTGTTGTTGGGGAATAGCATTAGTATTTTTTTGGGGGGGTTTAGGACGAGTTGATATTTATTTAGGAAAGATTCAATGGCTATGAAGGACTTTAACAGCTAATTAAAAGAATAGTGTGAATGGGAAATAAGGGTCAGTAAGAGAGACTCAAAAGAAGAGCCAGCATACCACAGGGGTTACTAAAACAAAAGGATATTCAGGGTGATGGACTTGTGGCAGAAACAAGAATAAAGTAATCAGTAAGATGGGAAAGTATATTGTGTTTCTTCTGAGGAGATGCAAGCATCATTATAGGATTAAAGGAGTATAGGGGAACACAAAAGAAATGGGGCTGGAAAAAGCCTTTATTCAATATACAAAAAAATAATTGAATCGAAGGAATACAAAGAGATTCACAACTAGATGAAGGACAAATAAAGAAAAAAACTGAAAAGTGATTGTTTTAGTGAAATCCTAATCCAAGATTACAACATCCACAGACATGATAGAACACACAAGCATGGTGGTGGCATAGCCATAATATACAAAGATACACTCAAACTGGAACATGTTGACTATTACCACCCCCAAGACATCACACATTCTGAAATATTAATCTCCTGCCTCCAACAAACACATTATAATTATAGCAATTTACATCCCCCCAGAAACAACTTGTCCATTATTGAAAACCTTCTTTGGTAGCCTGCATTAACCTTTAATCAGGAAACCATTATAATAGGGGATTTCAACATGGATTGGTCCACTTGCTCATAGGTTCATATGTAGGTACTAGGCTATTGGCCCAAAGGCCTAAGTAAGCCTAGCCAACAAGGTTCCCTGGCTTACATTAACAAAGAAAGTTAATTTCCTGTACCCCTGTCGATCAGAGCCACAGAAGTGATCCCTGGGGTGTATTTCCTATTTCCCATACACTCATCAAGATTTTTCTTAAAGAGTGCTAATGAGAAATTTTGCTTGACATAGATGGGTAGCTTGTTCCAGAGTATAGGAGGTCTCTGGGACAGGAATCTATCCCTCCAGCCCAGCATGTCTTGTTTATTGTGGTGATAAGGTTTAGGTCCCTAGAGCATGTAGCTCAGAGGGATTGGGATTTCTTAAGGTGCAGGATATTCAACAGCTCTGGGTTTAACATAGCTTTATATGTTAGGCAGAGATCTCCTTGGAGTAGGCGATATGCTACAAAGTAAAGCTGGAGTTTTTGAGATGGTCAGTGTAAGGTATCTGTTTGTGGCCAGTATTCCTCTTTGTGAGGTACTTCTGTGGTCTTTCCAGCTGCTGCAGATGTCTTGTGAGGTACATTCCAAAAGGGGCGTTGTACTCTATAATGGGTCTAATGAGTGCCAAGTAGAGGGGAACAATCTCTTTTTTCCTGGATGAGAACCCTTTTGTGATGAGGTGTGCCACATAGAAGGATTTCCTGACTACTGTGGTGATGTGATTATCAAAGGAGAGACTACTGTCCAGCTGGGTCCCAAGGTTTCATCACACATTCAGCGTTAAGTAAACTGCCGTTTATGTGGTAGTTCGTGGGTACAGAGTTTTTTACCAAAGGGGATGATAATGCACTTTTTGGCATTGAGCTTGAGGCCATGCCTCTGACACCATGCATCTGTCTCAGTGAGGCCCTTCTGTAGGATGTCCACATCATTTGGGGACTCAGCTATGGCTCCTAGCTTGCAGTCATCTGTGAACTTCATTAGCCAGAGACCTTCTGTGTAAGCCTGTTCTTCAAAGAAGTAGATACCAAACAGGAGAGGTCTCAGGACTGAACCCTGTGGTACTCCACTTGTCACTGGTTTGAAGTCAGATTTGCAGTCTGCAACTTTTACAGTGTGGGTTCTGTCAGTGAGCCAGTTGGCAACTCATTTTGTGACATAGAGATTTATACCTAGTTTAGTGAGTTTAGCTATAATTCCAGAATGGGGGATGGTGTCGAAAGCCTTGGCAAGGTCAAGATAGGCTGTGTGAACCACCTTACCCTCGTCTACAGATTTGGTGACTCCCTCAAAGAAGTCGATCAGGTTCAGAAGGCATGATCTGCCTTTCACAAACCCAAAATGGGTGGGGTCCAGAGTTTGGCGGTTACCAATGTCATTGTTTATGAGTTCCATGATGATACATTACCAATGTCATTGTTTATGAGTTCCATGATGATACACTCCATGGCCTTGCAGACCAGGCTCATCAGGCTAATAGGGCGATAGTTCTCAGGATCAGTGGTGGCTCCCCACTGGGATAACTGTTGCTGTGTGCCATTCAGTGGCCACAAAGCCTGACGTGAGACTATGACTGAACACGGTGCTTAGGTGGGGAGCCAGTTCATTCTGAAGTTCATGTAAAACGCAGCCTGGAATGTTGTCCGGTCCTATGGATGCTGTGTTTTTGACTTTAGTGGGTGCAACTTTTACCTGCATAGATGTAATTACAGGGACTCTGCATTCTTCCTGTATAGATATGGGCCCTTTAGGGGGTGAGAGCGGGGTAAAGTTAGCACTGAACCTGTCTGCCAGGATGTTGGCAATATCAGTTGGTTCTGTAATTTTCGTGCCATTGTGCTGTAACTCTGAGCAGATCTGGGTGTTGCCATTGAGATTCTTGACATAGCTATAGAATGCTTTGTGGTTGCCCTTAGAATCAGTGGCAATTGTGTTTTCGTAGCTAGCTATGGAGGATCTTGTAAGGGATCTCATCTTCTTACTGAGGCTGACCAGGCAGCTCCTCCACTCATGGGATTTTACTCTCTTTTGCAACAGTTTCTTCCTTCTGTTGTACAGTTTATTTATGGCATGGGACCACCAGATTGGCTTCATTTTTTTTGGAGGATACATCTTGGTTCTGTTTGGGATAGTACAATCCATGCATTCCTGTAAGTTCTTATAGAGTGCATTTGTGTAGGATTCAGTATTAACTGTATTGTCCATCTGCATGGGTGTCATGAAGTCCACCATTTCTGTCTTAAGAAACATGAAGTTGGCTTTGGAGAAATTTTTTACCATGGTTTCCTTAATGGTGTGTTGGGGCGGGATATCTAGGGCGATCAGCCTATGGTCGGATCTGACCAACGAGGCATTGATTTCAGGTGTGGAACACCGGTCGCTCATGTTGGTAATGACTAGGTCTAGGATATTGTTGTCATCTGACAACCCCTCCAAATTTCTTAACCTCTGTGGTTTCAATCAAATAATACAATCCCCAACCAGAATCGACAAACATAGTAACAGACAATCTATCTTAGACTGAACTCTAGCAAATAGGCCCTCCCTCTGTCATAAATCCTGCTACCTCCAGACAGCTTAATTGATAATCTACCCACCTATCTGCTTAGAATCAGCATATGCCTTCCAAAACGCATCATATATAAACTAGTCCACAATAAAAGAAACTTCTCCCCAGAAATCTTTAAATCCCTTCATCAACAATGTGACTGAAACCCAATAAAATATCTCCACTTAAATTCTGCAGTTCAGTACTTCAATAATACGTTTCTCAATATTCTAAACAACTTGGCAACCCTTAGAAAGATCCATGTTAAATCAAAACATATTCAATGGCTTACTACGGACACCTTAGTGTATTTCACCACAGTTCTGATGATGTCTTAATGTTATAGATGAAACGCTGGACTGTGGATGTTTTTAACCTAATTTTGATATTAAACATATTCTTCAACAAGTTTTGAGTTCGGTGGCTGATTTGCTAATTGTTTTGCTCTTATATTTAATTCTTGTTTTTTGTGTACCATACTTTTATCATAATTTTTTCGACGGTTTCTTTTGTATTTTTTTCTACATGATTTTGTCCCTGTTCTTCTTCACTTACTACTTCCATAACCCACTGAATGTGTTTAGATACATTAACTTCATGTATTTCTCTGTCCCTTCTTTACAATCCATCCACATATGACCTACCTTATTGCATTTAAAACATTTATCACACAACGTATAAAACATTTACTTTTTGTATAATCAACAATCAAGTGATCCGATTTGGGTTGACCCCAGCATTTAACAACACCTTTTTGACCATCTATATTTATAGGAATATGAATGATTTTATCATTTTCCATTTTAATACAGCATTACAATCCCAGCCCCTAGACCATAATCTACTGTCAAAAACTTTAGAAATGTCCAATAATACATCTTTACTTGTGCTATTTAAATGTCTTCAAACTCTCTTTCAATTTCTGTTCTAAACTGAACATGAATTTTCTTCTCAGTTTCTCTGGAAAAAAAAAAAAGGTAACTACATAAGCATTCCACAGAGTACAGTCTTTCTTTTTTTCAAACTGACTCAAAACTTTTCGTGTTGCCTGACCACATTCAAAAATGATATCACAAAACGTTTATTTGCTTATATGAATAAAAGTGCTTACTCTGATAGAGAAGTTATTTGTACCATGCCTCATATTTTTCTATTTATCTTTCTTCCTTGGAGAAAATCCTAACAATATAATTTCTTCTTTGTTTTGTAACAGTTTCTTTTCCTGATGTTCCTTTTCCCTTAACCATATCGGTATAAGTTTTTGTCTTACCATCTCCTGATTTTTGTATTAAAAGTACCTCTTCATTTTGAATTTTTTCCACAATATCTTCCCATGTCACATCCTTGCCACTCTCAAGTTTGCTTTCCTCACATAATTTCTTTAATAAAGCATCCTGAACCCTCCTGATTGGACAGTTGCAATAATACATCTTTTATTGCGTTGGTTCTCTTCCTAGACTAGCTGCTGCCGGAAAATCTCTTCTGAATCTGCAGAAGGATTGTCTGCCTTTTCTCTGACTATGCATCCTTCCACTGTTTCAAAAATATCCATAGGAGATTCGACTGTCTTCCTACCATCATCTCCAACCACTGGAACTCCACAAGAAGGCATATATGCCTTCTTTCTTGATTCTCTGACCTCAGACACAAATATAGAATGCTCAACTACCTTCTATCCTCTTATCCCTCAACACATTTTTAAGCTGATTTGAAGGGTCAACTACATCCGTCTGCACCAAATGACCACAAAACAACTCTCTTGACTCTATTGCTGTGACTCCTTCACTCTCTGAGCAGCCTCCACATCAGAAACAGAAGAAAACACAAAAATGTTCCCCCCAAAATGAAAATAGTAGGGCAAGTTCCCCAATGCCCTGGTCAAACTTCCTCTTAGTGGTATAAATACCAATTCATGTCCATTGTGAAAAAAGGGTCACTACCTAGTAGGACTATCCTAGTCAATAAAAAATAAATAAAAATATTTAGCCCCTTTATGACATTATTCGAGGCAGGCTGTAGCTCTAGGACTATTGGAAGGAGCTGTCCTTAACAGCAAAATTAAATGTGAAAGCAACTATGTTCTCTATTAGAAGTAATGCAGAGTGACTGAGTACATTGTAAAGGGGTAATTCCTGTTCCAATTACTTTTTAGTTTAGTTTGCTGTGAAAAAGTACCACACACAAACTAATCTTATTTAGTGGTCCTGATCTATAGATACAAGAGTTTGCTTGCAGAATTATAGAATCTAGTGGGCTAACATAATGTTCACCATATTGATCCTTGCTGTGGTAGCTTTAGCTACATGGGTTATATCCTGCTAAGGATATAATAGTCAGCCAGCTTCAAAAGATTTAGGGCATCTTCCACACACCCAAACTGTCAAGCAGCTTGATCTGAGTAAAAGACAAGTTTTGGTGCAAAGTCCTTCAGAACTTTACTACTCCTGAACAGTATACTCCTCTGAGGCTTTTGAGGATCAACAGTCAGCTTGTGCTTTCCCTTGCTGGACAGATAGGTTCCTTTTGGGGGAAAAAAAGTTCTGCTTTCTTAATTTTATTGATGTGTTATTACTCTCCTCTTCAGGAAAGTTATTTTAAAATTAGGAGTGTTTTGTTTTAATGGATTGTCTTGAGTCTGTAATGAACTTTTAAATGGAGCACTCGTTTTTTTTTTCCTCTCAGTTTAAATGTAGTATAAAGTATCTGAAAACATTTTTTTCTGTGGAGAAACTGTATTTATTTTTATTTTGTAGGGCTGGTATCATATTTTAAAATGCTTTTTACTGTGATTTTTTTTCTGTCAGAAAAGTAACTTTTGTGGACTAGTAGTGTTTACTGGTAATTGCTGGTTGCCTTCCATGGGAAACAGGCACTAATTTTGGCTTGACCATGAAACAGACTAGTGGTCCCAGAGTTGGTACTTCTTTAGCCACAAAAAGAATAAATTAAGTGAACACACTTTGCCACGGCATTCTAGCAGCTTGCCTCAGCTGCAGGTGGGTGACTCTGCTGTGGTCATCTGTTGTACCGTGGACAACTCACCTTTTATCAGGATCCCTCTGGTGTAGCACCTACAGCCACTATGGACGAAGGGTTAGCCATGTACTCTGCAGCTGTTGGGGTCTCCTCAGTTGAAAAGGGAGAGCCACTCTTGTACATCATGGGAGAGGGAACAGGGAAGGTTTCCCTTTTGAGCCAGAATGCTGTGTCCATCCCTTGGGAAGCAGCTATTGCTATTAGTAACATGGTTGTACCCATTTTCCTGTCAAAAAGAAACAGAAAACCAAGCATATATCTACTCCTCCTGAAATTTCTTTGGATAGGAGTAGTTTACCAGGTATGGCTCATGGTTTAATTCACGCTGTTGCTCCTTCATGTAAAATAGCTCTTGGTAAAAGAAAGAGGGATTGCACTTTTCCTGAAGGGATTCAAGATTTTGAATCTGAACAGAAAGATACAGGGTCAGATACAGATTTTTTTCCCTGAGATGTCTGATTCTGACTCAGAGAAGAGTTCATTTTTGATTCTCCATGTAGTGGGTTTCTCTTTCTCTTAGACTACTGCTAGAATGTGCCAGTGATTTCGGTGGGAGAACACCGTGGTTATCCCTTGCTATAAGGAGATCATTAAAAATGCTTATACATACTTTAGTTTGTTTGCTTTGTTATTCGTATATTCATATTTAAATGCTATAAATTCATGTTATCAATTTATAAATCTATAATGTAAATTATCTTATTATCTTAAATATGTCTATGTGATTGTTTTCATTATAATCAAAATCAATAAAACTGTTTAATAAAAATGCTTGTGAGACTTATTTCAATACTGCATATGGAATCAATGCCAGGCTGGAATAGATCATACAAATCATATTCTCAAACAGTAATATAGCTGCATATGCACTGTCTTCTCCAGAACCTAACCCAAAAAGGGCAGTTTAGAGATAGGTATATAACTGATGCCTAGCCTAACTGATTCAAGACTAACAGCAAAAAAAAAAAAAAAAAGTGGTTAGATGCTATTCAGATGAAAAAGATTTATTAGTGACAGGGCAGTCTGGACTGTGTAGTCTGCAGACTAACAGAAAAGAGCACCAGTTAGTTTGCTACTTCATAGATATTTTAACACAAGTAATCTTGACTTTTTATGCAGGTTCTATGCCTGGTAGAAGGAATAATTTTTATCTAGCCCAAGCCTGCCCTCAAACCAGCTGGAGTGATGCCACCTGCATTCCAACCCTCAGCCAGTCTTTCTCAGATCATGGAGCCTAGAATCAATTCAAGGTTCACATGACCTGAAGTGAACCAAGTGTACATTATTTGGGGTCAAGAAAATAATCTCTGTGGCTACTGAACTGCTTTTTGTGGGTAAAATTGGATTAATTATGAGCTTGTTTGCTTATCGCTTGAATATGAAGTAGATTTTATTGTACAGTACCACACTGCTGATGACACGGGCGGCCACGGTGGTGCAGCGGTTAGCGTTGCTCCTCACAGCAAGAGGTTCTCTGGTTTGATTCTCGGCTGGGGTGCCTTCTGTGTGGAGACTGCATGTTCTCCCTGTGGTCGCGCCAGTTTCCTCCCACATCCCAAAGACATGCTGTAGGTGTTTTGGACACTCTAAATTGGCCCTAGGTGTGAGTGTGTGCATGTGTGTGCCTTCTGTGGAAGGTTGGGCTGGCAACTCGACACTGTAAAACTCCACTGCCAATCATGAGCAGACAGGTGATCCGCTGTGGTGACCCCTAACCGGGAAAAAGCTGAAAGAAGAAGAAGAAGACCACACTGCTGATGATAAAGTAGCAAGACCCTGCTGGTTTAAGGGGATGTGTCTGACCTGATTTTTGTAAATAACTTGAAAGCTGATTACGAACACTACATTGTTGTTCCACTTGAAGATCATTGTTGCAGCAGTGTAAGCTGAATGGGTTATATCCTGCCAAGGATATGACCATCTGTCTAGCTTTGCAAAGCTTAAGGCTCCTTCCACACATCCTAACTGCATGGAGCTCATGCTGAGCTCCAAATTAAAGGCTGTTGGAGAGTAAAGGCCTGCAGAGCTTTCTTGCCGTGGATGTATATTCCTCTCTGTGGGCTTCATGGTGCTGATGGTTGGCTACCAGTCCTGCTAGGCTGGATAGATAAATTCCCCTCAGGGGAAAAAATAATTATTTTTTTGGAAAAGCAATGCGTTTTTCTGTGAAAACTTATTTACTTTTTGCTAAGAATTGTTATATTATGGATTGTCATTACATGTAAAAGGATTTTTTAGTTGAATATTTGTGTGAAAAAAATGTGTTTAAATGCTTTTTTACTTTTGTTTAGATTGTTATGTAGAATAATAGTGTCTTCTACCTGCCTTGGTTGGGTTCTTTTTGGCTGGACCAAGGAGAAAATATTCTGCTCAGTTCTTCCTTCCCCCATTCACAAGAAATATATTTCTTGGTAGTCTTGGGTTGTATCACCACTTTGGCTTTTGATGGGTGACTGTGTTGTGACCAGTCTGGGCTCCTAAGATTGTTTATCATTGTTTCATGTTCCACTGTTGTAGCATCTACAGCCACTAAGGACAGTGGGTTAGTCACATGCTCTGTGGCTATTAGTCCTTACTGAGCAAGGGAGAACCACTCTTGTTGATCTCAGGGAAAGTAGCAGATGAAGGTTTACTGCTTAGCCGAGTTAGAAGTTGTTCCCTAGAGTAGTTCCCTTGCCATGGGTCATTTTTTTTTTCCAGGGAGTTTCCCAGGAAAACAAAATCAGTGAGGTATATGCCACCTTCTGATTTTTTTTTCTCTCTTTTTCTGTCTTTGAACAAGGATTACTGAAAGGATTGCTTCAAGTCTTGAATATCTTTATTTTTGTTTCTTCCTTGACTGTTAATTGGAAAAGAAAACACTTTTCCTATTTCTTTTGTCACTGATCCCCAGTCAGAACAGCAGGGACTGGAAGGGGAGTGTTGTTCTTTAGTATTTCTCCTTAAACTGAATGTGCTGTTTTTGAGGAAAGTTTTTCTTCAGTTTTCTCTCCAGTACACTTATTGTTTTCTGAAAAAAATGTTTATTTCAGTGGAAACTGACTGAAATCCCTAAGCCCCAGCAAATGCATTATGTTTTGTTGCCACTGGTGTTCCCGCTACCTGCCGCTGATCTTCCCGAGTTATTTGCCTTAGAGGATCTTTTCTTTACAGCTTGCAATTAGTCTGACAGTCAGCCTCCTGCTTCTTAGTAGTCTGTCAGGTTCTATAAGTACCACGGGCACATAAATTATCATCATCGAATTCCAAATCTGATTCTGCAGTGATATCTTTATCTAAATTGTCTAATACTAAACACGTTATGATTGCTAACCCCATTCCCCTCGGACAAGGATGGAAAAGCTTCTATCAGGTTTGAGAAGAAAGTTTACTCTTCTTTAACTTTAAATTTCAGAACTTTGAAATGCCAGACTCGCATGTTTATTCTTTTCTATCTTCTTTTGTGAAGATTAGATAGCTAATTGTTAACCTTCTTTTGAGTTTAAAACTGTTTTAAGTCACTTCATTTTGCCTGCTTCTCTCATAAACAAATACTCTTTACTGTTGCTGTTCTTCTGGTTCGGTTATGAAAAGATTTGCTTGTTTACATTCTCAATACCTCCCAGAAGAGCTTTGAAACTGAGGTCTTGTAGTCTCCCCGGGATAACGAATGAACCCTTTGCAGCAGAGGTCCTTAAAATGTTTGATATGAGAGGGAAATTAATTCTAAGGGTCTCTCATACTTGGCAATCTTCTGAAGATCTTGTTCCAGGAAACAGATTAGTACATTTGGCAAAGTTCCAACAATCATTATTTTCAAATAGTAGTGGGGTAAGGAAAGCCTCCCGCAACCAAGGACAGTCCAAAAAAGGGTTAAATGACTATTTGCGTCTTCTTCCCACCTTGGTAATCCTTCAAATCTTTCCTTCAGTCTAGGCCTCCATCTCCCACAGTGACAGATTGTTTCAGAAAAGTGGATTATGAGCATTTTCTACCAGGGGTACTGATGGCTGTGGAAATCCCTCAGGGGACTCATTTTTATTAAGATTTTTTGTTGTGCCAAACTAAGGGGGTATATGGAGAGCAATTTGAGACCCCCTTTTCACTGTCCTTTTGTATTGATCCCAAAATTCTCAGTATTACCCTTCAAGCCCTCCTGCTTCTCTTTCCTTCAAGCAGTTTTTTTTTGGTAACACTGGACCTACATATCATCACATACCAGTTTGCATGGAATTCAGGCATTTTTTTAAGCTTTTTCTTGTATTGCTAACTTTATTAGTTCTCTGTCTTACCATCTGATCTGTCCACTGAGCCAAGGGTATTTATAATTTGCCTGACTCCAGTGATTGCACACTGCATGCTTGTCATATTCCATTAGACACTTTTTTCCAGTTTTCAGGATTCCCAAACATAGATCATAAATCTCCTTCTCAGTCTTGGGTTTTGACTGAACTTGCAGAAATCATCTCTTATCCCTTCTCACTCACTCATTAGTCTTTCTCTAACGTCTTTAGACTTGTCCCTATGATGAATAACTTTCCTTCCATTTAACCAGGTACATTAATACAGAGAGACTTTCCTGGATTGCTCCAGCCAGTCTCTGGCTTATGCAAGGGAGTTCCTTAGGATTCGCATGATTCTCCTAGCCAGATTTCACATGTGAAGAGTTCAGTGCTATCTCATATCTTTTCAGATTCCAATTCTGTGGATTGTCAAATAAGAATTATTTAATTAGGTGGACAGGTTATCTCTCAATCCAGGTCTTCCCTTCCCCCTCCCAGTTTGTCACAACAGATGCTTCAAACTTTGCTCGGGGAGCAGAAAGTGCAAGGCCTGTTGAATTCCAAGGACAAGATACAGTTTTGTCCAAGAGGTAATAAATATATATATATTTTTGGGATAAACTCTTGGGTAGGCTTGTAAGGGCCCCAGGGCCATTAGCCTAGTAATCTCTTATGATCCTATGACAGACAATAGCACATAAATGTTGCAGAGGTATTGGCAGTAATCTATGCTTTGAAAGCCTTAAATTATTTCTGGTTTCCAGAATCCTTACTGCAGTAGTGTGGTACATAAACAATCAAGTAGGTAACAGATATTATAGCTTTTGAAGACTTGCTATGATTGCCTAGGAGGTAGCAACTCAAGTTATTCTGAGCCTATTACCTTCATACAGCTTATCAGAGCAAAACATTGTAGCAGATGAGCTGAGCAGGACCAGGACAGACAGACACCAATGGAAATTTCACCCGGGGTCTTTCACAAATTTGTCCGGTTGTCATGAACACCTCTAATAAATGTTTATCTTCTTTTAAAACAGATAGCTAAAAATGTCTCTTCCAGCATTCCTTATAAATAGGCCTGGAAAGAAAGATAGTTTTTTTTTTTAGTCCTTTTGGCAGGAATATCTCTGTATGCTTTCCACTGATTCACATGGTACTTCTAAACATTTTCAGGTACTCTGCAAATATTGTGATGGTGACTGTCTTTTTGCCAAGGCAAGAGGTGTTTTCCTTTTTCTGAAACTGGTCAATGGCAGTTATTACAAGCTTCACCACAGAGTGGAATTATTGACACAGTAAGGAGACTGATGCACCTCAACCTGAAAACTTTGACTAACTGATTGAATTACAGTTTTAATGCCTTTTGCACATCCTTTTTTGGAAGACATGCACGAGCTTCTCTGGAGCCAAAATAACCTGCTATTAGAAAATTACATATGTGTAAGTTGAGAAGATTTTCTAGTTGGTGTCTCTCTAAGAACCAGGACCTTTTTAAGAACTGGCTGCTACTAATTCTTTATTTTTTATGCGAGTTGTTATTCTTTGACCTCTATTATTCCTCTGTCAGAATTAAGTTTTTATCCATGCTTCTCTGCACTTACATCCCTATATCTTCCTGTCCACTAGTCAAGTAGTTTGTGAAAGTTTTTATTTTTCTAACATCCATCCATTGTGAAAACTGGTAACTCTGCTCTGGGATCTTTATGTTGTCTTTGAAAAAAAAATGAAACTTCTTCCATTTGAATGAGTTCATCAGGTGGGTTTTGAGGTTCTTACTATTCAAAATTGAACTACTTATTGATCTGACATCTGCAAAATGAGTATCTACAGTGAGTCAACCCTACCTCATTTACTATAAGGACAGGGTTTCTTTGAGAACTAATCTTTTTATTTGTGCCTAGTGACTTCAGAGTTTACTTTAACTCAGACTTTTAATATCCTCATATTCTTTCCAGAACCTAAAACAAGGGAGAAAGCTTTCTTATTCTGGATGTCCACGCATAGCTCTGATACTATTTTGACAAAACTGTATCCTTCAAAGAAGCCAAAGAGCTGTTTGTCTCCTATAAAGGTAAGAGAAAAGGCCAGCCAGTGTCAAAGCAAACAATTTTCAGATGGTGGTTTCATGGTTTTTCCTTCTGCTGTACTCACAGTTCAAGCCATTTCCAAGCAGTGCTAGGGCACATTTTTCCTGAGCTTTGGCTTAATCTGTGGCTTTTTAGGAAGGGGTGGACTCTAGATGTTTTATAGAAGCAGCAACCTGTTCCTCTTTACATACTTATACAAAGCACTACAAATGGGATTCCTTTCCAGGTTGGTCCACAGCAGGCTTTATTAGGACTATTGTCTATGAGTTCCTGGATGCTTGAATTATTTCCTTCTCCCTGTGTGTTTATAAACTATGGTTAATCTATCCATTCAGCTTAGGCTAATGCAACAATGTTCTTAATGTAGAACATAATAAGTGAACTTACCATAACAGTACATGCTTTGAATACTGCGGTGGTGGTGCTGCGGTAGCGTTGTCACCTCACAGTAAGACGTTGTCCTGTTCGATTCTAAGTTAGAGTGTCTTCTGTGTGGAGACATGCGTGAATGGGCGTACCTTCATTGAAGGTTGTGCATCAGGGCCGGCAACTCGGCATGTAAAAATCTACTGCCAATCATTAGCAGACCGGAGTTCCGCTGTGGCGACCCCTAACCGGGAAAAGCCGAAAGACACAACAACAACCATAACAGTACATGCTTTGATGAAAAACTGTTGCAGTGACCATCCTCTCCTTCCAGCCTCTTTTTTGTTTTTTGTATATTCCAGCAGGGACTGGATGTATATACCTTTGTGTATATAGTTACACTGAGAGTTTTTTTCTTAGTGTTTATTGCATGAAAAGTGCCCTTAGGTTTTATAAAGCTGGTGAGCCAGTCATATCTTTAGTAGGATATAACCCATTTAGCTTAGGTTACTGCAACACTGATCAATTAGAGGATCTACTGTCACAAAAAGTTCACTTACAGAACTGTACTCTCCACTACTCCTAATGTTTTTTTCTATGCTGTGGCCATAAATCTGAAAGGTAAAGATTAAGTAAAATAGCAGTTTTACATGTTAAACAATTGCAGACTTCCTGAAATTATAAGTTAAATTTATGTAGAAGATTTAGACAGCTGCTACTTCAAACAGTTCATTTCACTAGAAACAGAATATTTAAAAAATACTTATGTTTGCTGCCTTGGTATACATGGAGAGAAGGGAAAGGCATGAAGAAAACATGGAATCACAATGCTTGGTCACTGTTCAGATATTTCGCTAATGCATGTTGTTTCAAAATACATAGTATTATAGCAAAAAGGAGTACAGTCAAATAAGTGTGATAAGAGTAACTAAAACATATTAACTAGAACTAATGAACCTGAGAGTGAGACAGATCACAGCAATACAGCATGTTATAGAGAAAAGCAGATACCAGGATGGGCTTCAGTAATTCAACTGAAACAGCAATTAATTAGAATTCATTTAATTAAAAATATTAAATACCAATCTTTTCAAACAAAAGAAATTTAGACTTCAAGATACCCCTCATTCTTAATCCTTTGTATAGCGTACCCTGAATAAAGAAACTAGCCTAAAATTAAAAGGGAAACATAACAGGTGTGGCTGAAACATTCAGTCATCTTCTCCCCGTCTGTTTAGTGGTAACAGAAAGAAGTACTGGAATAATGTTCATGTAGATAGACTGTGAATTTGCTAATAATATTTTTGCATATAATATCTGGAGAGACTTGGTTCCAGAGAGAAAGGGCATACTTTAGAAAAGGCTTACTAGAATCTCTTAAGCTCAAGGCCCCTCGATCTTGTGAACTTAACGAGTGGCGGCAATGATTGACTGAGAACTCAAGTAAGGAGACATCTGTGACCAATGACTAGTTGTCAGTACTGTCACCTGAAAATACAGTTAGGAGAAACATCCAAATTCTATTTCTGATCATCTCTATCATTCAGAAAAGACAATGTGTAGATACGTACAAGCTTTCTGCACACTGTGTTTAGCATGTTGGTGTTCTGTACTGAGATTCAAGGACAAAGGTCATGATATTAAAATGCCAGCTTAAACAGCAATGTCTGTGCTTGTGAATGGCATACCAGTGTGCACAGTTCAGAGTGGTTTACTACGCACACTGGTACTCCTGATGATGGGAAGTGCTGAGTAACTTAACACTGCTAAAGAGGTAGAATCTTCATGAATGTCCTAATGGAGAACAAATAATGTTAAGTTGTCTATCTCGCCTTCGTTCTTGCTGGCTCTGACTCGGCCATCTTCTATAGCTCGAGAGCTGTTTACTGGCTCGAGGCTACCCCTTATCCCATGATGCCTAGCGATAGCTACCCAGATCTCGTTTGCCACTTCAGCTGTGAGGTGTCGTTTTTCTGGCTCAGGCTCGTATAAAGTTTTTTGTATAACTTTATTACTCTAGACTTCTATATTTTCAGTGTTTTACTGTTAATGATTAGTCTTGTTTTTTGTGATAGCTAGTGTTTAGTTGTAGTAGCCCTTCTTTTCCTTGAGAACTCGTTTAACTTGGAGAGTTCACTCCCACCCATCCCCCCCTATCCTCTTCTTGTCAGGTTAGCCATTTAGGTTAGAGGCTTTCCTTCTACCTTTCTTTCATAGGCTAGCCATTTAAGTTAGAGGCTTTCCTATTAAAAAAAAAAAAAAAAAACCCTTTAGCTATAGTCTTGTTGTACAGTGTGTTTTTTGTGTAAATTGTATTTTGCTTTTGGTAGCTGTTGCTGTAATTGTTGTTTCCTTCTTTCAGGATGTCAAAGGAATCCAAAGTGTCTGGATTCAAGAAGTGTGACTCATGCTATCTGAAAATGTCTCTGATAGATGGGCACACTTTTTGCGTCTATTGTTTAGGCGCTGTGCACCTGCAGGAATCTTGTTCTATCTGCCATGCCTTTAGTCCAAGAGTCCTGCAGGAGCATACAAATAAGTTTATTCTCTTAGGGGTCTTTTAAAACCCCAGGATTCACCGGCCAAGAGCTCTCAACCTGTGAAATCCTCTAAATCTACCAAGCCGTCGGCTCCAAGTTCGGAGCCGTCCTCAGTTCAGACTCCACCTTCTACTTTGGTTCCGGCTGGCACCGATAAGACTATCTCCCCGTCAGCTCCATCAGAAACTTCGGAGCCACAAGAGGCTGAGGTCCCCTTCACTGGAATCGGTACATTCGGCTCCTCGGTCTCCGTTGCTTCAGAGCGAGCGCAGTCACCGATCCTCTCACTCCTCTTGATCCTCTAGGCTGTCGGATCATGATGTGGAGAGAGTGGTCATTAGGTTGCTAAAGTCGCAGGCACTTACCAAGATGTTGTCCAGCCCTCCTCAACAGGTGTTGGCTCCATCCACTTCTCTCAATGTTCATCCTCTGACTCCAATGAGTTCGGAGCCGGAGTTTGTTGGGGTTCGTGTAGTGGAACCGTCAGCTCTGATAACTCTATCTCCTTTGGTTCCAACATCAGCTCTGATCCCCTCGGTGGTGCTGTCCATTGAGGGATCTGGGCACCGGGGTTCCCTCGTCGGCTATGAGGGGGCGAGTGGCATCGGACCCTTGTCCGACCCCGCTCTCCCTCTTGGAGCTTCGGCGCAGGTGAGCTCAGCTCCTACATCAGCCTTGGAGCTGTCTCCCTTGGTGCGGAGAAAGATTCCAATTTCCTCAGAACTGGAGCTTTCTCTGCATCATGGCAGGGATGCCTTCGATGTCATGAGGAGTGTGCTGGCCACCGAGTCAGCTCCACTATCGGCCCCACCAGCTCTGTCCCCTGTAGTGCTTGTGCCAACCTCTGCTCCTCCTCCAGACCCCAAGCGTAGGGAACCGGTGCTCCAGTGCACCCCATTGGGTGTTTCCTCTTCTTCCGAGGCCTCCCCTGATCATTCAGAGGAGCCCCCCCTCATAAGAAGAAGTGCAAGAGGAAGCACATTGACTCCCCTGAGTCTGTCACTTCTGATACAGACTTAGACGATTCAGAAGGGTCCCCGAGATCCCCCTCTGAAGATGTTTCCTTCTCAGACATCCTAGAAATGCTTAAGCAGAGGGGGAACTGGAATCCCCTAGCCCCTACCGAGGATGAGTCTGTATTTCTGGATGTGTTTGGTTCCCGACCTTCCACCTCCTGGGTTTCTCCGCCTTTCGATCCACTTATGTCCGTGGTGGCTCGAAAAGCTTGGTCAGCTCCGGATACAGTGGAACCAACTTCGAGGAGACCTGGCAAATTCATCACAGCACCCCAGGATAAGCAGTTCCTTACCAAAGGTGTTCCTGTTGATGCCATGGTGGTAGCAGCAGCCACCAAAAAAGAGTTAGCGGAGACCTGTTCATCTGTCCATCCTCCTAACAAGGAGTCTAGGACAATGGACAGATATGGGAAGTGAATATTCGCTTCAGCGACCTTTTCTATGAGGTCACTGAACTACTTATGTCATTTTACCTGGCTTCAGAGGGATCTCCTTAAAGAGCTCGGAGATACCCTTCAAGATCCATCAGCTGAGGGGGCTCAAGCTAAAGTAGCTTCCCAGCTGGCGATGCTTAATTCTGTAGTTAACTCCTCCATGAGGCTCATTTCCTACGCAGCCGATGGTGCGAGTAGAGCTGCAGGTATGGGTGTGGCCCTTAGGAGGCATGCATGGATGCGGCTGTGTAATTTTGCGTAACCCTTTTGAGCGTCATTCCCCAACACCCCCTTTGATGGTTTCTTTCTCTTTGGACCACAGGTGAAAGACACTTTGACTAAGACTCTCTCTACCATGGGAGTCCATTTTTCCACTCCTTCTAGACCATACCCTAAAGGTCAGAAGAGTGGCAAAATGTGGTTTTGAAAATCCCAGGGAGCTTTGCCCGACACACATAGCAATTTTTCCTCCAGGGACAGAGGGGGAAACAATAACAACAGACGGTGCCCTCATGGCAAAGGGGGTCCGCAGAACCAGGGCAACAGAGAATCCTTCCCTAATAAGCCCTTTCAGCATCCCTGAAGGGTTGCCCGGCTGCTCACCTCTGGAGGCAGTCGGGGGAAGACTTTCACTGTACCCAAAAGCCTGGCAAAATTTAACACAAGACAGATGGGTATGGTCCATTATATTCGGAGGTTACAAAATTCCCTTCCGTCAACCCCCCTTACCATCAAGGAAATCCCTTTCAGATGTTCCACCCAATCTGAAGGACTAAGCAGTAATAGAAGTTTCAAAACTGCTAGAAAAAAAGAGTCATCCAGGAAGTCCCGGCAGACCAGCATGGATCCGGAACTTACTCAAGGTTCGTTTTGCTACCAAAAAAGACAGGGGACTGGAGACCGATTCTGGATCTCAGCAGACTAAACAGTTCTGTACAAAGAACAAAGTTTTGGATGGTCACGCTACAGTCCATTCTACCCTTTCTGGGTCAGGACAATTGGATGTGCTCGATAGATCTTCAGGACGTCTACTACCACATCAAGATGGACAGGTGCTCCAGGAGATTTCTTCACTTCTGGCTGGGAGCCAGTCATTACCAGTTCAGAGATCTGCCCTTTGGTCTCACCACAGCCCTCAGGGTGTTCTCCAAATGTAGGGCAGTGGCCATGACTCACCTGAGACGTCGAGGATTCCAGGTGTTTCCATATCTAGACGACTGGCTCCTCACTGCTACTACCAGGCATCAACTTCTACAAGCCAAGGACTACACAATCTGCTCCCAGCTAGGCATTACAATAAACTTCGAAAAATCTGCCTTGTTGCCCTGTCAATCTATCACCTACATAGGAGCAGACTTGGACACAAGAAACATGTCCGCAAGGCCACCGCTAGAAAGGGTGTCTACAATTCCTCAACAAGTACAAATTCTAATGCAGAGCAAAAGAATCCAGGTCAGGTTCGTCCTTCAAACTCTGGGTTCCATGACAGCAGCCATTTTTCTAATCCCACTGGCCCACTTTCATGAGGATCCTTCAGTGGCTTCTGTTCACACTGTGGTCTTTCCAACAGCTGCCCATGTCTCACATGATCATGATTACAGAAACATGCAAAAAGCACCTTTCCTGGTGGATGGTCTCCCCATTAGTGACTCAAAGCAGACCCTTCACTCAGCCCCCTCCAGTAGCCACAGTGACCACAGACGCCTCTCTGATGGGGGGGGGGGGCATTATCAGGGCAGGACAGTCCAAGGCACTTGGCAGCCTCACAAGTACCATCTGCACATAAACGTCCTAGAAATGAGAGCCATGCTCCTAACATTGCAAGCCCTCCAGGACTTCTCTTCCTTCTGGGACCATTGCAATTCAAACAGACAACATGTCAGTGGTGTGGTACATCAACAAGCAGGGCAGAACCAGGTCCTACCCCCTGTGTCGAGAAGCACTCAGACTGTGGCAGTGGGCGATTTCCTCCCAATGTTTTCTGATTGCGACACACATCCCTGGGAGGTCCAACGTCATAGCGGACAGGCTCAGCAGAGCTATCCTCATGCTTCACAAGTGGTCTCTGAATCAGGAAGTTGCAGATCTTATCTTCCGCAAATGGGGACAGCCTTGCTGCGATCTTTTTACCATTGCCACCCCCTTCAACAGCAAATGCAGCAACTACTTCCCCCTTCTTCCACTTCCAGGTCACACACCCAGAGACGCTCTAGTCCATTATTGGCCTCAGGGACTTCTTTATGCCTTCCCCCATTTCCCCTGATACCAAAACTCATACAGAAAGCAATATCGTTGGGTTGCAAAATGATCCTCATTGCCCCCTACTGGCCTCGACAGATATGGTTCCCGTTCCTGCACCACTACCTTCTCGTTCAGCCCTGGACTCTGGACCCATTTCCAGATCTACTGATTCATCAGTCAGGCAGGTTGCATCAATCCCTCCAAACTCTCCAGCTCACAGCTTGGTTGCTTCACTTCCAACCTTAGCCAGGCTTCCCAGCATTTCCCTGGCTGTATGTGAGATTATTGTCTCCTCTCACAAGTCCACAACCAGAAAAACTTATGCTAGTAAATGGAAACGTTTTTCTTGTTGGGCAGAGGCTAGGAACGTAGATCCCTTTTCAGCCCCAGTCCACAAAATTCTGGAATTCCTAGAACAACTTTTTAATTCCGGGTCTGCTTCGGCTACAATCAGGGTTCAATTAGTGGCCATTTCTAACTTTCATGTTGGTTTGTCAAATTCAAACTTTACTTCTCATAAGCTCTGTAAAGCTTTCTTGAGAGGGACCACTCTCCTTAGGCCTCCAGTGAGAGATCCCCCTCCTCCTTGGGACCTTAATTTGGTACTAACTTCCTTAACTCTGCCCCCCTTTGAACCAGCAGCGTCCTGCTCTATTAAGTTTCTATCTTGGAAGACACTCTTTCTGGTAGCTATTACTTCAGCCAGACGCGTCTCTGAACTTCAGGCATTATGTGTTTGTCCTCCATACTTGGTTTTTCATGAGGACAGGGTTGCTCTGAGGACTAATCCGTCATTTCTTCCGAAATTCTGCTCAGAAAATAATTTAAACCAATCTGTAGACCTTCCTGTGTTTTTTCCTAACCACACCAACTACGCAGAGTACAAATTACACCAATTGGATGTTCATAGACAATTGCGTTTTTACCTGCATAGGACTAAGGAAATAAGGAAGTTGGACCAACTATTCCTTTCCTATGCTCTAGGCAAACAAGGTCTCCCAGTTTCCAAGGTGATCTTATCCAGGTGGTTGTCTCACACTATTACTTTCATCTATCAATTAAGGAACAAAGAGTTGCCCATCAAACCGAAAGGTCATTCTACTGGGGCCTTGGCCATCTCTGTAGCCTTCCAATCTAGGTTGCCCATGGATTCTATTTGTGCGGCTGCTACGTGGGCAAATCCTCATACCTTTATTTCTCATTACAAGGTAGATATGGTCTCCAGGAGCAGAGCTGACTTTGGTTCCACCATTCTGAAGAGTCTGTACCAATGAGCCACCCAGGATTGTAGGTGCTAGGGATGCTGTCCCAACCAGCAAGAATGAAGGCGAGATAGACAACTTAACATAAAGAAGTTATGTACCTACCATAACATTCCATGTTAGTTGTCTTCATCTTGCCTTCTTTCTTGCATCCCACCCTCCGTCCCCCTGTCTTATTGGACTGAGAGGAGTTCTGGTTTCACTGGCTGAGTGTTCTCTGGTTTGTTTCCTCTACTGACTTAGAGACTATAACAGGTATACTCAACCTATTTGTTGGACAGATTTATTCTGTGGCTATGTCTGGGGTTAGCTATTTCAAATGAGATCTGGGTAGCTATCGCTAGGCATCATGGGATAAGGGTAGCCTCGAGCCAGTAAACAGCTCTCGAGCTATAGAAGATGGCTGAGTCGGAGCCGAGGATCGGCTCCGAACCCCAACCAGCAAGAAAGAAGGCGAGATGAAGACAACTAACATGGAACGTTATGGTAGGTACATAACTTCTTTTTCTACAACAAGGTAATAATATGTATAAGAGCCCAATGGAAACAAATCTGCATTTTCATGGTGGCATATTAACTCATTCCCTCCAATGGAGCTCAGAAAATTTGCAGTGTAACTTCCAGTGGGTGGAGCCTAAGCCTTTTGCCAGAATCAAATTATGGTCTCACATTTCAAACAAATGTTCATATCTCTCGAAAGAATAGTTGTGTAAAATCTTACCATAACCATAGATGTCTTTCTCTTCCAAGTTGCAGTATTCAAAACCCTTGAATTATCCTCTGCTAGCTACCCAAATGTCTGGCCAGCATACAAAAGCTTCTAGTCACTGCTAGGGACGTGGCACATCTGACATTGGCCAAGAGTGCATGGGCCATAAAAGTGATGTCTGCACATATCTTTCCACAGAACTGAATGCCCCAGTCAGACTCCAGTCCCAGGATAGCTGTATAAGTCCTGTGTCATTCAAGAAGGGATAGTTTTAACTGAAAAAGGGGGCTAGGAGGGAGGGAATGAATACTGCAACATGGAAGAGAAAGACATCTATGGTTATGGTAAGATTTTACACAACTATTCTATGTCCTTCTATTCTCAAGTTGCAGTATTCAAAATCCTTGGGTGAGTGCCAAAGCTCAAAGGGGAGAAGAAGAGGGGGTGACATGGAACTGTTTTCCATGATACCATGTAGGATTGACCTAGCAAATCCCGCTATAGATCTGGAGATGTGATACAGTCTGTAGTGTTTAGTGAAGGTATGGACAGATGTCCACATAGCTGCCTTTAGCATGGAAGCAGTGTCCAGTCCTTTAAAGAAATCTCCAGATGAAGCCATGGGTCTAGTGGAGTGGCCCTTAATTTTTTAATTTAGATGTTTTCCATGGTAGGTGTAGCAAAAGGATATAGTCCTGGAAATCCAGGCAAAAATGGTCTGTTTTGTCACTGCTTTTCCCAGAGCTCTGGCGTGAAAGGAGACAGTTGCTCTGATTTCCTGATGGATTTGGTCTTGTCAAGTAAAAATCGAAGCTGTCTGTGAGCATAAAGGGAATGCAAGACTCTCACTGTCATTCTGGGGATGTGGGAAAAAGGTGGGTAGGTGAATACATTGGTTTAAGGACAGCTTACTGACCACCTTGGGCATAAAGAAGGGGTTGGTCCTCAGGGTCATCATATCCTTGTGGAAAAGGAGAAAGGGAGGTGTTGCCATGAGGACCTGGAGCTCTGACACTCTTCTGGCTGATGCCAGGGTCACCAGGAGTACAGTTTTCCAGGCAAAGTGTTTCAGAGATGCTTTCGATGCTTGTTCAAAGGGAGCAACCGTGAGCTTTTCTAAAACGTAGTTCAGGTCCCATGGAGGTGGAACCGGCCTCCTGGGGGGCCTGAGATGCAGTAATCCCTTGAGGAACAACTCTGCAGGAAGACAGGGTGCTAGAAGAGGGTCAAGAGGCAGAGGAGCTGAAACAGCAGCAAGGAGGGCCTTAAGAGATGGTGTAGGGATCTGGAACATTCTGCCTGTATCAGGAGGTCATCCAGGTGTGGAAAATTTGAATCCCTTGGACCCTGCAATAAGCAATCACTGGAGCCAAACACTTGGCGAATACCCTTGGAGCTGTGGAGACTCCAAAGGGCAAGGCAGAGAACTGAAAATGTGAGGAACCCACAGAAAATCTTAAATATTTTCTGTAGTTGGGCCTTATAGGGATGTGTAGGTAGGCATCCTTTATGTCCAAGGTGGCTAGAAATCCATGAGGCTTTACCAAGGGAAATAGGGTCTGGAGAGTAAGCATACCAAAGGTGGGTACTTGTAAGAAAAGATTGAGGTGAGAGAGGTCCAGGATAGGTCTCCATAGTCCATCCTTCCTTGGAACTAGGGAGAGTCTGGAGTAAAAGCCCTTTCCCTTTTCTACCAGGGGAACGGGTTGTATGGTTCCTTGAGAAAGGAGGCTATCTATGACTGTCTAGAAATGAGGGAGCTGGTCTTTGGGTGGCTGTGGAATGCCTCTTAAGGAGGGGGGGGTAATCCAAGTCATGAAATAACCCTTTTCTATAATGGACAAGCCCCACTTTGCGTAGGGTAATGCTTTGCCAAACTGGAAGACAGTGAGAGAGCCTTCGGGACAGGGGAATGGAGTCTGGGGGGGGTGGACAGCAGTGGCAGGTAGTCACAGGCTACCTGCCCTGTCCTGAAACTGAGGTTTTTAGGCAGGAGTCTGACCTGGCTTGGAAGGGGTCTGTTGCTTCCTGATGCTCTTTCTGCTCTTAGAATGGGGGGGGGTTGGAACAGAGTGTTTTCTAATGAACTGGGTCTTGGTGGGTTAGTTCCTATGAAATTTGGGGATGGGGAGATGAACAAGTGTTTGAGGTCCTGGAGTTCCTTCCCCTTTTGTTGATGGGTCTCTTGAACAGCTCAGTCACTTTAGTCTCAAAGGGGCAGAGTTATCTAGGGGAGTGTCCAGGAGTTTGGCCCTAATATCATTGGGTAATGGGTGTAGCCTAAACCATGAGTATCTTCTAAGGACTGAGGCAGAGGCTGCAGATCTGGCAGAGGCTTCTGCAGCATCATAGCTGCATCTGATTGAAGGTCTTATGACTTGAGAAGACAATGAGATGAAGCCAGATATTTGAGCCTTGGAATGTGAATCATTGAGATCTGCCAAAAGCTTGGTGACCTGAGTCAAAAGGGCCAGGGCATACTTAAATATATGCATCTAGTAATTTACTGTCCTAAAGGCCAAGGTAACAGAAGTGTAAGCTTTTTTGCCAATGTGCTCCATTGCCTTACTGTCCTTGTCTGGGGGAAGGACAGAGGTGGAGGGAAGCAGTCTGGATGGTTTATCTGCAGACACTGAAACAGTGCCAGGATCTGCAACAGGACATTTAATCAGGAATTTTGCCCCTTCAGAGACCTTATAGAACCTGTCAGGCCTCTGAAGGGCATGTGGTTGGGAGTCAAGATTCACAGAGGCTGCAGTGAAAGCATCCAAGAAGGCTGGTAAGACCCAAGGAATGGCAGAAGGAACAGGACTGTCCATCTGCAAGAGCTCATAGTATATTTTTTGGACCACTGACATTTCAAAGGAATCCCACTTAAAATATTCTCTTATTTTTGAGATGGTCTCACCAAATGTGAGGTCCTGTTCTGGGGTGTCTGTCTCATCAGAGTCCTCCTCTGAGGAAGCATACCCAAGAGGAGATGACATCTGAGACACTCAAGAAAGAGAATCCTCCGAAGAGGAGTCTGAGGAATCCTCAGCTTCAGGTTGGGGAGTGTCCTCAATCTGAGGCCTGGGACTAATAAATGGGGACTAGCCAGTGGAGAAGCAGGCATATCAGGCCTTAAGGCCATAAAAGCATTAAATAGGCTCTCTGAAAAGGCTTGGCAGTCAGTTTGGCTGTCTACAAGGAGGGAGACATGTTTAGTCTTTTGCTTCTTTTTCAGGGAAGGCCTAGAGGGCATAGTGCCTAGATTATGTTTGCTCTGAAGCAGTGGAAGAGCCTGTCTGGATGACTGTAACAAGTTGAGGTTCTCCCTCATTGTCATCGACTGTCTGTGAGACCTCGATGGATGTGCATTCTGCCCTAGGTTCTGTGGCCTCCAGAATGGTACTCACAATACCTATATCAGCAGATTCTGAATGTTCTTCCAGGCGAACATTGGCCAGAGGACATACATCGGGTGGAAGAGTTGCAGAAGCAGGTTCAGGCATGGAAACTTTGGCCTTCTTTTGGGTGGCTCTAAGGTCTGACTGACTGGCCCTTCCATCGCTAGCCCTAGGTGTTTAAGACACTGGTTTTCTAAATGAATATGCAGACAACTGTGGAGTGTCTTAGGTATGAAGGCCTGAAAGATTGCGCAAGTTTAATGGTCGTGTGTAGGCCCTAGGCAGGAAAGGCAGAGCTTGTGAGCATCCTTATGGTGGATCTGACGTCTGCACCTCACTTTCCTTTCCTGGATGACAGGAACCTAAACAGGCTGTCATGAAAAGAGATACTGCCAGCCCAGCTATCTGGAATTTTGTAAATAATTATATGTCATTTCTGAATATCAACATGATTCCTAAGCTTGTGTTACAAATGTATTAGAACTGTATGTTACGTGTATATCAAACTGCTGGTACAGAAGTGTGTTGAAAAGGGTTGTAAAGTACTGAGCTTTAAAAATGTATCCACAGTGTATCCTACTGGAACAGAACAGAAATGTACATACACTGTTGTAACTGTTTAGGTGTATATATTTTAAAAG
Organism: Protopterus annectens; assembly: GCF_019279795.1. Lineage (NCBI taxonomy): Eukaryota > Metazoa > Chordata > Ceratodontiformes > Protopteridae > Protopterus > Protopterus annectens. The sequence continues at coordinate 300,590,998 of NC_056732.1, read as the reverse complement.
ATGAAACTGGAATACAGAAGCTTAACTTGCAAATCATCAGAAAAATAGTTGAAATTAAATTACTTTATAGCCATGCCATAAAAAGGATGTTATCTTTCAGTTTCAGTGCAGTAACAGATACAATGCCTAGAACTAGAGGTTCATTGTATTGTGTTGGAAGTGTTTATTGTTTTATGACTTTCAGGATCTGCCTTAGATCTAAGAAAAGCCCTTGTTTATATTTTTTTATGGGTAGATTATTAAATACTACCAGCTGCCTCAAAGGGGGTTTTACCTGGGATAGAGTCAGATGACAAAATGTGATGTCATCCTGTAAGCTATCCCAGCAGCAATATTTGAGATATGAATTTAAGAACTTTCTGAGAGACACTGAGTATTCTCTACTTGTCTTTGACCTGACAACATCAGCTGAAAGACCCACTCACCACATCTGCCTTCCTTGCTCTGCACGTAAGTTAACTAGGATATAGTAATTCTCTACATATAGTCAGGAATATAGCAAAGCTTAATTTAGATGTTTTCCTTTATTTACTTGAGGCCTTAGGAATCATGTTGATATTGTTTTAAATATTTCCTGTGATTCTGAACACTGACATTACTGTGATTATATACTGAGTATTTTCTTGTTCTTTTATTATTTATTATTCAATATATTTAAACATTTCATTGTGGCTGATCTTTGTGAGACATATTTAAGTTCTGACAGTACTTGCATATTTATTTGGTGACACTACGTAGGCCACGCCTAATAGCCTTGCTCTTGGTCAAACTACCATTTGTATAGATAGCAACATTACACATTAAGATTGGACACCCTTTGTTAAGGGCCTTAAAGTAGCTGATAAGGACATGGCTGGTGGCAGTGATAACTACCTTATAGTCTTGGCAAAAGGGGGCATAGCTAGTAAACCTGTGCCAGCCTGGTGTGTGTGTCTATGTATAAATCAAACCTCAAAATGTGTGTGTGTCAGCTACTTGGGCAGGGTGATGAAGCATTGGTTGGACAGAGAGGGTGCTGGAGGTCTTGATCTCAACTCTATAGCTGTGCCAGTGGGGAGTCTTATTAGGGATCTGAATAAAGAGGGAGAAACCAGACCTGGACTGACTGTGGTCTCTGTGTGCTCTTAAGGGAAATTACAGTTGATGCAGTGAGGTTCATTTGGAAATACTGTGTGTGTACCCATCATCCTCCCAATGTACATCCCCCACTGGTGCTAGTGGTGAGGATTGAGGCTCCTTGATTACTGGACCAGTGGTGGGGTGTCACATAGGCATGCAGTGACCCAAAAGAATCCGAAAAAATGGTCCCAATGGGGTACTTATCTTTTAAGTTTGAAGATCTGATGGCAGGAAGAGCTGACATTTGACAGGGGTATTCAGCTCTGAGGAAATGTACGTGCAGATATCACTTTTATGGCCCACACCCTTGACCAATGTCAGACTTCCCATGCATCTAGCAGTGACTACAAGCTTTTGTATACTGTCAGGATGTTCAGGTAGCTAGCAGAGGATAACTCAAGGGTTCTGAATACTGCAACATGAGAATAGAAGAACATTTATAGAGGTTACTAAAGAAGTGTAAATGGCAAACTCTTCAGCACAAACTATTTTTACAGTGGTAGTATTCTTTAGGTTCTAGGTCTTGAACCGAATTTTATAAGTCCCAGTAAACACACACTTGAAGAATTTGCCATTTACAATGCTCTCGGTGGTGGGCACTACAGGAAAATAATGGACCTTCCATAAATAACTTCCTGCCCACAGAAAAATACTATGAATATCACAAACTGTGTGCACACACCAGGGAGCAGAAGAGAGTCCACCAAAACTGAATGTATTAGTATTACGCAATATAAAACAAATTACAAGGTTTCGCGCTTTTGACTTTTAAGTACAAGACATCATCAGAACAACTAGGTAAATAACCCAAGCATAGTTATATGTTTCCCCCTCACCACATGGTCTAGAATAGCCAGTCATAAAAATCCATTAATAAACGTCTTTTCCTATGAGTTAAATAAATCTCAGTTTTTAGTGTCCTGAAAATGCATGCAGCAAAGTTGTGAAAAAACTGTAACAAATTGCATACATGAAATTTTTAAATGCTTCCAGTACATATTCATGCTATTTATAAATCATTTATTTCACATTTTTAAAGACATGTTTTAATATCTCAACATGAATAACTGTAGGCAGTTGGTTGATTTATTTAATTCATGGAACAAGGCATTCATTAATGGAATTTTAGAATTAGTTATTCCAGACCTTGTGGTGAGGGGGGAACATATAAGTATGCTTGGGTTATTTACCTAGTTTACCCAATGGATACCACACTTGTTAAATAAAAAAACAACGACCAAGTATTCCGAAACGTTTTAATCCACACACTAAGCGCTTTCACCATCAACACATGGCATCATCAGGGTGAATGGAATCAATTGTTCCCTTTCTTTTATACATAATGTTAAAACAATGCTCTAATTGGCCAATACCATAATTACCTTGTTCTTAAAGAAGCATATGTCAGACTATTACATACAGCTTGTGCACTTATACAAACTATCTTTGTTAAATATATACATTTCTACAAAATTCTTACTAATAAAAATATGTATGTATATGCTAAACATATAACAACATTTTAAAACACTTTAAAAGTTACATTTTTTAAAATTGTATGCCAACAGTATACATTTCTACCCTTCTATATAACATTTGCCCTTTGTTTCAGTATTGGTTTTAGGGAGATGTGTTCGTTTAAACCAGGTGGCATAAAAGCTTTTAACAAAATCTGCCATTTATACTCCAAAAGTTCCACCTTTAATTTCTCATCTCTCCCTCTTTCACTGATCACCACCCTATCTATAACAAAAAATACAAATCTCCTAAAGTTAGTATACTTCGTACTGTGTAGATATAGGGCGTTGTGTATATCATGACCCTTGATGGCCCTAAGATGTTCCCCTATCCTGTCTTTTAGTCTCCTAATGGTCTTCCCTACATAGTAGGAATTACAGTTGGTACACGTTGCCAAATAGACCACCTTAGTTGTATTACAATTAACTCTTCCTGGACAGGAAATAGTTCTGTTGTACCCTGTATACTAATATAAGGGCCATCATTAATATACCTACACATCCGACAAGTACCGCATCTACTCATCTTAGAGACAATGTTTTTAATTTTGTGCTGTTCCAAAAATTCTTTTATATTCCTTCCCCTTGAATAAACTATTGTAGGGAAAGTCCCAAGTAGATTTTTTAATTCACCACTGAAACAAAAATTCCATGCTGTACGAACAACTTCCTCTATTTCTTTTACTTGACTATTGTAAGTTAATACTAACGCCCTAGAGTTAACTGCATCTTGTTGTTTAGATATTATCGCAGTAGTAATATTCTTAACCCCTAAAATAGGAAAAAATGAAGTATTTCTTTTGTTTAAAACTTCATTACGTGTTTTTATCAACAATTCCAAGGGATAACCTCTTTCCAAAAACATCCCAATCAAGGTATATAATTCTTCTTCCAAGATTTTATTGTCATTAATAATTCTGGACGACCTTACCATTTGCCCCTTTACAATACCCCTACGTTGATGCAAAGGGTGACAACTACTGTAATGCAATAGTGAGTTACTGTACATTTCTTTCCGATATATTTTATTAGTTATACCATCCACACCCTTTACAAGAGTTATATCCAACAAATCTATTTGCTTGTCACTCCATTTATTAGTAAATCTAAAAAACGTAGTTGTTGTGTTCAAATACTCAACAAAATTTTTTGCTTCTTGTTCATTCCCTTTCCACAAAATCAGGACATCATCTAGGAACTGATTATATAATAATATTTTGTCTTTGTATATAGAATTCAAGACAAACTGTTCCTCCCATTGAAGTAAAACTAAATTTGCAAAACTGGGGGCACACTTTGCCCTCATTGCTACACCTGAAATCTGGTGGAAAATCTCACCTTCAAAAGTCAAATAATTATTCTTGAGTACTATTTCCATACAAGACACAACAAAATTCACGTTGTCATTACTCAAACAAAAAGACAGGATAGAGGAACATCTTAGGGCCATCAAGGGTCATGATATACACAATGCCCTATATGTACACAGTACGAAGTGTACTAACTTTAGGAGATTTGTATTTTTTGTTATAGATAGGGTGATGTTCAGTGAAAGAGGGGGAGATGAGAAATTAAAGGTGGAACTTTTGGAGTATAAATGGCAGATTTTGTTAAAAGCTTTTATGCCACCTGGTTTAAACGAACACATCTCCCTAAAACCAATACTGAAACAAAGGGCAAATGTTATATAGAAGGGTAGAAAATGTATACTGTTGGCATACAATTTTAAAAAATGTAACTTTTAAAGTGTTTTAAAATGTTGTTATATGTTTAGCATATACATACATATTTTTATTAGTAAGAATTTTGTAGAAATGTATATGTTTCACAAAGATAGTTTGTATAAGTGCACGAGCTGTATGTAATAGTCTGACATATGCTTCTTTAAGAACAAGGTAATTATGGTGTTGGCCAATTAGAGCATTGTTTTAACATTATGTATAAAAGTAAGGGAACAATTGATTCCATTCACTCTGATGATGCCATGTGTTGATGGTGAAAGCGCTTAGTGTGTGGATTAAAACGTTTCGGAATACTTGGATGGTCGTTGTGTTTTTATTTACCTAGTTTCTCTGATGAAGTCTTGTACTTAAAAGATGAAAGTGCTTAACCTTATAATTTGCTGTTTTTATATTGTGTACTACTAATAAATTCAGTTTTGCTGTACTCTCTGACTCCATGGTGTGTGCCCGCAGTTTGTGATATTCAAAATAATGGACCTTCCTAGGTAATACAGCCTGACACCTGTAGTCCATTATTTCCCTGTAACACCTACCTTGTTGAACATTACTGCTTGCATGTTATGTCTACGTTGTTGTTCCTGAAAAAGATGGCTAAAGAATTTTGTCTTCTCTAGGGCCCCAGCAAGGTTTCTCAGAAGGCATATTTCAGAGGGGAATGTACAGCACTTGAGTTGTAGGAAGGGGTATTCTGGGGAGGCCATATTTTTGTTTTTGCACATGGTCACACATGGCTACAGCTTAGATCTTTAGGGTCCCTCAATCACTGTTTTTTTTTTTGTGCATTTGGCCACTTTGGAGTTTCTGAAGCAGTCTCAGACTCCCAGTCTGTACTTCTCAAAGGGACAGTAGAGTCTGTTCCTACTTCAGGAAGTCTTCTATTATCAATTCTTCTTCAATCTGAAGAGAACGGTGGCTGGGGATCTGGCTGATCATTGGTTTCAGCAATTTAAATAAGCACATTTTATGAACCAAATTTTGAATGCCAGCTCTTCAGAAGACCATACCTTACTGCAACATCTGGTTTGTATTAACAAACGCAATAAATGCTTGTTGACATAGTGGCATTTGGGAACCTAACAGGAAGTTTCTCTGTTTTGCCTATGATCAGCAGCACTTCCAGAAAAGGGTGATACATTTTAGCTTCAAATTTGAATTCAGAGTCTTCAGTAAAAGTTTTGCCTGTGATGGTACAGGAAGAAGAGTCTTGTGGTCTGCTCCTGCACTGACAGTAGGTTCTTGTTTTCTTTAATGGAAAACCCAGGTAGTGACCATTTCATATGTTTTACAATGGTTGTAGTTCAGAGGAATTAAAGTGTGAGGTTTATTTTCTTTTACTGCATTCTTTTTCTCGCCTGAAGTTATTCTGACTACTGTACCAGTACCCTGTATACATGCTAGGTGTACCTGGCACTCCAGTCATCTCCCAAGCTATTAATAAATTTGAAGCCAAGGCTAGAATGGATCCTAGGTATGTCCTAGGGGGGTGTTGCTGTCCTACCATCAACCCTGGTGGGAGTTCCACTTTAATCTTATCATTTTTCACCCTGCTCCTCCCCACTTCACACTTTCAGATAGTGCCACCATCGGCAAGCTGTCCTGCCCCTTTAGCTGAGCGCTTTGCAAATGGCTTCCCAGCCTCCACCAGGAAGTTCCTATTGTTCTGTGTGCTCCTTCCACATGTCTTCCACCCCAGGATTAGTACCTTCATTCTCCCTGACACTGTCATCACCCAAGCCACTAACTGAACCCAGCTCAACTGGGCTCTTGTCATGGCTTTATCCCTCTACACCATCAGAGCAGCAGTAAGGTGCGAGGTTTTTGGTACAATGGACTTCCTTAATCAGAGAAAGTCTGGATATTATCCCATGATAGTCTTTTCAGACACAGAAGAGGGTCCTAGATATCAGGATTTAGATTTTCGGGTGACATAGCAGAAGTGAGTAGTGGCTCCCACCTTACTGTATTCCTTTGGGCTAATGGCAGTCACTGTCTACTCAGTTTCACTGGTTGATTTGCAAATAGAAGTGACCCAGATGGTAAGATGTTACTTACTGCAAAGCCGCCATGCTTTTATGGATGTCCTTTTGGTGTCAGAGTCACTTCATCATGCCCAAGAGAGTAATTGCAGTCTGAAAAGATTTGATCTGATGTTGTCGGTTTTCATTTTTTCTTCAACATATGGGTAGAGCTCTGATACCTTGAATCTGACTCAGCTGTTGCAATAAATTGTGGCAAACAAAAAGCTCTTTTGCTCCCTACCCCACCCATAATGCATCTCTCCCAATCACCTCAGATCTCATTTGCTGCTTCAAAAAGATGTGGTCCTTCCAGATAACGCATGGGCAGTTAAGTGAAATTTATAGCTTTCTAAGCTTTACTCTTGAATTTAAAAACTTAAAAACTTTTTTGGTTGTTTCCTTTTTCTTCTATACCCTACCGTAGTTGTGCCTTTCCCTGTACAGTGGTACTTCTCAACTACTATTGTTAGTAGCCCTTTTCTTTCCTTATTAGTGTAATTCTGCTACCATTACGGTTATATTTCTTATGTCAAAAAAAAAAAAAAAAAAAAAAAGCAGGTCCTTGGTTAATTTTTTGACTAGCTGTTCTGTTCCTAGCTATTGTTTTATTATGGCTGATAAATCAGGTAAGCCAGCTGGCTTTAAGAAGTGTTTGAAGTGCAGACAAAATTTCCCTGCTTGACTGGCACAATCTTTGTGTTTACTGCCTGGGTCCACTTCACTTGCAGGAAGATTGTGATATATGTCGAGAGTGCAACCACAGGGCCTTCACTGAATGTAAAAGTAACTTGATACTCAAAGGTATGTCGCCTTCCTCCTTTGGGGAGGCCATTTCTGGCTCAGACAAAAAACACAAGAAGAAAGACTCTTTAAAATCCAGACAGTCAAGCCCAGCTTCTTTCCTGTCCTCCAGAAGCTCGGACATGGGGAGGAAAAGACCTTCTTCTGCTCTGAAGTGTCAGACCCTAAGACTCCTTTGGATATGACCATTTCAGATCCAAGTCTCTTGGCACCCAAAGATAGAGCATATCCATTCTTGTTGGATCCTATGGGAAACCCTTTCATACCCATAAAGGTCTTACCTAGGACTTGGTACTGTCCTTATTTTGACCCAGTGCCATCCAGAGTTCCTTCTCCTTTCATAGGGAGACTGAAGTCACCATCGGCGTCATCAAATCTCTCAACTAGAAGTCTCATGGAAGATGATGTGGACAGGATGGTCAAGAAGATCCTCTGGGTGCAAGGGTACAAGGGCCTCTTTGGCTCCTATCTTTAAGGGTCAGCAGTTCTAAATTTCATCATCCCTTCTTCATATTCTTCCTCTGACTTCCCTTGAAGTTTCTGAGTCTTCAAATCCATTTTGTCCAGTATTGTCTGCATCAGATCCAAGGATCTTTCCTTCCTCGGTTCAGACCTCTGCTTTGAGTTCCTTGGCACAGTCAGAACTGGGAAGCTCTCAGGGTTGTGGGGGCCCGGTTGGGTCCAAGATAGTTGGTTTGACTCCGACATTTTCAGAGCCGTCCCCCTGTCTTGGAGTCTCAGCTTGGATCAGCCTAGCCATGGCTTTAGCCTTGAAAGGGCTATCATCTGAATTTGAGAGAGCAGTGATCTGAGGACATGACCTATCAGATCAGGGGCCCCTGCCTTCTCAGGGGTAGTCAGCTTAAGAGGCTCTGGAGAGGGCCATGTCTACATCGGCAGTACAGTTAGTATTGACCCCATTGGATCTGCAGCCTTCTGCCTTGCAGACCTTGTGTCCAGTATCTTGACCAGACCTCTCAGAAGGACAGCGGGTCCAGAAGCCCCAGGCTACCCACAAGGGTTACCCCCACCTCTTCTGATACCTCCCTGGAACACCCCATGAAGAAAGTTCCTCAGAAGAGGAAGTGTAAAAGTAAGCATCTAGAATCCACAGAGGAGTCCATCAGTGAATTCAAAGAAGACTCTGACCACGATGAAGGTGAGGGATCCCCACGGTCACCTCCAGATGATGTTTTCTTTAGGGACTTCCTAGAGATCTTAAAACAGAGGGGTGGCTAGAAACCCAGCAATCCCTCATTGGAGGAGTCAGTGTACCTGGCGGCTTTTGGATCCCGTCCATCTACTTCCTGGGTGACCTTGCCTGCTGATAAGCTCATTGAGTTGATCTCTTGGGGGTAAGGGAGGCTCCAGACTCCATTGAACGTACTCCTCAGAGACCAAATAAAATAATAGCAGGATAAATAGTTTTGGTCAAAAGGTTTTCCAGTATATGCCATTGTCATGCCAGTGGTCATGAAAAAAGTACTCATGGGAGAAAGTTCTACTATACATCCTCCTAACAGAGATTTTAGGATGATGGATAGATGTGGAAAGCATGTCTTTTCTTCAGCAACATTTGCCTTGAAGTCCCTGATTAGCTTTCCCATTTTACCAGATTGCAGAGGGATCTGATCAAGGAGCTATCAGATACCCTCTCAGGAGATGTGTCTGAAGAGATACTAGATTCAGTCACCTCTCAGCTGGCCATCCTACATACTATTGCAAACGTCTCCATGAGGCTCATCTCACAGAGGTTCATAGGTAGGTACTAGGCTATTGGCCCTAGGGTCTATATAAACCTAGCCAAAAAGGTCCTCCGGCTTTTGTCACCCAAGAAAATTATTTTCCTGTGCCCCTGTTGAGCCGAGCCACAGAAGTGATCCACAGGGTGAATTTCCTATCTCCCATCCAATCATCAAGGTTTTTCTTGAAGAGTGCTAATGAGGAGCTTTGTTTTATATAGATAAGTAGTTTGTTCCAGAGTATGGGAAGTTTCTGGGACAGGATTCTATCCCTCCAGCATGTTATGTTTATTGTGGTAACAAGGTTTAGGTCCCTAGAGCGTGTAGCTCAGAGGGATTGGGATTTCTTTAAGTGGAGCATGTCCAACAGCTCTGGGTTTGACGTAGCTTTGTATGTTAGGCTGAGATCACCTCTGAGTAGGCGATATGCGACAGAGTAAAGCTGGAGTTTTTTGAGACGGTCTGTGTAGGGCATCTGTTTGAGGCAAGTAATCCTCTTTGTGAGGTATTTCTGTGGCCTTTCTAGTTGTTGTAGATGTCTTGTGAGGTACATACCAAAAGGCGTGTTGTACTCTATAATGGGTCTGAGTGATGAGTAGAGAGGAACAATGACCTTTTTTTCCTGGATGAGAAACCGTTTGTGATGAGGTGTGCCAAGAAGAAGCATTTCCTGACTACTGTGGCAATGTGATTATCAAAGGAGAGACTACTGTCCACATGTGTCCCAAGGTCTCTTATCACACTTTTGGTGTTAAGTAGACTATTGCCTATGTGGTAGCTCATGGGTACAGAGTTTTTACCAAAAGGGATGACAATGCACTTTTTGGCATTGAGCATGAGAACATGGCTTTGACACCAGGCATCTGTCTTAGGGTGGCTCTTTTGTAGGATGTCCACATTGTTAGGAGTCTAGATTAGGGCTCCTAGTTTGCAGTCATCTGCAAACTTCATTAGCCAAAGACCTTCTGTGTTAGCCTGTACTTCTGAGAAGTAGATACCAAACAAGAGAGGACTCAGGACTGAACCCTGAGGTACTCCACTCATCACTGGCCTGAAGTTGGATTTGGAATCTGCTACTTTCACAGTGTGGGTTCTGTCAGTGAGGCAGTTGGCAACCCATATTGTGACATAGGGATTTATACCTAGTTTAGTGAGTTTATCTGTGTGAACCACCTTACCCTCATCTACGGCTTTGGTGACCGCTTCAAAGAAGTCTATCAGGTTTAGGAGACATGATCTGCCTTTTACAAACCAGAAGTGGGTGGGGTCCAGAGTTTGGAGATTACCACTGTCATTGTTTACAAGTTCCATGATGATACGTTCCACAGCCTTGCAGACCAGGCTCATCAGGCTAATGGGGTGGGAGTTCCCGGGGTCCGTGGTGGCTCCCCCTTTGTGCAGTGATATAACCGTCTCTGTGCACCATTCAGTGGGCACAAAGCATGAGGTGAGGCTATGGTTGAACATGGTACTTAGGGTGGGTGCCAGTTCATTCTATAGTTCGTGTAGAACCCAGCCTGGGATGTTGTGAGGTCCCATGGATGCTGTGTTCTTGGCTTTGGAGAGTGTGGTTTTTACCTGTCCAGCTGTGATTACAGGAACTTTGTATTCTTCTGGTATACAGATGGGCCCTTTAGGTGGTGAGAAGGGGGTAAAGTTAGCACTGAACCTATCTGCCAGGATGTTGGCACTATCAGTTGGTTCTGTATATTTAGTGCCATTGTGCTGTAACTCAGAGCAGATCTGAGTGTTTTCACTGAGATTCTTGACATAGCTATAGAATGCTTTGTGGTTGTCTTTAGAATCAGTGGCGATTTTGTTTTCATAACTAGCTTTGGAGGATTTTATGAGGGCTCTCAGCTTTTTACTGAGGCTGACCAGGGAGTTCCTCCAATCATGGGAGTTTACACTTTTTTGCAACAGTTTCTTTCTTCTGTTGTAGAGTTTGTTTATGGCAGGGGACCACCAGACTGGCTTCCTTTTTTTGGGGGATAGCATCTTGGTTCTGTTAGGGATTGTATGATCCATGCACTTGTGTAAGTGCTTATAAAGTGCATTTGTGTAGGATTCAGCAGTCGTACCTCTATTGTCTGTCTGCATGGGTGTTGTGAAGTTTGCCACTTCTGTCTTAAGAAGTGTGAAGTTGGCTTTGGAGAAATTTTTTTACGGTGGTTTCCCTAATGGTGGGTGGGGGCAGGGTGTGGATGTCTGGGGTGATTAGCTTGTGGTTGGATCTGACCAATGAGGAATTGACCTCTGGTGTGGAACACCGGTTGCCAATGTTGGTAATGACCAGGTCTAGGATATTGCTGCCCCTGGTGGGGGTGGGGTGGATAAGTTGATCCAAGGCTTTGGAATTTATGAATTCCAGAAAACATTGAGCAAAAGAGTTGGTACATGAGTAGTTTTCCCAGTTAATGGTGGGGTAGTTGAAATCACCCATTATTAGAGTATTAAGTTGTACCCTAATATTTTCCAGTGTATCAAGAAATGAGGGGTGGGAATCCTGGGGCATGGTGGGGGGGCTGCAGCAAGCTACAATTTGGATTGCGGTCTTGCCCAGAGTTAGTTGCACTTGGATAATCTCAGATGCATTATGCTGAGCAAATAGCCTGGACATGTGGATATCTTTAATGAATATGGACACGCCTCTGCATTTAGTGTTTCGGTCCAGGTTAGGTGGCCGAAAGGTGTAGTATGAATTATAGCTTGGTAATGCAGGGGTGCTTTCTGGAGCCTTGAACCAGGTCTCTGTCACTGCACAGATGTCGATGTTCTCCATTTTAAGGAGTGCCTTGAGCGAGTGCATTTTGAGGTTTAGACTTCTAACATTGAGTAGTATTACCCTCAGATTTTGCTTGCTTGTACCTGTTACGGTGGTGAGTTTGTCATTTGGACCTTGCCTAAAACAGCCACTATAGGGGCAGCAAGAGCCTTAGCCAGTATCTGGAATCCCAGGGGTGACAGGTGCAGGCCATCTCTGGCAAAGCATCGTGGTCTGTTGACCATGTCATCCCAGGCAGACAGACACTGGATCCCCTTAGAATGACACCAATAGCTTCGCCAATTGTTGAAGTCAATCACTTTGTCCTTCTACTGTGGTATCATTCTGGGTAATGGCAGGATGCTACTCAGGGCTAGGGTCATACCTGGTTGGGCTACAAGATTGGACAGCTCCTCCATGCCTCTTTTCATGTAGTCTAGGAAGGTACATCTCAGGTCATTCACACCAACATGGACAATGACAGAGTCACATTTGTACTTGTTGTGGAGTGACCTGAGTACATGTGTTATGTGGCGGATCCTGGCACCCAACAGGCAGCTGACAGTAACTTTCTCCTTGTTTAGCCTGGTGAGTGGAACATCAGTCTGCCTGACTATAGAGTCACCTATGACTAGAATGTGGAGTACGTTGTCATGCCTTGTGGGCTGTGATTGAGTGGCACACTGAGTTTGTGGGCTATGTGTCATTTGGGTTGTGTTGGGAGTGGAGGTTGCTTGCTTTTCTGCTTTGGAGGTCCTTGTTGCTTGGGCAGATTTTTATTGAGACCCTCCACAAATGTAGGTGTGTGTTTTGTGTTTCTGTGTGTGTGTTTTGATGGTGTAGGTTTTGAGGGACTATGTGATGAGTGTGGTGTTGTGCAAGTGTTTACCCTCTCCTTTTGACTGTCTAGTCCAGTCTTGGATGAAGAGAGCTTTGCTTCCAGTTTGGCTACATAAGTGCATCTCTCACAGGTTGTAGTGTTGGGTGGTAGGAGGAAAGGGTTGTCTGTGTACATGAGGCAATTGCTGCATTGCCCCAAGATGCCCAGATTCATCAGGTAGATAGGGGAAAATACGGGGAGCTGACCCTTAGACATGCCTGGATAGGTGCTTATTTATTAAGCACTAAAACCTGTTTTCTTCTATACAAGTGATGAAAGTTGAGTGCTGTAGTAATTTGTAGCTTATTTAGTGCTTACAATGAGTTCTGAACATGTAGCCGAAGGGGAGAGTAGAGCTGTGGGTTCAGGCATCTCTGTGAGGAGGTGTGCCTAGATGGGCTTGTGCAAATTTGTGGAGTCCTTTAAGTCTTCATTCATCAGTCCTCAGTTTGATGGCACTTCCCAATTTGGCCCAAAAGTCAGAGATACGCTGTCCAGGTGCTAGAAGGATGGGAAGACCTTTTCTGCCATGGGTGTATGTTTTTCCACTCCTCAGAGATCATACTCAAAAAAATTAGAGAAACAGTGGAAAGATGTGGTTCAAAAAATCACAATGATCTTTTCCGCACAGATAGAGAAAGTTCCCTTAGGGAACAATGATGGAAGATGCCGCCCTTGTATCGGAGGAGCTCCGCATTATCAAGGGTCCAGAGATACATTCTTTGGGAAGCCCTTTCAGCCCTCCCGAAAGGAGGCCTGATTGCTCTTCTCTAGAGGCAATCAGGGGTCAACTATCTCTGCACCTGAGACTCTGGCTAAACATAACAAATGACACATGGGTGCAGAGGATCATATCCAGTGGATACTTTATACCCTTTTCCCATTCACCACCCCAAAGCAAAAAAAATGCCCAATGTTTCATCCAGTTAGATGGAGCAGGCAACCATCCAAACACAAAGGCTGCTGGACAAAGAGTCATCCAAAAAGTCCCCCCTGACCAGAGAGGATCTGGTACTTACTCAAGGTTCTTTTAGTACCAAAAAAGAAAAGGCACTGGAGACCAATGTTGGATCTCAGCAGACTGAACAAATCAGTTTGGCACAGCAAGTTCCTGATGGTTACAGTTCAGTCCATTCTTCCATTCTTGGAAAAGGACAATTGGATATGCTTGACAGAACTTTAGAATGCGTACTACCACATAAAGATGGACAGGTGATCCAGAAGTCATTTACACTTCTGGCTGGGAGCCAGTCACTATCAATTCACAAAATGCCTTTTGGACTCACAACACTCCCCAGAGTGTTCAGCAAATATATGGCAGCAGTGGCAGCTCACTTGAGATGGCATGTATTCCAGGTGTTTCCATACTTAGATGACTGGCTCATCTCTGCCCCGACTAGGCATCTACTTCTAAAAGCAAGAGACATGGTTATCCGAATGTGTTCTTTGTTAAGGGTTACAATAAACTATGAAAAATCACATGTAGACCCCTCTCAGGATATGGATTTCATAGGAGCAAATATAAACACAATCAAGATGGTAGCATGTCTACCATCATCAAGAGTAATAACCATAAGAAATCAGGTCAGAAAGTTACAACACAATTCAAGGATATCTGCTCGAACAGTACTTCAAGCCTTAGGTTCTATGGCAGCAGCAATAATACTAGCTCTACTAGTAAGATTTCACATGAAAATCTTGCAGTGGCTGCTCACAGTACAGTGGTCAGTCCCTCAACAATCCATGTTAGCCCCAGTATGAATCAAGAAGACATGCAAGAAGGATCATTCATGGTGGATTCAATCATATCAACTGATACAAGGTCGCCTTTTTGTTCCCCCTCATTCCAAGGTCACAGTGAACACAGACACCCTCAGGTAGGGAGGGGAGGGCATTATCTGGGAAAAACAGTCCAAGACCCCTGGCCTACAGAAGAGGCCAACTCGGACATAAATTTTCTAGAGATGGTGTTAAAAGCATTGCAAGGCTTTCAGAATGCTCTTCCTCTGAGGACAATTGCAATTCAATCGGACAACATGTCAGTAGTATGGCACATCAACAAACCAGGGGGGACCTTATCATACCCTTTATGTTGAGATGCATTCAAAGTATGGCAGTGGGCAATCTTGTCCAACTGCTTTCTGGTAGCAATGCACATTCTGGGAAAGTTAAACGTGATAGCAGATAAGTTGAGCAGATCTATTATTATGCCTCATGAGTGGTCCCTCAATCAGAAAGTGGTGAAAGACATATTCCGCAAGTGGAGCCAGCCTTGCTGCAACCTTTTTGCTTCCCCTTTAAACAATAAATGCAGCCGGTATTTTGCCCTGATCTCCTGAAAAGGGGAGTCCCCGAAGGATTCTCTCACTCATGATTGGCCTCCTGGTCTGTTATATGCTTTTCCCTCAACTCCATTAATCCCCAACTTTCTTCAAAAAGCAAACAGGTTGAAGAGGGAAATAATCCTCATTTTCCCATATTGGCCTCGACAAATCTGGTTTCCCTTTCTTTGACCTCACCTACGGAAGAAATCATGGATTCTGGATCCAATTCCTGACCTTCTGTCACATCTGACAGGAATGCCTCATCCGAAAATTCACATTCTCAATCTGACAGCTTGGTATCTCCAGTTTTGTTGATAGCCAGACAACCTATGCTCTTCTTCACTAATGCATCACATTCTACTAGCCTCTCATAAGCCATGTACACAGAAACTGTATAACAGTAAATGGAGTAAATTCATACATTGGACACAACAAAATGATGTAGATCCCTTTTCTGCTCCTATCCACACTATTCTGGAGATTTTAGCACAGTTGTTTAATAAAGGAGCTGCTTACTCTACAATTAAAGTGCAGCTGGCTGCAGTTTCTAATTTTCACATTGGATTTGATGGTTCCTCACTCGCTTGACATAAGCTCTGCAAAGCCTTCTTGGGAGGAACTCTGTTACTCAAGCCCCTTATAAAGATCCTTCACCACCTTGGGATCTAAATTTGGTGTTACAAAAAAATTATACAGCCTCCTTTTGAACCAGCGGCAACCTGGCAATTCAAATTTCTCTCTTGGAAAACCATATTCTTGGTAGCCACCACATCTGCAAGAAGAATATCAGAGATTCAGACTTTATAATCCCAGCTGCCATAATTGTTTTTTTTTTTCATAGAGACGGGGTTACCTTGCATACTAACTCATCCTTTCTGCCTAAGATAGTTTCAGAGAACACCATCAACCAGACTATTAATCTACCGGTTTTCTTCCCAAACTTCAATAAAGGAGAAAGAATAGTTGTGTAAAATCTCACCATAAACATAGATGTCCTTCTTTTCTATATGCTGCAGTATTCATCACATTAGGGGGTCCATCTTTGGCTGACTCATACGTCTGACCAGTATACAAAAGTCTACACGCTACTCAAGGTAAGTGCTATGGCACACATCATCCCACACATGTTGGCCATAAAGAGACATCAGGTATAAAGCAAGACGTCAGCATGCACCAGCCTCAAAACTGAAAGCCGCCAAGCATAAGCCTGGTCCTGGATGAGAAACATACCATCAGGGAAAAACAGACAAGCATCCAGGGGAAGGTCGGGAGGGGATGAAGCAATGCTGCAGATTATAGAAGAGAAGGACATCTATGGTTATGGTAAGATTTTACACAACTATTCTATGTCTCTCTATTCCTGTGCTGCAATATTCATCGCATTAGGAATAATTCCAAAGCTACTGCTTGGAAAGGATTGGCAGGAGGAGGGTCAGAGGTTTTTTCTACAAATTCATGTATAATCACTCTGGCAAAAACAGCCTTGGAGCTGGAGATGTCATCAAGCTTGTAATGTCTAGTGAAGGTATGAACAGAGGACCAGGTAGCTGCCTCCAGGATACAGCAAGTGTCTAAGCCTTTAAAGAAAGCCCTAGAGGAGAAGACTGCCCTAGTAGAGTGTGCCCTCACTGGAGAAGAAAGTCTCTTACCGTTAGCTAAATAACAGAAGGAGATAGCTTTAGAAATCCAGGTAGAGATAGTTTGCTTGGAAACTGGCTGAACCAGGGCCCTTGGGTGGTAGGACAGAAACAGGCACTCATATTTACGGATAAGTCTGGTTTTGTCAAAATAGTATCGGAGTTGCCTGTGCACATCCAAAGTGTTCAGAATTCTTTCAATGGGAGACTGCTAGGAATGCTAATAGACTGATTAAGTGTTAACTCATTTACCACCTTGGGCATAAAAGAAGGGTTGGTAAGCAAGGATACCCTGTCTATAAAAGACTATGAAGGGGGGACTGAACATCAGAGCTTGTAGCTCAGAGACCCTTCAGGCAGAGGTAATGGCTGCTAGCAGAACTGTTTTTCATGTGCAGTGTTGAAAGGATGAAGCTCAAAGGGTGCCAATGTAAGCTTATCTAGGACAAAACTGAGATCCCAGGGAGGAGGGATTTGTTTCCTTGGTAGTCTAATATGAAAGACGCCTTTAAGGAACAGTTTAACTTCTAACCTAGAGACTAAAGCAGGAGACATAAGCAGACAAGCCAAAATGGCTGAAAGGTGAGCCTTCACCAAGGAATAGGACAGCCCACCCTTCATCACTTCACACAGATAGGACAAAACCACCGGGACATCCACTGATAGCGGCTGTAAGTCCTTTGTGTAACACCAGATGGAAAACCATTTCCATTTGGAAACATAGGCTTTCCTAGTAGTGGGTTTTCTGGCCTCCTGCACAACTTTAAGCACGTCCTCTGAAAACAGGTGTCTAAAGGGGATTAAAACACTATCACCCACAGAGGTAAGTTTGGGTTTGACAGCTGTGGGTGTATTAGGGTTCCCTTGTCCTGTGTGAGTAGATCCATCCTGTGGGTAACTTGTGACGACTGCCCCTGGCTAAGTGCAGGAGAAAGGGGGGGCAATGCTGCCTTGGCCAAAATGAAGTTACCATCAAGATTTTTGGCTGATCCTGCTGAATCTTCAGTATGACCTTTTGGAGGAGAGGCAAGGGGGGAATGCATACAGAAACATCCCCTTCCAAGAGAATGATAGAGCATCCACCTTCCAGGTCAAGGGACATGGAACCCTGGCACAAAATTTTGGAAGTTGTCTGTTCATGGGGGAGGCAAAAAGATCAACCTGAGGCATATCCTAATGATGGATCAGGTCCAGAAACACATCCTTGTGTAGTATCCATTCATGGGATTAGCTCATGGACCTGCTTAATGAATCTACCACCACATTCTTAGCTGAGGGGAGGTAAACTGCCTGAAGGGTAACTTGATTTTGTAAGGCTAACTCCCAGGCATGTATGGACAGTCTGCACAGGAGGTAAGAGTTTATACTCCCCTGCTTGTTGATGTACCAAAGGGCTGTGGTGTTGTCTGTGAACCACCTCAGCACCCCTGGAACTAGCTAGGTTTTGAAGATTTGTAGGGCAAAAAGAAGAGCCCTCATCTCTTACATTTATATGTTCCTTTGTCTGCCTGGAACACCAAACATCTCTGACCCTCCAGAATTGAAGAGTTGCACCCCATTCTGTGTCTGACGCATCTGTGTATAACTCTAGAGAGGGGAGGGTTGGTTGTAGGGGAAGACCAGGGTTTTTGGTCAATTGAAGGATCCACCAATCCAACTCCTTTTTTATGCAAAGCAAAGTGGAATCATGAAATCCAGTGGGTGAGAGTGCTGTATCCTAACTGTCCTTAAGAACCATTGAAGTTTCTTCATATGTAACTTGGTCAAGGGAAG
The DNA here is from genome assembly GCF_019279795.1 of Protopterus annectens. Taxonomy (NCBI): domain Eukaryota; kingdom Metazoa; phylum Chordata; order Ceratodontiformes; family Protopteridae; genus Protopterus; species Protopterus annectens. The sequence goes on along the minus strand of NC_056732.1, from coordinate 300,572,681 downwards.
TATGGGGATGATAGATGCCATGAACCCCAGTAGGCATATGAAGCCCCTGGCCATCATAAATTGGAGGGGTAAAATGCTCTGGAAGTTAGAAGTGAGGAACAGCATCTTTTCTGTGAGCAGTGAGGTTAACATCTTGTTTGTTTGGATCCTGCAGCCCAGAAAAATTTGGTCTTGTGAAGGGGTCAAAGAGGATTTCAGGTAGTTTATGGTGAAGCCTAGACTCTCCAGAAGGGACATAGTGAAGGAAAGATGTTCCTGAAGAAAGCCTGGGGACTAAACTTGGATAAGGAGATTGTCGAGGTAAGGGAAGATCTAAATTCCCTGCATTCTGCAGTATGCTAGGACAGGATACAAGCATTTTGTGAAGACCCTTGGTGACATAGAGACCAAAGGGCAAGGCACAAAACTGAAAATGCAAGGAAGCAACAGAAAAATGTTCAAACTGAGGGTGAATGGGGATATGAAGATAAGCATCTTTTATGTCTAAAGACACCATGAATGTCTGGGGTAGAATGAGAGGGAAAAGCGAGGGCAAAGTCAGCATTCAAAAGGAGGGGAATTTTAGAAAGGTATTTAAATGGGAAAGGTCTAGGATAGGTCTCCAGGGGCCATCCTTCCTGGGGACCAGAAAAGTACAGTTTTGTACCTACCATAAATGTAGATGTTCGAGTGTTCACCCTGCTGCAGTCATCACACTTGGCTTATCCTGTCGTCAGGCGGTCCCGCAGTCGGCCGGATTTCCAAAGTCTTGGTCCGACGTCAGTTTCTGTCGCCTCATCCCTGACGTCAGAGCGCCAGGGGTACATATATTGCAACCGACGCCATTTTCTTCAGTTTTTCTTGCCCCAGATGTCAGGTGCCCCCAAAAAGGTGATCCATATTAGTACCAAAAGGTGTGAACAATGTACAAACACAAAATCCCTTCAGCTATAAGCAAATACATCAGAAAGGCATAGCAAAGATTTAGCCAGTAGATCAGAGGGGTTGGAGGGAGGGCAACCTGGACTGCAGCAGGGTGAACACTCGAACATCTACATTTATGGTAGGTACAAAACTGTACTATGTTCATCGTGTTACCCTGCTGCAGTCATCACACTTGGGTTGAGTCACAAAGCTAAGGTAGGGTGGAGGCATCATAGAGGGTTAGTGGAGGAAACGAGGTCCTGCAGAACTGCAGTGGCGAAGCCTGCCCTGGATTTAGAATAAAGAGGTAAGTGATAGTGTTCGGTGAAGATATGTACAGAACTCCAAGTTGCAGCTTCTAAAATTTCCTTGGTAGGGACCCCCCTGAGAAAGGCAGTAGAGGTAGCTGTTGCCCTGGTAGAGTGGGATCTAATGGTAGGAGGAACTGGTTTCCCATGATGGGTATAGCAGAATCGTATGCAATGGCCTATCCATTTAGAAATGGTTTGCTTGGATATGGCCCTCCCTTGAGAAGCTGTAGCATAGGAAACAAAGAGCTGGTCAGTTTTTCTGAAAGCCTTAGTTTTATCCAAGTAGTAACAAAGTTGCCTGTGAATGTCCAAGGAATGCAGGAGTCTCTCACCTTTGTTCTGTGGATTGGGGAAGAAAGTGGGTAGGTGGATGGTTTGATTTAAAGCTACACTGGAAACCACCTTAGGCATGAAGGAAGGATTAGTTCGTAGAGAAACTCTGTCTTGATGGAAAATGAGGAAAGGTTCCACTGCCATAAGTGCCTGTAATTCTGAGACTCTCCATGCAGAAGTTATTGCCAGGAGCAGGGCAGTCTTCCAGGATAAGAACTGAAGGTCTGCAGAAAAAGCTGGTTCAAAGGGAGGTAGCGTTAGTTTTTCCAGAACAAAGTTGAGGTCCCATGTTGGTGTAGGGGCTCTTCTAGGTGGTCTAATGTTTTTTGCCCCTCTGAGGAACTGCCTTAGAAGAGGATTGGAAAATAAAGGTGGATTAGTGTCGTAGTGAGCTGAAATAGCTGAAGCATGGATTTTAATAGAGGAGAAGGAAAGTCCTTTATGCAACATCTCAGCTAAATACTGCAGAATGTGAGGCATATGAGGCTGAGTTATGTCTTGGCCTTTAGCTTGGTTCCAAGCACAAAACCTTTTCCATTTGTCCGAGTAAGCCTTCCTGGTGCCTGGCCTCCTGGCCGCTAGAATAACATCCAGTACTGCTTGTGAAAGAAGGGCTGGTAGGATGCTTAATTGATTTGCCATGCAGCCAGGTTTAAGGTTTTGATCTGGCTGTGTAGAATCTGCTTGTCTTGCTGCGTGAGTAAATGAGGAATTTGAGGCAATATCCATGGTGGGCTGTGAGCCATATTCTTCAATAGCGGGTACAGTGCTGGCTTGGCCAGTCTGGGGCTATGAGAATCAGTCGAGGTTTCTCCTTTTTGACCTTCAAAAGAACCTTTGTGAGAAGAGGTAATGGAGGAAAGGCATATGCTGTCAGGTTTTTCCAACTGAAGGAGAGAGCGCCCACTTTCCAAGCTTGATGGTGGAATATCCTTGTACAAAATGTTGTCAGTTGGTAGTTTTGAGGACTGGCAAACAGGTCTATGTTTGGTAGACCCCATCTTTGAGTTATCATTGTAAATATTTGTGGGTCTAGCTTCCACTCATGAGGATCTTTGATGTTTCTGCTTAGGTCGTCTGCCAATGTGTTTTTCTGTCCTGGCAGGAATTGAGCCTGTAACTGGACTTGGTAGGCCAGAGCTGTGTTCCATAAGATTATTGCTTGCCTGCAAAGAGGGTAGGAATGTGTGCCCCCCTTGTTTGTTTATGTACCACATTACTGTGGTGTTGTCCGTCTTTATTGCAAGTTGTCCTGGCTGTAGTAGATCCTTGAGGGCTGTCAGAGCTTTCTGTACAGCTAGCATCTCTTTTTGGTTTATGTGCAGTTTTCTTTGTTCTGCAGTCCATAGGCCTTGAATGCTTTGCCCTGCCATGTGTGCCCCCCAGGCATAGTCTGAAGCATCTGTTGTGATAGTTTGCCTGGGTGGTGGCAAGATGAAAGGCTGACCCTTGTTGAGGTGACATGCCTGTACCCACCATAGAAATTCCTGTTGAAGGCAGGGAATGAGAGATATCACTGTGTCCAAGCTGTGGCTGTGTTGAGACCATACGCTTTTTAGGTACCACTGTAATTTCCTCATATGCAGTTTTGCAAATGGTATTATCAGAATGCAAGATGCCATGAAGCCCAAAGCCTGCAGAATTTTTCTTGCAGTTAATTGGGTCTTTGTTGCCATTGTCTTGAAATATTAAGTCAGTTGTAATTGCTTGTCTGGTGTAAGATAAGCCTTCTGGGCCGTTGTGTCCAAGCTGGCACCCAGGAATGCCATTTTTTGTGAGGGTACTAGTTTTGACTTCTTTTCGTTTACTGTGTACCCCAGACAATTTAGTAGATGCTTCACAAAAGCCAGATGTTGTAAGAGAATGTCTTTTCTTTCTGCTTGGATGAGGCAGTCATCCAGATATGGATATATTTGAATTCCTCTTTGTCTGCAGTATGCAATTACTGGAGCCAGACATTTTGTGAATACTCTGGGCGCAGTAGATAAGCCAAAGGGCAGTGCAGAGAATTGATAATGGGTTGAACCTGCAATGAAATGGAGGTATCTTCTGCAACTTTGTCTGATAGGGACATGCAGGTATGCCTCCTTGAGGTCCAACGTTACCAGCCATGCTTCCTTGCCCAACATGGGAAGTAGCTGCTGTAGTGTTAGCATCTTGAATTTGGGAACTTGTAAGTAAGTGTTTAGAATAGAAAGACCCAGAATTGGTCTCCAAGCATTTTCTTTCCTGGGTACTAGGAAGAGTCTTGAGTAAAATCCTTGGCCTTGCTCTTGAGTTGGTACCCTTTGAATGGCTCTCATGGCCATGAGAGCTGTAATTTGTTTTTGAGCCTCTGCCCTTTGATTTTGTGGCAGGTTTGGCATTCCTCTTTTTATTGGCAAAGTGTGAAAGTGGAATCTGTATCCTCGTAAAATTATGTCTAGGACCCATTTGTCCTTTGTGACCATGTGCCAGTTGTCTGCAAATAGTGCTAGTTTCCCCCCCCAAGGGGGCTGACAAAAGAGCTTTGTTTGGCCAGCTGATGTGCAAGTCATTGAGTTTGCCTTCTAGTGGGTTGAGACCTGTCTTCTCCTCCCTTCTGGGTTGGAGTGCCCCATTGGTGAGGCTTATACTGAGCTTGTGGTTGTCCTCTGCCCCTTGGGCATCTGCATTTACTCCTCTGAGGCCTGTCAGTGGCTGGAAAGGACCAGTTTTTTGTTGGCCAGTTTCTGCTGAAGCGAGGGGGTTGTACTTGTAGAAAATCTTTGACTGTCTGCATAGATTTCGCCTTATCTTACATTTTCTTTAAAACTTCTTCTGCTTTAACACCAAAAAGAACATCCTGCTGTAAGGGAGCATCTAATAGTTTTGCTTTAACATGATCAGGCAGACTTTGTTCTTTTAACCACGCATGCCTACGTATAACTGATCCAGTGACAGCTGCTCTGCAGGAGGCCTCTAAAGAATCAAACCCACATTGTAAGGTATGTTTGCCCACCTGCTCAGTGGCATGCAACAAATCCTGTACTACTTTAATTTCAGATTGTTGAGGTAAGGTGGTTATCTTTTGTTTTAACTGAGAGATCAGAAATTGCTGATACTTAAGCATATGAAATTGACAGTTTAGTGCTCTCATAGCTAAAGTGGCTGAGGTGTAAACCTTTTTCCCCCATCTGTCTAGTGCTCTTGAATCCCTTTCAGAAGGTACTGGATTTTTAGCCATGGAAGCCTTAGCCCCCTTGGGACCCTGGGAGATAATCTCAAGGTCAGCTACTGGGCTTTTGTAAAGGAATTTGTGGGAATCAGGTACTCTGTAGTATCTGTCAGGTTTGGCCGGGGCAGGAGGTAGAGAGTCAGGGTTAAAACTGGATTCTAAGTAGACATCATCCACAATGTCTAAAACAGGAGGGATGGCTAGAGGTCTGTGTTGGGGGAGTAAAAGAAACTCTCTCAGCCTTTTCTTGGAATCAGAGTAATCCTGACCTTCCCAGTGAAAATGTTCCCTCATAGTGTGTAAAGTTTCCCCAAAAGAGTAATCTTCTGGAGGGGAAGCTGAGGGAATTGATTCCTCAGCATCAGAATCTTCATAAGGAGAGAAGGAATAGTCTTGGTCCCAGAGGAATCCGAAGAAATAGATAGTTGTTCAGAGGAAGCAGAATCTTCCTCTTGTCTAGGCCTTTTGTCAGGAGGAGGCTGTGAACCCCTGATAAGAGAAATCAAATCTTCTGCCATTTTGAGCATCTGTTTCTTAGGCATAGGGCCTTGAACAGGAGACTGAAGTGAAGCCTTTTTCGATTTAGAAGGAGTCTTCGACTTGGAAAACGTTTTGACTGTAAGAGTTGTCGGTCTGAAAACGCCTTCAGAAACCGATGGCGTTTCAGAAGTACCGACGTCCTTGGAAGGTAAAGCGTCGGTAGGGCCTGAAGTAAAAGGCTGCGTCGGCCTAGTACATGCCGATAAATTATCTGTAGCGGTCTCGGGTTCCAGAACTGCGGTAGTCAGAGGCTGCGTCGGAGCCTCACTGATAACCGGAGACCGGATCAACCGAGGCCTCGGAATCGGGCTTAGGCCTGGGCTGTCGGTCCTTGTCCCTGCGTTTTTTGTGCACGCCGGTAGTCGGTAGCTCCGACGGCAAGTTATACCTAAATTTTTTACCAAAAAAGTGTCATGCGAAATCAAATAGTCTTTTAATATTACGTTTATTAAATCTAGCACAAAAAAGACAAGAAATGACGTCGTGATCAGGGCCAAGGCAAGGTATGCAATAAGAATGAACATCCTTATGAGGTATTTGCTTCCCACAAGAAATACAATTGTTAACTTTTTCTGACATCGGTCTGAGGCAAGAAAAGTTTCCCCAACGGGGTACTTTATAGAAGACTTCGGTCTGAAATTCGAATTCAAAAATCTCAGGAGTCGGCCGACCGGCACTTGCGAACTGCTTCTGCTTCGAGCACCGCGCGGCAAGAAAGACTGAAGAAAATGGCGTCGGTTGCAATATATGTACCCCTGGTGCTCTGACGTCAGGGATGAGGCGACAGCAACCATCGTCGGACCAAGACTTTGGAAATCCGGCCGACTGCAGGACTGCCTGACGACAGGATAACCCAAGTGTGATGACTGCAGCAGGGTAACACGATGAACATCATCCTGGAGTAGAAACCTTTCCCTTGTTGGGAGGAGGGCACCTCTTGAATTGTCCCCCGAGAAAGAAGATCTGAAATAACCTGTGGGAAGAATATCAATTGATCCTTTGGTGGTTGTGGGATACCTCTGAAAGAGGGGAAATTTTTCCAAACCATGAAATATTCTCTCTGGATGATGGCGAGGACCCAAGAGTCCTGGTCTGGTTCCAAGCAGCAAGAGAGAAAGAGAGACAAAGAGACAGGGGAGTGGATGGCCCTGGAAGCAGGGAAAGCAGATAGTCACAGGCTACCAGGCTAAGGTTGGAACTGAAAGGGCTGTTTGGAGCTGGAGTGGATGAAGCAGATTTGGAAGAAACTGGTTTCCTATGTTGTTTTTTTACTTTTAGAGGAAAAAGGCAGGACAGGCTTTCTCATAAAGGTGGTCTTTGTTGGATAGTTCCTTTGGAGCCTGGGGTCTGGAGAAACAAGAATATGTTTGAGGTGCTGTAGCTCCTTACCTTTGCCCTATAAAGATTTGAAAAGGTCTGCTGCCAAGCTACCAAATAAGGCTTTGTTGTCTTGGGGGGGGGCCATCAATTTGACTTTGACGTCATCAGACAAAGGTTGTAGCCTGAGCCAAGAGTATTTTCTCAGGATCAACACAGAGGCTGCTGCCCTAGCTGATGCATCAGCAGCATCGTAACTGCACTTGATGGAGTGCCTAATTACCTGTGCAGAAGAGTTGAGGCTAGCTGCCAATTTTCCCTTGGCTGGAGAGTCTGGGAGGTCTGAAAGGAGTTTCCCTGTATCTGAAAGGACAGCCAGGGAGTACTTGGCCATGTGAGTCTGGTAATTAATTGCCTGGAAGGCCAGAGTGGCAGATGTATAAACCTTTCTCTCCAGTCTCTCCATAACCTTGCTCTCTTTATCAGAGGGCAGTAAAGAGGTAGATGGAAGCAATTTGAAGGCCTTTTCATCTGAATCTGTAATGGTAGCTTGGTCAGCAGATGGGCTTTGAAAAGGAATTTGGAGTCCTCCGGTACCTTGTGGAACCTGTCCGGACACTTGAAAGTAGGAGGCTGAGAGTCTGGACACTGGGACACAGCTGTGAAAGCATCCAGGAAGGCAGGTAGGATTGGAGGAATGGCAGAGGGGGATGGAGAATCCATCTGCAAGAGGTCATAATACCTCTTTTGTATATCAGAGGCTTGGGAACAGTCCCAGTTAAAAAAAGTCTTTCATTTTCTGGATAGTTTCTCCAAAAGAAATATCCTCCCTAGGAGAATCTGCACCATTAGATTCCTCCTCTGGGGAGGCATACCCCATGGTAGAAGCTATTTGGGTGGAGTAGGCCAAGGACTCCTCTCCCAAAGATTTCTCCTCATCTGAAGATCTGCAGCTGTCCTTTTGAAAGCAGTGAAAGGAGAAAAGGCCTGCAGAGGGATAGAAAAAGGAAAGGGCTGGCAAAAAGCCATAAAGGCATTGTAAAGGCTTTCTGAAAAAGCCTACCAATCAGGAGTTTGTTCCTGTGGAGCCAGATTAACAAGCTTTGTCTTTGTTTTCTTCTTTTTAGAGGCTTCCATGTGGTGAAGGGTGGCATGGCCCAATGTCGCTCTATATTCCACTATATCTGTAAGCACATCCTCATGCAGAGTTGACTTGTGTGATGCCACGAGGACCTTCGGAAATAACGAGCTGTGTTTCACCCTTTTTACCCAAGTCAGACTCCTGCACTTCCCTCCTAGACATGCTGGTAGACTCCTTCGGGGCTTCCCTTGTGGTACACCCTGAAGTGACATCCACCACCTCTGGTATGGCCTCTGGGCCTAGAGCAGCCTTGGAAGAAATGACTGGAAGAGAGGGCACAGCTGGAAATTCAGGCCGAGATTTATTGACCTTTTTCACTAGGAGCTCGTCTGAAGGACCCAGCATCACATCCATCTTCTTGGCTCTCTAAGGAAAATTTGAGCAAGCAGAGATTGCGGGCATGTTTACATGGAATCTGCCTTTGACACTGACACTTGCCTTTCCTAGCTGACATGAAATCACCCAACAAACAAACAGCAGTGACAAGAATATGACAGAAAAAAAAAAAAAAACAACGGAATACTTATCTTGTACACAACTGATCTGGTGAGTGAACATCTGGAGCAGGCGATCGGATAGGCAGCAGAAAAGTTCTGAGGTTGGTGCATGCTGATGTCCGCTTTATACCCAACGTCTCTTTATGGCTGACGTAAGCGGGATGATGTATGGTGTAGCACTTACCTCACGGCAGTATGTAGACTTTTGCATACTGGCCGGACATATGAGTCAGCTGGAGGTGGACTGCCTAATATGATGAATATGGCAGCATATGAATAGAAGGGCATTACTTGTTACATCTAATTTTCACAGACAGTTATGTTTTTACCTTCACAGAAGAAAGGACATAAGAAAAGAAAGTCAACTATTTGTTTGCTTTTCAGAGTCTAGACTGGGCCTTCCAGTGACTAAGGTTATTTTAGCCAACTGGATTACAGATTGCATATCTTTTATTTACAAGAGACAAGGCTTAGAGTTGCCTAAAACAGTTCTGGCTCATTCCACTAGAGCCAAGGTGACGTCTTCATTCTTTCACTCCAGAGTGTCCATGATGATATTTGTCAGCAGCCACCTGGGCTACCCCTTATACCTTTATTACTCATTACAAATTGGATTTGTTCTCTAGGAGTAGGGCTCCTTTGGTTCAATGGTTCTGAAAAATATCCTTCTATAAGGCCACCCAGGAGAAAGGTAGGTGGGGACTCTGTTCCATATGTTGAAGATAAAAGGAAAATTGACAACATCAGATAAAAAAGTTATGTACTGCTCCATCTGTGTTGTCCATTTTCATTTTTTCTTCAACAACCAACCATCCATCCCCCTGTCCCTTCCTCTTTAAGAATAGTGAGTTGACCTAAATTTGACAATTGGCTAGTCTCAAATGCCAGAAATTATCTTTCCCTTGTCCAAGGTGTTTCTCTGATCTATTATTTTTCTATTTATATCAGCAAACAAGATCTGAGGTGATAGGGAGAGATGAGATACATTATGGGTAGGGTAAGGAGCTTGAGAGCTTTTTGATTGCCACGAGCTATTGCAATGGTCAAGTCAGATCTGAAATATCAGATCCAAACACATATGCTGAGGAAAAAAATGAAAATGGACAACACAGATGGAACATTATGGTGAGTACATAACTAGTTTTTTCTCTTTCCACCAGTGATCCTGTTGCAGGTTTTGATAATGGATACAACAGTAGTGAGTGAGGGACCTCATTTTCTTTCCTTGTTGGTATGGGGAAAGTACTCTGCCCAGGACAGTCTTTTTAAACTATTTGTGTCAAGCTGAATGCAGTAATTGCTGGCCTTCCAGGTTATGGAGAAGGGGGTAAAACCTGTTAGGACAGATAATCAAGCAGATGTTTGGTACCTAAACAAACAGTATAGGATGTGTTCAAATTCACAGTGCTGGAAAGTGATGCAGAGCTGGCTGTGAGTCATTGACCACTGCATCTTTGCATGTTAGAGGAAGTGATCATATCATCCAACAGCTCAAGTTAGTTTCAGCCTTCTCCAGAGGTTAGAGTTAGGGGCTCCTAATTCAGGATGTGGGGCATCCCGCAGGTCAAACTCTCTGCCACAGTGAAAAATGCAATTGTCCATTAGTTCTGCTTCTTGCAGTAGGATGAAGAACAGTGGATAGTAGAGAAATTCTCCCTTGTGTAAACCAAAAGGCTCCTATCAGTCCCATCCTTCCCTTTCATTACTTCTATGGTCAGTTGCATATGTAAAAATCTCCTGCCTAGATTTCTTTTTTGTTTTGAGTCTTCCCTCAGTTCATTCACTTTAACAGTTTGGGTTGCTGCTGTCACAGATCTTGAGTAATCCTAGATTTCCTTCTGCTGCTCCAGCATTTTCCTTTGGAAAAAGGGGAAATGTTTAGCTGGAAACCTTTCCATTTGCACTTTATCTGATGTTGCTGGGCCTTTGTATCATGAACCTTTTCTACTTTTGAAGTGACATTTTCATCTCTCTCTCTCTCTCTCTCTCTCCCCTATTGTGTTTTAAACTAAGACCTGATATACCTGATCATCATCTAAAAAATGTTTTAATCTCAGATGAATATTTTCAGAACCACTAGGTATTAAAGTTTAAACCAGAGAGTCAGCTAAGTCACTGGACCAAAGTAATCATTACCTACAAAAATTCTCACTTCTCTGATCCAAAGAGCAGTATCTTTAGCCCAACGTTTTGATATTCTTCCTTTTGACATTAGGTTAGTATCTTCACTAAAATGGGTCTTGGCTATCTCCTGGTGAGAGAGAGCTCTGGATGTAAACTGTATGCACTCCCTCTATCTGCAGCCCTTTGGCAAGAAAGCCTATCCACTGACTGATGCATCCTCTCATTAATGCCTTGCAATTGTTGCCTTCTGTTTTTCCTGGTACAGCCATGATGCATATTTTCACATCAAGACCTATCTTCTAAGTTTATTTCCTGTCGCAGGTCTTCATGAGAGGCTTCTTGGTACATTATCCTTTCTGACAATGTTTTTCTTTACAGCTTGTAACTGAGCCATGTTATTTGAATACAAACTTACTGTCTCCTCTGTTTCTTCTATCTTTCTAATGTTGACAGCTATATATTCTGTCAAAGAGCCACTAATCTTTAAGATTTTGGCACACATTTGATTAGTTTTACTTTCTAGGCTGGTTCTTGCCTTTGCTTCTGTTAGCTCTTTCACGAATCTAATGGTTGTATGGTCCATTCTGCCTTCTGCAGATTGATGATTTTGAATGGAAAATTTTTCACTTTTGGCAACTAATTTTTTTTTTGAGTCATCTTGAAAAATCATAAAAGGTATTCAGTCAGAAGATACGTCTCTGAATATTATTATTTTATTTGATCAGCTAAAATTCAGTAATCTGATGCTTAACCACTTGCTGTCACACCAGAAGTCTCCCACTCTTCCTTATCCAGGTTAAACAATAAGTAAAAAGGTCACACAGGAAAGCCAATTTGTTAAAAAACACAATAAGAAAAATCTAGCAAAGCTAGACTTTCCACTGTGTGACACCTTAAACCTCTTATATCAGAGGCAACATGGGATATATGCAAATTTCCCTTTAAGGATATCAGGTGTTTCAGCTAAAGGAAAAAAAAGAACAAGGCTAATTCTGATTGTGCCTCAGTGTCTCCAAAGAGTGTGATTTGTGTATTCTAAGTTCTTGGCCACTTGAAGACATCCTACTTTGAACTGGGGATGTCCCATCCATTTAAAGCAACACCATCTCTGTCTCAGAGCTTGGCTGCTCTGAAAGACTTGCTTATTTCAGTGGATTTTCTAGTCTAGATCTTGGGGGACACGGAGGTAACCATAAAGACTTCTATCATAAAAATGCACTTTACTAAGTGGAACAGCTGTCCATTTGGGCTTAAAAGTACAATTTCCACAGCAACCAGTGAACCTACAGGTCTGTTTATCATATATATTTGAGATGGGTTTATGTTATTCTGTGGTCAAGATGGATGTCTCTGGCATTCTGGCACAACTTTATGAAAGACAAGACTTTGGTTCAGCACAGGCTTTTTATTTTCTGGTGAGGTTACTTCTTCAGCCATCTTTGAATAACCAGTCTCCTTGAGATTTGAACTTGATGACTGACAGAGGTGGCTAACTTCACTGCACCCATGCAAATGGAGAATAGTTGCGTGACTGCAGAATCATACACCAATGCACTGTACGAACATGTACACAAATGCATGGATCTCGCCATACCCAATTGAACCAAGACACTCTCCTCCACAAAAAGGAAGCCAATCTGGTGGTCCCTGCCATAAAGAAACTCTGCAACAGGAGGAAGAAACTGATGCAGAATAAGGTCAAGTTCCAAGACTGGAAAAACTCCCTTAACTGCCTCAACAAAAAGTTGAGTTCCCTCATCAAATCCTCTAAAGCTAGGTATGAAAACAGAATTGCAGCAGATAGTAAATACAACCACAAGGCTTTCTATAGTCATGTAAAGAATCTCCATGGCAATACCCAGATTTGCTCTGAGCTACTACACAATGGTACCTCCTATACCAAGCCAACAGATACTGCCAGTATACTAGCCGACAGATTCAATGCCAACTTTACCCCCCCCCCCCAAAGGACCGGTCACAATACCAGTAGATTGCCAGGCACCCAATATTACTGCTGCACAGGTTAAAACAACACTGTCCAAGGCCAGGAATATAGCTTCTGTGGGACCTGACAATATCCCTGGCTGTGTTCTACATGAACTACAGAGTGAACTGGCACCTCACCTGTGTGCCGTGTTCAATCACAGCCTCACCTCAGGTTTTGTCCCTGCTGAATGGCACACTGCTACAGTCATCCCACTGCACAAAGGAGGAGCGACTACAGACCCTGGGAACTATCGCCCCATTAACCTGACGAGTCTGATATGCAAAGCTATGGAACGCATCATCATGGACCTAATAAACAAGGATATAGGGAATCTCCAAACTCTGGATCCCACACAGTTTGGTTTTGTGAAGGGTAGATCATGCCTGCTCAACTTGGTCAACTTCTTTGAGTCAGTCACCAGAGCGGTGGATGAAGGCAAGGTGGTTCATACAGCCTACCTTGATCTGGCCAAGGCTTTTGATACAATCCCCCACTCAGGAATCATAGAAAAACTCACTAAGCTTAGCATCAACCCCTATATCACTAGGTGCGTTGCAAACTGGCTCACAGATAGAACCCACAGTGTGAAAGTAGCTGACTCCAAGTCAGACTGCCGATTAGTCACGAGTGGAGTCCCACAGGGTTTGGTCCTGGGTCCTCTCCTGTTTGGAATCTACTTCTCTGAAGTCTAGGCCAACACGAAGGGACTCTGGCTGACAAAGTTCACAGACGACTGCAAGTTGGGAGCTATTATTAACTCCCCAAGTGATGTTGATATCCTACAGAATAGCCTCACTGTGACCGAATGGTGTCAGACCCATGGCCTTAAGCTCAATGCTAAAAAATGTGTCATCATCCCCTTTGGGAAAAACCCAGTTCCCATGAATTACCACATTGATGGTAGTCCACTGAACATAGAAGGCGTTATAAGAGATCTGGGAACACAGGTTGACGGCAACCTCTCTTTTGATCACCACATTGCCATTGTGGTCAGAAAGTCCTTCTATGTGGCACATCTCATTACTAAGGGTTTTGCATCCAGGAAGAAAGAGGTCACTGTCTCCCTCTACTCTTCCTTCATTAGGCCAATCATCGAGTACAATGCCTCATTTGGCATGCACCTCACTAGACACCTGCAACAACTGGAGAGACCGCAAAAGTACCTCACAAAGAGGATCCTAGGCCTTAATCACTTGTCCTATATGGACAGACTCAAAAAACTCCAACTATTCTCTGCTCATATCGCCTACTTAGAGGCAATCTCTGCTTGACTTACAAAGCCATGTCTGACCCAGCTCTGTTAGAAATGCTACAGCTAAAGAAATCACAATCCCTCCATAGCACACACTCCAGAGGCTTCAACCTCATTACCACAATTAACAGAACATGCTGGAGGGACAGGTTCATAACCCAGAGACTGCCCATGCTATGGAACAGACTTCCCATACATGTCAAGCAGAGCACCTCGCTGACCCTCTTCAAGAGAAATATTGATGAGTGGATGGGAAACAGAAAATTCACCCTGGGGATAACACCAGTGGCTCTACTCGACAGAGGCACTAAGAACTAAGGTCGGGTGACACTATGCCATGGTAATCCTATGGCTAGGTGTGTAAAGGCCCCAGGGCCATTAGCCTAGTACACACCTATGAACCTATGACAAGCATCTTAATCCACATTCTGAGATGTCAAACTATACAATCTGATGCTTTACTCCTGAAAGTTTTTTTTTTTGAGGCCACCAACTTTGCCACAGAAATCTTGAACCTGCAGGTATTTATGTATATAGCAATATATCACAGGAATCAGATTTCCTGTATCACTACACACATTTCATTTTAAAACTGATATCCAAACTTGCATAGTCCGTGTTTTCCTCCTGAGGCATGTTCTAAATGTTTGATAAGAAGACTTTTCATACTTTGGACATGAACAGTCAGTTCAGGTTCTACCCGACAGATTCATGACATCAGGATGAAGAATCAGTTGCTCAACTTTCCCCAAGTAAGGAGAGTTTGACAGTGGGTAAGCGAGCACTTTACAAATATATTTTAACTGCACTGGGTGTCATCACTACTGGGCTAATCACTCAATTCACAATGTAGTCAAATACCACTCAGTCAGGGCAGCTACACTTTCAGTAACTATGTTAAAATATATTCATTATTAACATCTTTGTTACAGCCACTTGTCAGCGTTGCACACTTTCACCAATTACTTTTGCCTAGGCCTCTAATTAATGAGCCAAGCTTCCTTTTGGCACTTCTGTGCTGCTGGATTCAGCCTTCTGTAACTTGGTTGTCTGGCCTTCCTGGCTCATGCCCATTGTTCAGGATTCATTACTGCCTAGGTTGTTCATAGTCATCACGCATGATAGAAGATCCATAGGAATAATATATAACAGAAGTGTAAGTACTGTCCATATAAGGCGATCCTTTGAGTGAGGTCTCTACAGTGGGTAATATACTACCTTCATCCCCCTGATACTGTGTGGTTCTTTCACACAGACAAAGCACTATGTGGTTTGTAAGTAAACTAGGTTCATAAGTTCTTGACATTATTTAGTTGTTTTTCTTTTAGATAAAGTTTGCTCATAATTAATGGGGGTTGAAGTGTGGGGGGGGGGGGGTTCTCCTAACCTAGCAAGGTGAGGTTAGATTGTATAAAAGATCCCAAAGAAGAGGGTTTCTCAGGTGGAGATTCCAGGTGTCATGCACTGCAAAGGGGCCTTCTGAATATCAACACAGAAAGTGAGCACTCACATATTCTACATATCTGTACAAGGCAAACTTAAAATGCAGACCTGACTAATGTTAAAATGGAAAGTATAAGATGGTTCTAAATGGTAGTTCATCAACTGTTTTCTGCAGATCTGATGGAAAGCAACATATAATTGTTATTATTACACAAGTATTAAAATAGAAAAGTTGATACTTGAGAGTTCATAAGCTTTTTATTTTTACACTTTGCTATAAATGTTCTGCTTATGATATTAATGCTATTCCTAACTTGGCTTCACATAAGTTTTCAGATGCTCAAAAGAATTTGTGTAAGAACTGTGGAGGTACTAAGGTACATTTTTTTAATTTGCAGTAACACTAATATTCATATGTTACAAGTCATTTGGGTACGGGAGAAGCCAGGTATGGAAAGCAGGGAGAAAGTAGCGGTTTACTAGCTTGTTCATTTTGCATTCCTGCTTATGATTTAGCACTTGATCAATGATGGGGTTAGTGCTGTAATCAAACAAAAGTCAGCTGGTGAATTTGGTATACTGGTGGGGAGTGGGACCTAATTAATGCAATATGCACTAAAGCACTTGATATCAAGCAGCCAAGCCCAGCTTGAGCATAGCAATCTATGGAGCATATACAGCATATGTGACTTTGCCAGGTTGCTGCTGATGGCTGCAGTAATCCTAGCAATGGGTGGCAATACCACAGACACTAAAAAATGTAGGAGCAACAGAAGAAACATCAAGCAAGTTATGGCCTGCCAGAAAGGTATGTGAAGGAGAATTTTTTTCCCAACACTATCAACATTCCAGTTGAATTATACCATAAAAAAACTGTCAGCAATCTGGGGCCTATCTTCAAAATTATTTTAAGTATTGACTTATTTTAATATTATTTTATTTGCTTTTATTTACCGGGAATATCCAAATGGGTTACATTGCCCATTTTTAGTGAAGGCCCAAGGAAAAAAGCTCCAATAATACACAGTTTAAACAAACCCTAAATAAAGGACAATGTACAAAAAATAATAAAATTCATTAAAATAGAATAAATAGGAGCCATCACACAGAGACAAAGTGTTATATGTTCTAAGAAATTATATTGGTGCACATTACAAAACATGACTGGAGCAGGATATTATCGGTAAAAATGTAATATCACTAAACAGTAGAGAGTATGAAAATGATGAAATTGGGGAAGCTCAAGAAATATGTAAAGACTGGGACTGTGGATACAGTTCCTTATTGTGAGTAACAAAAGCGATACAGAATATTAGTTTCATAAAAGTAGCAAAAAGTATTCTAAGAACTAAGCCTACATGGGAATGGAGAAACGAGATTCTGTCGATAGGGATGACTGCAATTAGGATTACAGAGAATAGGCAAGAGGGGGCTGGAATTTACTGGAGAAAACTGACAAAGGAATTAAGGTATTGGTACCAAATAACTACAGAGGGACGGGTAATAGAATGGGAAGAGACCAAGAATACATTTGGACTAAGGGCTACAGATTGCCTTCCCTATCAAGGATTGAGATTACAGTATAGGCAAAGAGAAAGGAAAAGGGAGATCCTAAGTGAAAGCTGCTGTTAAAAAAGGGATAACTGGTAGGGTATACAAAATATTGCAGGATAACTAAACAAATCAATCAGAGAAGGCTGAAAGGATTGGGAAGAGAGATTGCATACGCAATTCACAAAGAAACAATGGGAGGATATATGTATGGCTCCCAAATATGCAACAGAGTATAGAAGATTTAATATTTTTTGCTTGGAAATGTTTGCATACCCCAAGCATATTCCAAATAATTTTTCCTCAGGTAGACTGCAAATGTTGAACGTATGACTGGGAAGAAAGATATTTGGGAACATATTTCTTGGGAGTGTAATGAGTTGGCAGACTTCAAAAATTCCCTGCAGACCACTCTGTCAGAAATACTAGGTGAGCAAACTGATGCAACTAAGGAAAGGATTTTTGAGCAGTAATACAGCATTGGAATTGCCTAGACATAGTAAGGCCTTGCTGTGTTTAAAACTGGTGGCTGTCAAAAAAGCAGTTACTAGAAAATGGAAATCAAAGACTAAACTAACCATATTAAAAGTAGTGAATATAGTTACAAAGATAAAAGAACTGGAAGTGGGATCTTTATAAAAGGGTAAGAGCAAATTACATAGAAAAAATGAGAATTGTGGGAATAACACATGCAAAATAATATTTCGGAGGAGGAATGAAGTTTAAGGAATAGAATGTGCTATGTAATGTTCAATTGACAGTGACTGTATAGAAAATTAAATGTGATGCATTATGTTTACAATTGAAAATATGTCAGTATGGTTTGTTTTCATTTAAATAAATGTATGATTGCCTATGTCATAAATGGTAATTAAAAAAAAGATGATTTTTGTTAAAAAAAATATGAAAGCATGCGACATGCATTTATATGCATGTTGATATGTAAGCTAAGAGAACAATAATGCATACATTTCGCATAGGATGAGTGCAATACACTCGCTTTGGTGAAACATAAAAGGCCAGTTTTGAAGAAATGGTTTAAGCAATTGATTAGATGAAATCTTATGCATTTCAGTATTTTTGTCATGAAGATTCAAAGCATTTGCAAATTCTAATATGCTTTAGATGTAGTCAGAGATTGGTTTTAAAAGTGAGGAGTTTGTCTGATTGTGAAAGGAATGCTGGTCCATAGTTTAACTCTTCATACTGTATAAAAGTCCCCATGCGAGTTGCTGGATTTATGAGATTCTATTAAGTACTGCCCCTTTTAACAAAGATTCATTTTTGGGTCTATACTATTTTACTGTATTAGTGATGGCTGGGGTGTTTGAGTGATGGAGTACTACTTTATGTGCCAGTATAAGATGTATGTATAATATCTGGTGTGGTAGCTCTGGTCATTTCAGGTTCTGCAGGGGATAAAGAATTATTTCATTTTTTTTTAATTTTCAGGATCCATTTTTAAGTGTGACTCGGTGCTGTTACACAAAAGCAAAGTGATATCTCATAACCCTTAGCTGAATATTTGGGTAAAGACCAGAAGTCCATTTTCTGAACACTTGTACTACTTTTCAAAGTGGAACTTGTGAATATACTTTAAGAAATATTTATCAAAAATGCATGTCTGTAACAGGACAATGTAAACAATTAAGGTCAATGTTCATGTAAACCAGAAAATGTTGGATTATCAGCTTAAATAACATTAATTCTAGCAAGTGAATTTCTCAGTATTCTTGAGCAATATGTGCTTTTAAATGCTAAAGGTTTAAATATTTTATTATGTCTCTCTCTTTATATATCTGGATGCTAAGTTTGCAACTGTTAATATGCAACTAAATGTTACTATCTAATCTTATATGTCTTACCCACCTCTGTCAACATCACTGACTACATATGCTGTTAGTGATAGGTATCTCAGCTCTCTCCAGTGCTTAACATAGCGACTAGTTTTCTGATGGATGATTTTTTTTTATACTGTATATAGCAATAAAAGGAGATACACTGGGGAACAAAAATCATGAATGAATCTTATAGAACCCTTGACTTGAGAAAGCTATTAACCCTTAACAGTTTTTTACTGCATGGGGATTTTATAATATGCTGCCTCATAATTCAGTCTTGCACTCCTTCATGCCTACTGTACTGATGCAGCTCAACACAAATGGAAACTACCACTTGGCACCATCAAATGCTTGTCTAAAGACTCCTTTTCCCCAGTGCCCTAAAGGAATTGTTGTTTATACAGTTTTAACTCAGTTGGTGAACTTAAATTTAGCCATTCTGTCACATTTTCCATTTCTTTCCATAATGTTATATATACCGACATCAGTCCTTTTTTTCCCATTTTGTTCATGGTGTCAAGGTATCTCATCAACTGTGACGATCACCTAGAACCAATGTTCACATCACAGGGTTAAAGGAGTTCTGAAGCCCAGATCAATTGTGTTTGCTTTATTGTGTTAAACCCAGTGTTTTTTTTTTAAGAACACGTGAATGGCATCTTTGTCGAAACAGGCAAGTGCCTTCATATGGGGTGACTCTTGGCTTAGTGTTAGGTGTAAGGGTTAGGTAAGATGATAGTGGCTTTACTGTGTGTGTGTGTATGAGGGCTAGGGTTAGAGCAGTGTGTGTGTGTGTGTGTGTGTGTGAGGGCTAGGGTTAGAGCAGTGTGTGTGTGTGAGGGCTAGGGTTAGAGCAGTGTGTGTGTGTGTGTGTGTGTGTGTGTGTGTATGTGTGTGTGTTAATGCACCAGACTTGTGTAATAGTATTGTTACTGAAGAGTTTTCTTTAAATAAGTTGTAGGTCATTCAGCCCCCCTGCCAAACTTTGTAATGCATCCTAGTCCTAAACCTAACTCTAGCTCCACAGCTTATCTTAAAAAAATAAAAATAAAAAAAAACTTTCAGTAACACTACCACTATTCAGACACATTTGTCCTAGCATTGTGGAGGGGTTTTGGTGTAAAGATCGCAAAATGAAATAGTTTTCTTCTGATATTTTGTAGGTTCAGTGTTAGAGGGGTTTTGTAATTTGAATGTTCAATCTTTTGTGTGTGTGTGTGTGTGTGTGTGTGTGTGTGTGTGTGTGTGTGTGTGTGTGTGTGTGTGTGTGTGTGTGTGTGTGTGTGTGTATATCTGATATTGTTTTAATTCCTTAACTGATGGATTCGGATTAGACACTGATCCGACTGAAATGCATCTACTAGATCATTGGATCCAAGAACACTTGAGCTCCTCCATTTACCCATAATGCCTCATCAACCTAACATACCTCAGATCTTGTTTACTGCCATTAGCTTCAGATGCGGATCTCTTTACTCTTGAGCTTTTCTAGGACTTATTTGAGTTTTCTATTATCCTCTTTGGTTTGTGAGTTAGATTCTCCTTGTACTTTATAGATTTCTCTATTCCTCCCTCCCATATTCTGTAAACTAGTTTAGCTTTTTGTTGATCTTTTTAAGATACCGTTTTCGGTACTGTTTCTGAGACAATTGTTGGTATATCTTCTTACTCTGCAGAATACTTTATCTGTCATTGTTAGCAGTTTCTCTTTCCCTTTCTCTCTCTTTTTATTTTTTATAGTAATTTATTAACTCTTTTTTCTGTAGCCTAGAGTTATAAGTGAATTATTCCTATTCGCTGTGTAGTGGAGTTATCTGACATGTCTGATAAACCTTCAGGATTCAGAAAATGTGTTATCTGTTGGCACAAGCTTTCCAACACTGATGCCCACAGGGAAAACATGTACTGTCTAGGTCCTGTTCACCTCAAAGTGGACTATGCAATCTGCTCCGGTTTCAACTTCAGGGCCTTAACAGATTGCAGAAATAAGTTAGTTTTATAAGGTCTTCTCCTTTCTACTTCCTCAGTTCATGGGGCTCAAGCCCTCTCCAAGAAGCCTGACAAAAACAAGTCTGAATCCATGTCATAGGAGGAGGAGTCCTGAAAAAGGTCTCCTGATCATTCATCAGCTTCAGCTTTGTCTCCTTCAACAGCGCTTCCTGCAAAAGTACATAAGAAGTCAGATCCATCTGCCTCAGATCTGGCCGTTCTGAAACCCAGGTCCTCTCAGATCCTATTGCCTCCACTTCTCTTCAATACAGTTACATCTAGGCTCCCTTCGCTTTTTCTGGAGAGGTTTCTGCAAAGTCACAACAGGCCTCCATCCACCATGTCCTCTCTTAGATCTTACCAAAAGCCTCTTGGAATCTTAGAAGCCAATGTGGACAGGATGAAGAGAAAGTTCCTCACAGCACAGATTCAAATGGAGGTTCTCCTGGCTCTGACCCCAACTGGGTCCATGAGCCATCATCTGTCCAACTCCCCATTGGTATCTCCTTCTCTGATCTGACCCTCTGTTTCCAAGCATTCAGATATGAGATCCCTGGGGGTGTCTTCATCCGATCCAAAGACTATTTGTTCTTTGACTGTGATGGTTCCCCTGAGCCATCTGGCATCGAGTCTCTC
This sequence comes from Protopterus annectens, assembly GCF_019279795.1. Lineage (NCBI taxonomy): Eukaryota > Metazoa > Chordata > Ceratodontiformes > Protopteridae > Protopterus > Protopterus annectens. The sequence goes on along the minus strand of NC_056732.1, from coordinate 300,551,620 downwards.
AGAGCCAAAACATTGTCACTGGATCTGGGGGACTGGAGTTGATTCCAAAGCTTTCTGAGCCATCTCTTCCACTTGGAGCATCTCCTCTGGATAACTCAGGCCCAAATCCCTCCTTGGGTGGAGTGCTGGTGGGATTGCAGGAGTTGATATTCTGGCTTTGCTACCATCAATTTCTGTGTCCCCTAAGAGTTCTGCCTTTGTGGTTGTGGAGATTGTTTTCTCCTTGCCTAGAGAAAAGACAACCCTGTCCCCCGCAGATCAGACAATACGGACTCATACTGTTCTTTGCTCTGAGCCTCACCCATCCCTCCACTCAGACAGCCAGCCTAAACCAGTCTCCAGAGAGTCCACCAGGACATTGTCATCTCTTCTGATACTTCTCTAAAACATCCCACTGAGGAAGCCCCTCAGAAGATAACATGTAAGAGGAGGCACTTAGATTACCCCCAGGAGTCTCTCATAGAGGACACTGACTTGGATGGCGGGGAGGGTTCCCCCAGATCACTACCCAAAGATGTCTTCTTTGGAGACAACCTGGAACTCCTGAGATAAAAAGGTGGTTGGTCCTCTGACACCCCCTCCCAGGAGGAATCAGTGCTCCTGGACGTCTTTGGGTCAGTTCTATCTACATATTGGGTGACTCTCCTGACTGTTGAGCTCAATGACCTTGTCTCTTGGTGGGCATGGAAGAAGCCAGACACTGTTGAGCCAATACCGAATACAATACAAAATTTTAGCCCACCCAAAAGTCTCTCACACTAGAGCAGGGGAGTGCCAGTTGATCCCATGGTTGTGGCTTTAGCCACAAATAAAGAACTGGCAGAGCAGAGTTCTTCTGTCTATCGCCCTAACACAGAGTCTAGGGCTTTGGACAGATTTGGGAAGTTTGTGTATGCTTCTGTGTCTTTTGCCCTTTGCTTGTTGAATTACTTGGCACATTCTAAGAAACTGCAAAGATATCTGACAAAGGAGCTTGCCATATCTCTTTCTGGGTCCATGTTGTCAGAGGATGGAAGACAGAATATCCTCGCAACTGGCCACCCCCTAATCCATTTTGAATGTATCCATGAGTTTGATCTCCCATGTTATGGAATGTACCTCACAGGCTGTGGGTTCAGGCATTGCCATTAAGAGACATGCCTGAATGTGTTTATGTGATTTTCTGGAGCCCTTTAAATACTCGTTCATCAATGTGCCCTGTGGTGGATCTTCTCTGTTTGGCCCCAAGGTTAAAGACATTCTCTTCAGGTGTGAACAAGAGGGAAAGACCCTGTCTGCCATGTGTGTACATTTCTGAACTTCTCAAAGACCTTTCTGTAGAAAGCAGTGTGAAGGTAGAAAAATATGGTTTAAGAAATCCCAGGGCACTTTCCAGGATTCAGGCAGAGATGCTTCCCCCAGGATCGGGGGGGGGGGGGACTCAAATGGAAGGTGCTGCCTGCACAGCAGAGGTGGCCTGTTGATCCAGAGCTTCAGGGATTCCTTGATAGATAAGCCCTATCAGCACTCCTGAATGAAGACCACTTCTGGATCTCAGCAAATTAAATCAGTTTGTACAGTATTCAAAGTTTTGGATGGTCACGGTTTAATCAATTTTGCTTCTATGGCAAAAGGACAACTGGATGTACTTGATAGATCTTTAGGATGTGTATTATCACATCAAAATGAACAGGCACTCCAGAAGATACCTGCATGTTCGGCTGGAAGCCAGTCATTACCAGTTCATAGCCATGCCCTTTGGTCTCACCACAGCCCCCCAAGATCTTCATCAACTGCATGGCAGTGGTAGCAGCTCACTTGAGACTGCTGGCATTCCGGGTGTTTCCATATTTACTTGACTGGTTCTTAATTACCCTAACCAGGCATCGACTTCTACAGGCAAGGGACTACTTGCCCCAGCTGTGTGTTCATCTGGGAATAACAATCAATTACAACAAACCTCAGCTCACTCCTACACAGAGTCTGGAGTTCATAGGTACTCATCTGGGCACAGTCAGTCAGATAGCCTCTCTTTCCTCTACTTGAATACAGACACTGAGGTCCCAAGTCAAGAAATTGATACAAAGTTCTTCTCTTCTGGCCAAATTAATATTACAAGCCCTGGGATCCATGGCAGTAGCTATCACCCTCCTTCCTCTGGCCAGGTTCCACATGTAAATTTTTCAATGGACACTTTCAGTCCAGACATCCATTCTTCAACATACATTAACTGCTCCAGTCAAGATCACACAAGGATGCAAAAGATATCTTCTTAAGGCTGTCTGTTCATTCTTCCCCTGCCCACAGCCATGATAACCAGAGATGCCTCTCAGTTGGGGTGGGAGGGGCTTTAATTAGGAAGGACAGTCCAAGGTACGTGGTCCCCTGAAGAGGCGAAGATGCATATCAATGTCCTGGAGACAAGAGCCGTCCTTCTAGCATTGCAGGCCTTTTGAGACATTCTCCCATATGAGACAATTGCCATACAGATTTACAATATGTCAGTGGTGTGGTACATCAACAAATAGGGGAACCAGATCTTACCCTCTTTGTCAAGAAACTATGAGTGTGTGGCAATGGGCAATCGCTTCTGGTCGCTAATAGGCATACACATCCAGGGAAATCTAATGTGATTGCAGACAAACTAAGCAGGCCCATTTTGATGCCTCATGAGTGGTCTCTCAATGCCAACGTGGCAGAGAGAATTTTCTGTCAATGGGGCCAGCCAGCTGCAACCTATTCGCTTCTCCCCTCCACAACTGCACCAGGTTCTTTGCTCTGATCCTTCCAAAAGGAAAGATTCTGTAGTACACAACTGGTCCTCTAGTCTCCTTTATCCTCATCCATCATTACTTCTCATTCACATATTTGAATAGCAATGTTATCCTCACTGCACCCTTCTGGCCTCTTCAGATTTAGTTCCCTTTCCTCTGGCCTCATCTTTATCATCCACCCTGGATTCTGGATCCAACTCCAGACCTCCTGTTTCACCTGATGGGTATGACTCACCCAGGCTTAACATGCCTTAAACTGACTACATGGTTTCTCCTATTCCAACTCCAGACCTCCTGTTTCACCTGATGGGTATGACTCACCCAGGCTTAACATGCCTTAAACTGACTACATGGTTTCTCCTATTCCATTAATTGCTAGACAGCCCAGGCTGTCCTCCATGGTCCATCATATCTTATCATCTTCTCAAAAAACTTCTACTAGACAAATTTACAAGAGTAAATGGAAAAGATTTGTTTTCTAGGCCCTTAGCAAAGATCTTAATCCTTGTTCAGCACCTGTGACATTTATCCTCAAATTTTTAGCTTCAATTTCCAATGAAAGGGCCAAAGTCCAATTGGCTGCCATTTCTAATTTCCACCTGGATGAAAATAACTCTACCTTAGCCTCTTCTAAACTGTACAAGGCCTTTCTCAATGGAGCTTTTTAGCTTAGACCACCACTGAAAGATCTTACTCCTCCTTGATCAACAATCATGCTTCAGGCTTTAGCACAATCTCCCTTTGAACTTTCAGCCAAAGCAGATCTTAAATTTTTGTCTTGGAAAACCATATTTCTGGTTGCTATTACATCAGCTAGATGAGTTTCCAAACTTGAGACTCTAGCTTCTAAACCTCCGTACCTGTTCTTTCTCAAAGACAGGCTGTCACTGAGAACAAATCCAGTCTTCTTGCCTAAGGTAGCTTTAGAGTCCAAAATAAACCTAGTCATTAATCTACTAGTTTTCTTTCCCAACTTTTTAAATAAGGAGGAGTATATGCTCCACTTTTTGGATATGCATAGACAACTTCGTTTTTACCTTTATAGAACCAAAGACTTCAGTAGTTCTGACCAGTTATTTATTTCCTTTTCTCCTAACAGATTGGGTAAACAAGTATCCAAAGTTACATTGCCCAAATGGTTAACTGAATGTCTCTCATGTGTTTATGGTAAAAAAGGTTTATCCTTGTCCATGCCTCCTAGAGCTCATTCCAAGAGGTCTATGGCAGTTTCCCCATTTCTCACTCTTCTTATCCATATTTCCGCTTTTCATTTCCTTTTATTTTCTGCCTTTTTCAAATGTCTCACAGTGGGTCATTTTTCTTTCTTCTATGCCCTATGTTACATAGATGATTCAGTAGTGTTCAGAATTTGTCACTTACCTTTTCAATTATATCACTAGGTGAGGTTTAACCTTGTCACTGTATGTACTTTGCTAAAATAAAATAATCTGCTAATAAATAATACTAAAATCAAAGCCATATTTGGAAGCGGTCCTATACAAAAACTATTCTCCCATGACCAGTAAATTTAATCCTTACCAAACATGCCCCCACCCCCCCAAAAAAAAAAGAGTTGCATATAAATAGCCAGTAATGTAGTCTGAACCTACCTGTACCTTCCCAGGGAATAGTAAGCTGTTTTATGAGTACAGTATTACCTTTTCTATCTCAGATCTTATATTAACACACAGGAAGATCCATTCACGGGTAAAGGAATTTTCATTATCCAAACTGAACAAGCACTCCCTTTACTGACTCTTTTACCCTTTGCCATTGCTACCTTTATGCATTTCAACAAAGTGTGCAGATTTACACACCATTCTCATTGTTAAGAATGTCACTGCATTCCTTTAGATGAAATCAAATGGGTTCGGCATCAATATGTGTTCAAACAATTTTACTATTTTATTTGTTCTCTTACTTTCAAAGCTTCTATGTCAAACCACTGCCTCCATATGATAATTAAGAAATGGCTGAGACTACTATACATATTCCCCATGACCTACCAAAATTTAGTAACCATGTCTTCTAACAAGTGTTTTTTTTCTGTAAGCAAAGTCTTGCCCATACTGGGATTTAAACAACAGAATCTGCAGCCACCACTCATAATACATTCTCCTTTATCTCTGCAACTGAGTGCCTATTTAATAAACAAATATATATATATTACTTACATATTTAAATCTATGTACTTGAGGTCACCAGTTTCCATCTATTGTAACTCACTTTTATAATTTCATTTCAGTGCTGTGATTTTTCAAAATATATGCTATGACATTTGGTACCTTTCAGCTCTAATTGTGTCTTGGCAGCAATTTTTTGTAACTATAAACCTATATACCTCTCAATTAATTATGTAAATCTTTCTTCTATACCTGTATTTAAATCTGCAATCTAAGCTGTCTCTCAGGGAGCAATCCTACACTCTTAAATATACTGAAGGAATTTCATTAATTAGGCCCTCTTTCAAACTTTCAGTTACCAAAAGAGCTTTTAGCAAACTTGCACCAGCCTGCTAGAAAAATATCTGAGCTTAAACTGGCCAAACACTATAGTTCAATTCAGTCAGAAATTGGGAGAGCATATCAGAGCTGTAGCTGACTCATCTAATCAAAAAAAAAACTGTAGTAAAAAAAGATTGCTACAACTTACACCACACACAAAGATCCCTTCAGTCCCTAGAAAAGCAGTATGAAAATTCACTGCACTATTGGTGATTCAGCAATTCATGATTGCACCTAACACCATGCCCCAAGGGCAGCTGTCTACTTTGCCCTACCCCAGCTATGACTCTGGATCATATGCCCAAAGAAAATGCATGTACTTCTTTTACAGATCGTAGCCAAGTTAACACTTTCCATTGTACTTCAGATCTTAGTGTCCCTACAACCATGAAGAATAGCTAATTCTGCTAAGTCTAGCTTTAGCTGTGCACTACAGATTACATTGTCTTTGTTCTTTCAGAACTTTTTATCAGATTGCATTGTATATATGTTTTGCAAAATAATGTCCATGGTGCTACACTTTAATTGTATTATTTCAATTTATGTATTCAACTAAAATAGATGTAAAGTATATTGACACATTCAGCTTGTATTTTTGTTATAACTGTTTTTGTTTTTTTGCAAATTCAAACTATATTCTTTATTATGACTGTGTTTGTTGACAGTGCTTTCTTGGCCTGGGTCATGGCTGAAAAGGGTCTATGATCAGTTCACTTGACTGGTCCAGAAATGTAATAAATCAGTCAGCCACTCCATCAGTCAGATAGTCTCTCTAATGCACATTGCTCAATAAAATTCAGCCTAAATCTGTTTTAAGGGTGTATATGTCAATTTGTAAATGTGATGCTCAGTAAATTACACTCAAATGAACAAACCACAATAAAATACTGTTGTTCATCAAAAATGTTACAAAAATGCAGACAACATACCTTAAACACTTACATCAATGCTTAATATAACTGACCCCAGCATAAAGCGGAACTGATAGCATATAGTACTCAAACAAATTCCTCCATTTGCAGTTATCTCGGATTTGTGGCACCTTTTGGCCCAAATACCACTCTGAATGTTGGATTTTGAGGAAGTGGTCTTTGCAATGGTGTTTTCAAATAATCAAACTGATTCATTTTTTAATGGATTCCTGGGGTATTACTGAAATTGGTCTTTTGGGATCAGCTTACCTACTTAGTAAACAATTTAATACATAATAATAATAATAACAATAATAAGGTACTTTTCCGTTATCGGGGCAACACTATTAACATGATTGTCAGCTGTAATCCAGTTCGTGAAGAAATGTACAGGCTTCAAGGGGTGTAGTGGAAATATATATTGTGTACTCATACTTAATAATATTGTTTGGTATCACTCACTTTTCACGTAAAAAATCTACAGTAAACTTAATAGGGACGAATTTCAACAGAATCAGGGACAAATCCAAAAATAACCGGGGACACTTTAAAATGTTAGCACTGTTAACAGAATAAGATCATGTTGATCAATATGCATTGTCTGAAGTAAAACAATTATATAAGTAAGTGTTGCCATTATTTATTAAGTCTAATTCACTCTCCAAAAGTAATCAATTTAGGGACGATTAAGAGGGATAAATCTGAAATGTGTGTCAAAATCAGAGACAGCTGAGAAGTATGTTAGCCGAATACATATACGAAAGAGACACACTACTGTTTACTCTTCTAAGTATTAGAAAAGCCTGTATTTTTACTCATGTATGTCTAACACAAGCATATTTTGCTGAGCTTCCATACTGTAAACTGTTGGCGAAACAGTTGTGAACATGATTTGAGTAATAATGTGTCCAAGCCTTGCTCAGACAAATGTTCTCAGTTGAGTACACTACTTATGCTTAGTTATGCCTTACTAGCCATTGACTCTGGGGTTACGCTAAGTTACCTCCAGCTTTTCTGTTCTTCAAAGCAGCACTTGGTGCATGTGCAACTAATAAATGTCAGTACGTTAGCAGTAACATACAGTCTGCATTACTATTACATCACTGCAGATAACGGCACAGCTATTTTTTAATAATGTATTCATCCAGCCAGTGTCGCTCTCGAACCACCCTGTCATCTTTCCCATGCGATCACCCTTTGACACTGGATTCGGAGCTCAGCAACAGTTAACAGTGTTGCCCCGATAATGGAAAAGTACCAATAATAATAATAATAATAATAACAACAATAACAACAAAAGGCCCTCTTCTAACTAACCTTTAGGCCTCACTCTCTAGTCTCGTCTCTTAAACCCTCTCCTTGCCATATAACCCGTTAAATGCAGTATGTACATATCATTCCTACCTTTCTCTTCTGCCTTCCAGTATACTCATTTAAAAATGTATTTTGTTGTATTCTTGTCTGTTTTTAGCCTCTCGCTTATGCCTCTCAGTTTAATGATTTCTTTCATACTGGACAGGCATAAGAGACAACAAGCGTATTCCTTTTGTGTTAAATTTATGGAAATTAAGACTTCTTATCCAACAACTGTTGAAAATAATACAGAGATCTGTAGTACTGCTTTGAGTAATGGCTTATGCAAGGTGTTGATTAGTGCTTCCTAATTATTGTTGGACTCTTCCAAATGTAAAGCGCATCTTTCTAGTTGGATGCACTTCTCTTTGGTGTTATACATGGTGAAGGAGCATCTTAATTTCTTAATATTTTATGCTTATTCTATATACTGTTTCCCTGAATTTGTACAGTCGCTTTTGTGTCAGCTTTGAATCAGCTTACCTAGTTAAACAGCCAAACACTCTGACCCACACTCCCATCCCTCTATTCCCCTCACCTTTCTTATAATGTCCCCCTGCATGTTTTCTACCAGTTTTCTCTCTCCTTTTCTCTATAATTATGAGAACCAGACACATATTCTAGAAAAAAAGTGTTATCAATACCCTAGGGAGTGAAAGTATGACTTACGCATCAGTTAAGCCAGTATCCCTAGCTACACAATTCTGTATCTTGTTTCTCTTTAACACTACCTGTCCACATTAAATTGCATGATTCACCCTAAGAATAATTATGACCTTTACCTTTAGACCTCTTTCCACATCACAGTACTATGTAGGCTTTCCAAGGATGTGATGTCTAACACAATATGATAAACAAGACTGTTCCAACAGTGAACCCTATCACTGCACCATACTGACATACTTGTCTTTAGATAGTACTTTCCTAAGTACCTTAGTACCATAGTTTCTTTTGTTTGCCATCCAATTTCCTGTTCACATCATCATTTTAAATGCTCGCATATGTCCTTCTATTTCTCCACTGAGCTCCTGTGATATACAATGTCAATGGCTGAAAAACTGATACATCATGTCTATAAGGCTCCCCTTTCTCATAAGTTCATAGGCTGATACTAGGCTATCAGCTCTAGGGCCTATACAAGACTAGCCATAACAATTCCCTGGCTATTTCTTCTCACAATATTTACTTCCCTGGACCCCTGTCCAATAGGAGATTTATCCAAGGAAATGGATCAAGGTATTCTGGCAAGACTTCTGTAAAACCATGAAAATGTTCATCATTTGATCACAGCTGCAGCAGCCTTAGGTGTATGAGTTATATCCAGTTAAGTAACAGCGAGCCAGTTTCAAAAGCTTAAGGGCACCTTCCATGTTCCGAAATTGTTAACCAGCTCAAGTAAAGATGCAGAAAAAGAGTGGTTTGGACACCAAGCTCTTTAGAGCTTTTCTGCTATCGAACAACTGTCTTCTTGCAAGCTTTTGAGGACTAACATTCAGCTAATGCTTCTGCATTACTGGCCAGATAAGTTACCTCTGGGAAAAAAGAAAAAAAAATTCCACATTTTTCTATCAGAAATTAACTTTTTTCTGTAAAAGTACTTATTTTAAGCTAGGAAAAATTTGTCAATTTTTATTCATTCCTCAACATGTGGATTTGGATTTGATCCTCGGATCCAACTTGGCTGCTTTCTTACAGCTTGTGGATACTACAAGCTTTCAAGCTCCTCCCTTACCCATAATGTAACAGTCCTCCTCTTTCCCCAGATCTCGTTTGCCTCCATTGTGTACAGATGTGGTCGCTGCAGCTCTCAAGAGATGTTATTTTTTTTACATACTTCTCTTTCAAAACTTCTTTTTTCACTAAGTTTATCTTTACCACCCCTTTACCTATATAAATCTTTGTGGATACTTCCTTCCTTACCCCTTTTTTAACCATTTTGGTAGCCCTTCTTTACCATTGTTGGTAATCTGCCTCTTACCATTTTTGGCAATGTTTACAATACCACTGTTGGTCTTCCTTTTCCTTCTAAATAATTAAAAAAAAATCCTTTCCCTTATTTCTGCTTCTCTAGAGTAGGTTTTTCCACATTATCTAGTTGTGTAAAATGGTGGATAAACCATCAGGTTTCAAAAAGTGTGATAAATGTGGGCATAAAATCCTTTGTCAGATTCCCATAATTTATGTGATTACTGCTTGGATCCTAAACATTTGAAGTCTTCCTGCTCCATTTGTAAGGCATTTAATCCAGAGCACTGATAAAGGGCATTCTTCCTTCGGCCTTTGGAGAATCACTTACTAGAGCTCAAACCTCCAAGATAGACAAAAAAGAAGTCAGTAAAAGACCATCTGATGTTGTTAATCTTCATTCATTCATGATGAATGGGTTTTGGTTCCGTTCTCGGAACCGGCTCGGCTGATATACAAGCTCGTGCCAGCCAAAACCTCGATCTAAAAATACCCATAGGTTCATAGGTTGGTACTAGGCTATCGGCCCTAGGGCCTATTCAAGTCTAGCCAAGCAATTCCTCAGATATTTCTTCCCACAATATTTACTTCCCTGGACCCCTGTCTAGCAGGGCGACTGTCGTGATCCCCAAGGTGAATTTCCTATCTCCCATCCAGTCGTCAAGGTTCCTTATGAAGAGGGCCAAGGAAGCGCTCTGCTTGACATGTATGGGCAGTTTATTCCAGAGTATGGGGAGTCACTAGGTCAGAAACCTATCCCTCCAGCACATTTTGTTCATTGTGATGACAAGGTTTAGATCCCTGGAGCATGTGGCTCTGAGGGATTGGGATTGGGATTTCTTTAAGTGGAACATGTCCAGCAACTCAGGGTTTGACATGGCCTTGTATGTTGAGCAGAGATCACCACTGAGTAGACGATATACCACAGGGTATAGCTGGTGTTTTTTTAAACGGTCAGCATAGGGCATCTGCTTTAGGCCTGTGATTCTTTTAGTGAGTTATTTCTGCAGCCTTTCCAGCTGTTGAAGATGTCTTGTGAGGTACATACCAAATGGGGCGTTGTACTCTATAATGGGTCTAATGAGGGATGAGTAGAGTGGGACAATGTCCTCCTTTTGTCTGGATGAAAAGCCCTAAGTGATGAGGTGTGCTACATAGAAGGATTTCCTGACTGTTGTGGTGATGTGGTTATCGAAGGTGAGACCACTGTCCACCTGTGTCCCTAAGTCTCTCATCACACTTTCGGTGTTTAGTGTACTGCCACCTATGTGGAAATTCATGTGTACATGGTTTTTCCCAGTGGGGATAACTATACATTTCTTGGCATTAAGCTTGAGCCCATGGCTCTGTCACCAAGCATCTGTTTCTGTAAGGCCCTTCTGTAGAATATCCACATCATTTGGTGATTCAATAATGGCTCCCAGTTTGCAGTCATCTGCAGACTTTGTTAGCCAGAGTCCCTTAGTGTTGGCCTGTACTTCAGAGAAGTAGATGCAAAACAAGAGCGGTCCCAGGGCTGAACCCTGAGGTACTCCACTTGTCACTTGTCTGGAGCTGGATTTGGAGTTGGCTACTTTTACAGTATGGGTTCTGTCAGTAAGCCAGTTGGCAACCCATCGAGTGATGTAGGGATTTATGCCCAGCTTAGTAAGTTTATCTACGATTCCAGAGTGGGGGATGGTGTTGAAGGCCTTGGTGAGGTCCAAATAGGCTGTGTGGATCGCCTTACCCTCATCTACAGCTCTGGAGACTGATTCAAAGAAGTCAATCAGGTTCAGGAGACAAGATCGGCCCTTCACAAACCCAAACTGGGTGGGGTCCAGTGTTTGAAGGTTGCCCAATGTATTTGTTTATAAGTTCTATGATAATGCGTTCCATGCCCTTGCAGATCAGGCTCGTCAGACTGATGGGATGGTAGTTCCCGGGATCCAAGGTGGATCCCCCTTTGTGGAGTAGGATAACTGTAGCTGTGCACCACTCAGTGGGCACAAAGCCTGAGGTGAGGCTATGATTAAACATGACACTTAGGTGAGGTGCCAGTTCATTTTGTAGTTCATGTAGTACACAGCCGGGATGTCATCTGGTCCCATGGATGCTGTATTCTTAGCTTTGGAGAGTGTGGTTTCTACCTGTATGGCCATGATTACCGGAATCTGGCAATCTTTTGGTATTTGAGATGGGCCCTTTAGGGGGTGAGAGGGGGGTGAAGTTGGCACTAAATCGATCTGCCAGGATATTGGCAATATCCTTGGGATCTGTATATTTAATGGCATTCTATTGTAGCTCAGAGCAGATCTGAGCTTGCCATTTAGATTCTTGACATAACTATAGAATGCCTTGTGGTTGTCTTTGGAATCTTTGGCAATTTTATTTTTGTAACTAGCTTTGGAAGATTTTATGAGGGATCTCATCTTCTTACTGAGGCTGCTAAGGGAGATTTCTGCATCCTAGGATTTTCCTCTTTTCTGCAACAGATTCTTCCTTCTGTTGTATAGTTTGTTTATGGCAGGGGACCACCAGATTGGCTTCATTTTGTTGGAGGAGAGCGTCTTGATTCTATTTGGGATGGCACGATTCATGCACTAGTAGATGTGCTCGTACAGTGCCTTAGTGCAGGATTCAGCAGTTGAACTTTCAGTTTCCGTCTGCATGGGTGCCAAGAAGTTTGTCACTTCTGACTTAAGTAGCATGAAGTTGGCTTTGGAGAAGTTTTTTACAGAGGTTTCCTTACTGGGGGGGTGAGGGTGGGATGTGGATGACGAGGGTGATTTGCTTATGGTCAGACCTGACCAATGAGAAGGTGACCACTGTTGTGGAGCATCTATCTCCCATGTTGGTAATGACCAGGTCGAGAATATTGGAGCCCCTGATGGGACAATGAATTAGTTGTTAATCCAGGGCGTTGGAATTTATGAATTCCAAGAACCGTTGGAAAAAAGTGTTGGCACCAGAGTAGTTTTTCCAGTTAATGGCAGGGTAGTTGAAAAAGCTCAGTATTAGGGTCTTTGGTTGTATCTTAATATTTACCAATATGTTTAGAAAGGTGTAGTGAGAATCTTAGGGCATGGTGGGGGATCTGTAGCAGGCTATAATTTGGATTGCAGTCTTACCTAGTGTTAGTTGCACCTGGAGAATTTCAGATGCATTGGGGTGGGCAACTAGCCTGGAGTTGTGAATATGGACACTCCTCCACCTTTAGTTTTTCGGTCTTGGTTTGGTGGCCAAAAAGTGTGGTAACAGTTGTAGCCTGATATTGCAGGGGTGCTCTCTGGAGTCTTGAACCATGTCTCAGTTACTGCACAGATATTTATGTTCTCCATTTTTAGGAGTGCCTCAAGAGAGTGCATTTTGAGGTTTAGACTTCTAGCATTGAGTAGCATTACCTTCAGATTTTGCATGCTTGTATCTGTTACAGTGGTGGTTTTGTCCTTTGAACCATGCCTAAAAAAGGCACTATAGGGGTGGCAAGAGCTTTAGCCAGTAGCCTGAATCCCAGGGGTGACAGGTGCAGACCATCTCTGGCAAAGCATCATGGTTTGTCAATCATGTCGTACTAGGCAGACAGATACTGGATCCCCTTTGAATGACACCAGAAGCTTAGCCAATTGTTGAAGTCAATCATTTTGTCCTTATACTGTGGTATCATTCTGGGCGAAGGCAGGATGCTACTCAGGGCTAGGGTCATACCTGCCTGGGCCACATGATTTGAGAGCTCTTCCATGTCTCTTTTCATATAGTCCAGGGAGGTACGTCTCAAGTCATTCACTCCAACATGGACAATGATAGAGTCATATTTGTACTTGTTGTGGAGTGACTTGAGTGCATGCGTTATGTGGTGGATCCTGGCATGCGACAGGCAGCTGACTGTAATTTTCTCCTTGCTCAGCCTGGTGAGTGGGACATCAGTGTGCCTGACTATAGAGTCATGTATGATTAAAGTGTCGGGTACATTGTCTTGCCTTAGGGGCTGTTGTTGGGTGGCACACTGGTGTTGTGAGCTATGTGTCACTTTGGTTGTGACTGGTGTTTGTTTGCGTTTCAGCTTCAGAGGTCCTTGTTGCTTGGGCAGGTTTATGTTAAGGGCCTCTGCATATGTGGGTTTAGTGTTGCTATGTGTTGATGGTGTGGGTTTTTAAGGGCTATGTGTTGCTTGAGGGGTAGTGCAGAGATTAACCTTCTCCTCTTGACTGTCTAGTACAATCTTGGCTGGAGAGAGCTTTGCTTCCAGTTTGGCTATGTAAGCGCATCTCTCACAAGTTGTAGTGTTGGGTGGTAGGAGGAGAGGGTTGTCTGTGTACATGAGGCAGTTGCTGCATTGCCCCAGTATGCCCAGATTCACCAGGTGGACAGGAGAAATCACCAGAAGCTGACCCTTGGACATGCCTGTTTAGGTGCTTTTTTTGTAAAGTACAAGAGCTGTTTTCCCTTACCTTTGCAAGACACTTTGCTGTTTAGTGCCTACGATTAATTTCCCCTTGTTAACAAGGAGAGTTGAGTGCTTGTGTCAGTTTAAGGCTTCCTAGTGCTTTCTAGCAGGCTCTAGAGCAAGTGCTAGTCACAGAGGTTCAGATTTTAATGCTACTACTGAGAAACCAGCTAGTACTAAGGGAAAATTTGAAGAGCAGACTTTCTGGCAGCTGGAATAGTTTAACCATAGCCCCGCGGTGCTGCACAATGCAAAAAATGCACAAACACACGCGTTTCTTAAGCAAGAAAGTTGAAAGGGATAGAAATCAGCTCAAAATGGCTAATAAAATTACAATTTCAGAGCTGGAAACTACTCCTCTAGTGTTAGATAAGCAGTGCAATGCTCACCACTCCCACTGTTAAGCAGTAGGACTTCCATAGCCAGGTCTGGATAGCTCTGAACACAGAAAATAAAGTCTTGAAACCAACAAGCCTGGGATCTGGACTATACTACCTAGGAAAGGCAGGAAACGAGCAAACAAAATAGTATTTTTTTTTTGGGGGGGGTGGGTTTGGTTAAAACAGGCTAAACAATGCAATAATACAGTAAATAAACACAGAAAAGGTTAACGCACTTGAGTGTGCAGCCCTAAAGAGTAAATGCAATTAAAACTCTACAAAATTAGCAATTTCCAACTTTTTGAATGAAGCAAGGCATGTGCACAACTGAAAAACAATTTAAGAGGCAGTAATACAGTAGAATAAGGAGCTTGTTTACATATACAGAAAAGCAGCTAAAACACACTAAAACAATTCAGATACAGTGCAACCTAGAGCCCTTGAGTTGTAGCAATATTAAGGCAAATACAGTTTTAATAAATGCACTAAAATATACTCTATATTTAATATACTCTATATTTCCAGAAGCACAGTCAGAACACAAGGAAATTCAAGCAATTTTTTTTTTTGTAAAAAAGGAGGAACAGAAGGAAGAAGCTAAGTGGGTTGGCCTTCTCATATGTTCTCTCTGTATTAGGTAGAATGAGCTAATGTCACTAGACTGGGAGGAGTGTCCCAGATCAAATTTACAGTAGGGGCTGGCAGCTGTAAAGCCCCCAAGTATAACAGCAAGACACCAACAGGGAGGGAGGCTGGGGAACAATACTAAAGCTAGTAGCCTACATTCTTTCAGACAGTAAACACTACAGAAATGTTTATCAGAGCAGTGAGCTACAAAATGAAAGTTTTTAAACAGATAAAGGAGCACAGTGAAATACAGTGAAACTAGCTATAAAGCTTTACAAACAGTGTGACAGTATAAAATTTATTTCTCAGGCACTGTAAGGCAGACAATTTTAGTTTAACCGTGCAGATTAGTTAATAGCAATAAGATACAGTAAAAAGTATGCAGCAGGCAGTAAAAAGTGCTATATATAAATTGCTAGAAGCAATAACCAGTATAAATAAGCCAAAAAACCAGGATACTTATTGTTATATATCTCAGATCAGAGTTGTAGTCAATGCCCCTCCTCCACTCGGCTCAGTGTGCCCCTCTCCTTATCGCCTCAGATCTTGTTTGCATAGAGTTCAAGACATGTCAGGCTAGCTCTCAAGCTAAGTGCTTAGTTTTATTTAAAAATATTTTAACTTTTTCAGTCAAGAATTATATTTAGTCCTTAAACTTAGTCATCTATAGTTAGCGATAGTTTATTTACTGTGTGAGTGAATTTCTTTCCCTTTTTTACCTTTATCTTTTGGTATTTCTTCATATCATCATTGGTACAGGCCCCTCCCTTCTACCCTTTCATATTTTTTAATACCATCGTTGGTATTTTCCTCCCCCTCCTTTCCTTGTCATTGCTGGTAACAAAAAAAAAAAAAAGGTTTTCCCCCCTTTGTCATGTGTACTTTGCTTACTGTTGAGTGTGCGTCAGCATATTATTTGTGATAGATACTCCTGTAAAACTGCTGTCTATTTTGCTGATATTTTTGTTGATATTTTGCTGTCTGTTGAGAACATCTTTCTATAATGTCTGATAAAATGACACTACAGGATTTAAGCAGTGTGATAGATGTGGCAGGAAAATTCTAAATTCTGATCGACATATGTCCTGTGTTTATTGTTTGGGAGTTGTGCACTTAAAGATTCAACCACCTTGCGAGCTTTGTAAGGGCTTTAGTGCCCACACCTTGGCTGAATGTAAAAATAAATTGATTTTAAAGGGTCACTTGAAAACCCCATTTTCGGAGGCTTTATCTGAGGCAGAGGTCTCAACCCCTCCTAAAGAGTCAAAGAAGAGGAGCCACTCTTTGCCTTTGTCTCCTCAAACCCATAAATCTAAAATTGTTAAGGCCCAGGTTCATACGGAACTGAAACAGAAACTCAAGAAAATGACTTCTACTCCTACTATGGCACCGGAGTCCAAAACTCCACCCATGGTGTCTTCCTTGTCTATGGAACAGACTACATCTACTACTTCAACGATACCAATAAGTCCCATGGTACCGCAGACCATCTTGGCACCAACAACAGTCTCCCCCTTAAAATTGGTCACTTCACTTTCCTCATCATCTGGTCTTACGATCATGGTGCTGAAGGTTGAGAAACTGGCCAGGACTTGATATTCCCCATCAATTGATCACTTTGCTGGACAACAACTGAGTCCATTCCTTGACTGAACTGAATCTCCATCTGTGATGTCAACCTGTTCCACCAGGAGCCTTTCGGAGTTTGAAGTAGGGAGACTTGTGGATCAGCTCCTAGTGACCAGAGGCATCCCGACTCCATCTAGGACCCCCCCCCACCCTGAGTCGAGGGGTTTTCTCCACAGACTCCAACCTATGTTCCTCCTTCAACCTCTCCACAGGTATTGGAGCCCTCGATACTGATGTCTATCCTGGTGCCAGCTTCCTCAGTTCTACTGGTAGATCTTACCATGGCTCCAGATCCTACCCTGTAAACCTTGGCTCAGTCAGAGCCAATCCCCACTCAAGACTGTGACTGGTCCATCGGCACCATGACCTCTAGTATGGTGCCAGTTTTTTCTATGGCACCGTCTATGGTTCCAGTTGCTCTGATGGCTCCGTGTCCTCTCGTGGCTCTTCTCATGAAGGAGGCTCATCAGAGCAGGGTGTGACCCCTGTTCCATGATTGTCCTTCTTAGTTCAGGGCTCCCATCCCTCTACAGGCAGGCCAGCCTTCCAGGTTATGGAGAAGGCACTCGCCTCAGCAGGCTCACAGCTGGCCCCTTTGACACCGGAATGTCACCTATACATGTCCTCTAGTCCACAGCTGACACAGTCCACTAAACTGGGACATCAAGCATGGGAGCCGCAAGATACCCTACCACAGGGCACCCTCTCTATGAGGTCCTTTTCAGACATTCCCCCTGAGGAGCCACTCCACAAGAGACTGTGCAAGAGGAAGCACATTGATTCCCCTGAGGAATCCCTCATGGAAAATACAGATGACAATGAGGGGGAAGGGTCCCCATGGTCGCCCCCTGAAGATGTCTCCTTTGGAGACATATTGGAGATCCTGAAACAGATGGGTGATTGGAAGACCACCAACCCTTCCTCTGAGGAATCTGTATTCTTGCAGGCATTCTGTGCTTGACCCTGTACTTCCTGGGTGACCCTGCCTGTGGATCAGCTAAGCTCAATGTGGAATGTACCTGGAAGGCCCCTGACACCACTGAGCCTTTCTCCCAGAGACCGGACAAAATACTATCACCCCCCGAGGATCAGCCACACTGGTCCAAAGGCTTGGCAGTGAATGCTATGGTGGTGGCAGCAGCAACAAGGAAAGAACTCACAGAGGAGAGTCCTGCTGTCCATCCTCCAAACAGGGAGTCTCGGATGATGGACAGACTAGGGAAGTGGGTTTATGCCTCAATGACCTTTGCCATATGGTCAATGAACTATTTGGCACATTTCACCCACCTCCAGAGAGACCTGATCACGGAACTCTCAGGATCGTTAGTAGGAGAAGTGTCTGGCAAGGTAAGTGACAAAGCTGCCTTGCAGCTTGCTACCCTGGAGTCCATTTCTAACTTGTCCATGTGGTTAATTGCACACACAACTGAAGGGCAGGCCAGAGGAGCCAGTGCAGGCATTGTTATGAGATGTCACGCCTGGATGCGCTTGTGTGATTTTGCGGACCTCTTTAAGTCTTCCTTCATCAATGCTCCTGTTGACGCTTCCTCTCTTTTCAGGCCAAAAGTTAAGGGCACACTAACCAGGTGTGAGAAGGATGGCAAGACCCTTTCTGCCATGGGCGTATGTTTTTCCACACCTCAATGATCCTACTCTAGGAAACAGAGGAGCAGAAAGATGTGGTTCAAGAAGTCTCAAGGGCCTTTCCGTGACACATGCAATGATATTTCGCCCAGGGCAGAGGGGGGATTTCATCAGGAAGACACCCTCCCTGAGGCAGGGTGGGCCCACATAAACAAGGGTCCAGGGATTCCTTCTCTGGGCAGCCCTACCAGCACTCCTGAACAGCGGCCTGATTGCTTACCTCTGGAAGCAGTTGGGGGAAGATTCTCTCTGCACCATTTTACCTGGCATTCCATAACAACGGATTCTTGGGTGCAGAAGATAATGACCAGAGGTTATCAAATCCCCTTTGATCTTTACCTGAGGCCACAAAAGCGAATCCCTGATGTTCTGCTCAGTCAGAGGGATACAGCAGCACAAGAAGCCCGAAAGCTGCTCCAAAAAAGGTCATTCAGACAGTCCCACCAAACCAGATAGAATCCGGATTCCACTCAAGATTCTTTTTAGTGCCAAAAAAAAAAGGGGACTGGAGGCCAGTTTTAGATCTCAGCATCCTAAACAAGTTCAGCAAACAGACCAAATTCCGGATGGTTACTGTTCAGTGTATCCTTCCGTTTTTGGAAAAAGATGACTTGATGTGTTTGATAGATCTTCATGATGCACATTACCACATAAAAATGGGTAAACACTCCAGAAAATATCTCCACTTCCAGCTGGGTGCCAATCACTACCAATTTTCGTGCACTGCCCTTTGGTCTCTCCACAGCCCTCAGTGTGCTCACCAAATGCATGGCAGTTGTAACAGCTCACTTGAGACTGCAAGGATTCCGGGTGTTTCCATATCTGGATGATTGGCTCCTTACTGGCCCCACCAAGCATCCACTGCTTCAGGCCTTACATTACACTTTACAGCTAGCATGACTCCTAGGGATCTCAATAAATGAAGATAAATCAAAACTAGATCCCAGTCAATGTCTAGAATTCATTGGGGCAACACTCAACTCTTGTCTGGTCTCCCTCCCTCTTCACAGGCTTTAGAGACTCAGATCCCAACTCCAAGTGATACTCTCTCAAGACAAAGTCCCAGCTCATTTGTTGCTGCAGCTACTGGGTTCTATGGCAGCAATAATTACTATAGTCCCTCTAGCAAAACTCCACATGAGATTACTACAATGGCTCCTACTGTCGCAGTGGTCCCTATTGACACACCTTATGTACTTTCCAATTCGCATAACAAACCACTGCAAACAGGATTTGAATTGGTGGATGAAGCCAGAAATGGAATTATGGAGCTGTCCCTTCTCATTCCCTCAGCCCAAGGCTGTAGTGACCACGGATGCATCCCTGATGGGGTGGGGGGACATTTTCAGGGACAGAAAGTCCAAGACACTTAGTCCCCACTTAGAGGCTGATTTGCATATCAATGTCCTAGAATTGAGGGTAATGCTTCTGGTGCTGCAAGCATTCCAATCTGTCCTTCCATCCGGGATAACTGCTATCCAGTCAGACAATGTCAGTCGTCTGGTATATCAACAAACAGGGGGGAACCAGATCCTACCTTTTGTGTTGGGAAGCCATGAGAGTTTGGCAATGGGCGATAGCTTCCAAATGGTTTCTGATAGCAATGCAGACTCCCGGGAATTCCAACATGATTGCGGACAAACTGAGGAGATGCATTCTCTTGCTTCATGATGGTCCCTCAACCCAGAAGTAGCGAAGGAGATTTTCCACCACTGGGTTCAGCCTTGCTGTGATCTATTCGCCTCTCATTTCAACCAAAAATGCAGCAGCTACTTTTCCCTAATCTCCCTTCAGGGGGAGAACCCTGGGGGATGCTCTAGTACATGATTAGCTCCTTGTACTGCTTTATGCTTTCCCTCCCTTTCCTCTGATTCCACAATTTCTAAAGAAAGCACTTTGGTTAAGAAGCAAAGTGATCCTCATTGCACCCTATTGGCCCCAACAAGTCTGGTTCCCTTTTCTTTGGCCTCACCTGGTTCACTTACTATGGACTCTGGATTCAACCCTGGGTCTACTTTCACACCCTCAAGGGTTGATCCACCCAAACCTACCAAACCACATGCTGACAGCTTGGTACCTCCACTTCCAGTAATTGCCAGGCATAATAATTTATATTCTCCTATCCGTAAAATACTTCTGGCTTCTCATAAACCCTTCACCGGAAAAATGTACTATAGTAAATGGAATAGGCTTGTCCTTTAGTCTTGAGAAAAATAACTGGACCCGTTCTCCGCTCCATCCATTCCAGGGAGGACGGCCTAGTGGTTAAGGTGTTGGCCTTACAAACACAAGGTGCAGGGTTTGAGCCTCACAAGGGATAATTGGCTAGGCTTAAAATGGCTTGCAAGGGCAATTAGCCTAGTAATAATCTATGAATCTATTTAATTCAGTGTTGGAGTATTTATCAACTTTACTTCATTTGGGAGTGTCAGCTTCTACCATTCGAGTCCATTTAGCAGCTATCTCATCTTTCCGTAATGGTTTTCAAGCCTTCTCTTTGATGTCCCACTGACCCTGTAAAATGTTTTTGAAAGGAAAAATACATATTAAACTGCCCTTCAAAAACCCCATTGAACCTTGGAATTTGACTCTAGTCCTACAAACTCTGACTCATCATCCCTTTGAGCCTTCTGTCACTTGTGAGATGAAATTCCTGTCTTGGCAAACCTTATTCCTGGTAGCCATCATCTCAGAAAGAAGGATTTCTGAATTACAGGCCTTGTGTGTGAAACATTCTTACATAGTTTTCAACAAAGAGAGAGTATCACTCTAGACTAACCCCTCTTTTTTCCCAAGGTTGTCTCTGACTTACGTATTTATCAATCAGTTGACCTACCAGTCTTCTTTCCAAATTTCTCTAATAAAAGAGAATACTGCATTTATTGGCTGTACATAGGCAATTACATTTCTGTTTAGACAGAACTAAATCCTTTCAAAAATCTGATCAATTATTCCTGTCCTTTTCATGACCCAAGTTGGGAAAATCTGTTTCCAAAGTCACACTGGCCAAATGGCTGAGAGACTGCATTTCCTTTGTTTATCAATAGAACAAAATGCATCTAACCACTAAAATCAAAGATCATTCAACTAGATCAGTGGTTACTTCAGTAGCTTTCCACTCCAGAGCTTCTATGGATGATATCTGCGTAGCAGCTACCTGGGCTACCCCTCATACCTTTATCACTCATTACAAATTGATCACTCATTACAAATTGGACTTGATCACCCAGGGGGAGAGCATCCTTCAGCTCAATGGTGCACAGGAATATCCTTCCATAGGGCCTCCCAGGACATAAAGTAGCTGGGGACTCTGTCCCATTCATCATGAATGAATGAAGATTAACAACATCAGATAAAGAAGTAATGTGCTTATCATAACATTCCATCTGTGTTGTTGATCTTCATTCATTCATGACATCCCACCCTCCTACCCCCTACGAAAGACTCCTGGAGGTTTGGACTTGCTCCTGTTTAGTTAATAGGGCATTTGCTCAAACAAAGCCTCTGTTTTCTTCTTCTTACGGGCAAACTCAATCTAAGGAAATAAGGAGAGGTGCACTGTGGGTATTCTTAGCGCAAGAGTTTTTGGCTGGTGCGAGCTTGTATATCAGCCGAGTCGGTTCCAAGGACAGAACAGAAACCCATTCATCATGAATGAATGAAGATCAACAACACAGATGGAACGTTATGGTAAGAACATAACTTACTTTTCTGACTAACCTGGATCCTCTCAGTCCTCTTCGGATCCTATGTTGGATCCGCTTAAGAAAACCAGAAAAACTCTGGATCTTAAAGGGAAATCTTTGGATTTGCCATCTTTGGATACTAGATATGTATCTTCATATCCAGCTCATCCTGAATCTAAACAACTTCCTAGGACTAGATATGCATCTTCCTTGGGTTTTGTATCCTCTTGGCTCCCACCCCCATTCCTGAAAAGATGCCATCATGGCCTCCCTCAATAGCTTCTTCTCATTCTTCCAATTGTCTCACAGAAACAACTGTCTCACAGAAATTGATGTGGACAGAATGATGAGGAAATTTCTCTCGACAGAAATTCAGATGGGAGTTCTTCCAGCTCATACCCCCATGGGTCCAGAGACCTTTAATAGTACAACTCCACCAGTCATGGCTCCTTCCCTGATCTGTCTTTTGAGACCCCTAGCACCATTGATTTCAGATCTAAAGATGGTTTTATCTTAGGATCCTATATGTGTGCTCTGGCTCCAAGCATGTCGGAGCTGGATGACTCTCAGAACCGAAGCTTTGTTGCCAAATCTGAGGTCTTAGAGTCGACACTGAAGCGGTCAGAGCCATCTCTGCCCCTCGGAGTCTTGGCATTCGATAGCTGAGATCTGGCTTCTGCCTCAGATGGTGTGTCTTCAGGTCAGAGGAAGCCTTTGATCCAGAAGCATGTATTTTGGGATCTGATGGCTTCCTTCTGCCTGGAGCATTCTGCCTTTTCAATTCCCAGCTTCGGTCTTTAATGATGGAGCTAGTCCCTTCATGGTTAAAGTTCAGTTAGCTGGCATTTCTAATTTCCATACTGGAGTTGAAAAATCCATGCTGGTTTCTTCACTCCTTTGTAAGACATTTATCAAGGGAACCTTTCTTCTCAAATCACCCTTAAAAGATACTACTTCTCCGTGGGCTCTGAATTTAATGTTACAGGCCCTGACTCAAAAAAACATTTGAACTGGCTGTAAAATGTGATCTGAAATATTTGATTTGGAAAACTATATTCCTGATAGCCATAACATCAGCTAGGAGAGTTTCAGAACTTCAAGCTTTATCCTCCAGTTCTCCTTACTTTATATTTCATAAGGACAGAGTGTCCTTCAGAACCAATCCTACCTTTCTTCCTAAGGTGGTATCAGGATCTAACATTAATCAATCTATTAAGCTCCCCGTGTTTTTTCCAAATTTTTCAAACAAAGGAGAATACGTTTTGCATTTATTAGATGTCCACAGACAATTACATTTCTGTCTTCACAGATCAGAGAAGTTTAGAAAATCTGACCAATTATTTATATCCTTTTCAGAAACAAAATTGGGAGAACTAGTTACTAAAGTAACTTTGGCAAAATGGGTAAATGACTGCATCTCTTTTGTTTATAACAAGTTTGGTATGGCCTTGCCAAAGCCTTTAAGAGTCCATTCAACCAGATCCATGGCAACATCAGCAGCTTTTTTATTCAGGTCTTCCATGGACGATATTTGTGTAGCTGCAACGTGAGCTAAATTTTCATACCTTTATTATGCATTACAAGTTGGATCTGGTCTCTAGGGGAGGAGCAGCCTTCGGCTCAACAGTACTCAGGAATATCCTTCCTTAGACTCTACCCAGGATTCAAGTAGCCGGGGACCCTGTCCTACATGTTCAGGAATGAATGAAAATTGGCAACATTTGATAAAGAAGTTACATACACACCATAATGTTCTATCTGTGTTGTATATTTTCATTCTTCCTCAACTGCCCTCCCCCTCCAGCCCCCTGCCCTTTTTTCTTGATGATTTCTGGCAGAATGGGAAATTTTTACAGGAACCGTACTTCCTGTTGATTGAGCCTCATATTGTGACTTTAGATATAAAAACTTTAATTCCATTGCTATATGCAATAAAGGGCAGCAGACAAGATCTGGGGAAAGAGGGGGACTGCTGCATTATGGGTAAGGAAGGAACTCAAGAGTTTGTAGTATCCACGAGCTGTAAGAAAGCGGCCAAGTCAGATCTGAGGATCGGATCTGAACCCACATGTTGAGGAAGATTGAAAATGGATAACAGATGAAAAGTTATGGTGAGTACATAATTTTTTTTTATTTACTGTCATGTGACTTAAGAGCATTACTTTTACTTTTGAGGAAAAAAAGCTGTTAAAACAAACTTAAAACTATGTTTCCCTGTTTAAAAGTTGTATTAAATTACTTTGGGGACTAGGGTAAATGTGCTTTTCGATGGAAAAATCAACTTTTTTTAATAGTTATCTGCTTCACAGACTATTAGTGCCAGGCATCTTTTTTGACTTTTTTAGAATGTTCTACAAAAAGAAGCAAAAAGATAGACATCTATCTTTGCCTGCCTCTGTTTCATTCGGGGGGGGGGGGGGTGATTTATTGGACTTAGCTCAGGGCTTAGTTCAGTCCCTTGACCCTACCAGTTCTGGTGTTTCTGGTAAGAGAAAAAAATAATATTCTTCACTGCTTGAAGACGCTGAAGACAATAAACAAGAAACTAATCACCAGAGGACAACTTCTGTTTTCTCTCCTTGGGTTTCTGATTTGAACAGAGTGTTTCTTCTGGCAGTCCTTGGAAGGATTTTCCCTTTCTGAAACCATATCCATAATGAATCAATTGTTTCAATGGGAAAATACTGATCTTACACTGTCTTTAAAGAAATATTATGATTTACTGCAGCTGGTAAACATCTGGTAAATGCCAATCCCCCCTCCCTGACAAGGATGGGAAAGCCTTTGAAAAAATTGGGGAAAAAGTGCATTCTTCTGCAACCATTATTTTTAAAATTTACAATTGTCAAGTTCACATGTTAAAATTTATGCTCGTCTCTTTTGAGAATATGAGGAATATAATGGCTTTGTTTCTCATGTGTGAGGAAAAAATAATTTTATAATCTTATTGCTTCTGTGTCTCAATCAACTACACATTCGTTGAAATGTGCTTATGATTCAGGTGGTACCACTTCCAAAACTGCTGCTACTGGAACTGTTATGAGGAGGTTTGCTAGGCTGCATACACAAAATCTTCCTGACAATGTAGAGTGGGAACATAATGATCTTTAATTGCATTTAAAGAAAAATTTTTTTATATGTTAATGGGCATCATCTTTCCTCTCTCCAGTTTCTTTAAAGACATACTATAATTACGCAAAGATGATTTTCCCTCAGCTGAGGGAAAAGAAACCATACTGTTTTTCATATTCTCAAAAGAGCCAAGCATAAACTGTATCATCAGAGCTTGATAACTGAGAATACTAAACATAAGTGCTATAGAATACACCTTTTCCCACATATTTCAAAGACACTCTTGTAGAGTGTGTATACATACACACACACACACACACACACACACACACACACACATGCATTAATATTATAAAATTGTGAATTCTCCCTTATATAGAGAGGAAGTCTTTTGATCATCTGCTGCACATGCTGCACTGGGACTTAAAAAGTACAATGAGAGAGGAAAGCTGATTCATCCTACTTCTGCAATATTTTACCAAAAGAAGAATAAGTAGACACAGCTAATAAAGTGATAAGAAATTAGCAGAATTCTGCCTTCACCCAAGAATGATGCAACAGTATGAACAGAAGATGACTGACTTTAATAATTGGCTTAGTTGTTGATGTCATTCTAGAGGGATATAATATTTGTCAATGTGAGAGGATATGGTTAACAAACTATTTGGTGCTTTGCCAGGGATAGTCTGTACCTGTACCCTTCTAGGCTTTCAAATATTGGCTAAAACATTGCCTTTGTCCATAGAGCCTTTTTTAGATAATGCCAAATTGACAAACCTTCCAACATTGCAAAACCTACCTATGGAAATCTAAAGGTGTTACTGCTTAATGCCAGGAGTCTAAACAAGAAGCTCTACTCCATTCAAGCTCTCTTTACTTCAGAAATGTGGATATCTGTGCAGTTACAGAGATATTGTTTAAAGTCGCAGAGAGTACCCTGGCAATGCAAGGCCTCAGTGACTTCTACACATTTAGATCAGAAACTGCATAGACAAAGACTAAAGGTGGAGGTGTCTCTATCAATATCAATAACTAGCATTCCTCCAGGCTGGGCACGAACAGATTACCATAAAGTCCTATACCACATCCTAGTATACTATAGGTCAGCCTCTACATCCATGAAAACCCACAGCTCATACTGAGACCTATTAGAGATACTCACAATTCAATCAAATACCATACTCATGGAGACTAAGTATCCCTCTAAAAACTGGGATTCTTACAAGATCCCAGATTTGCAGATGTAGAAATTCCTAGACTTTGCAAACACAAACACCCTAAACCAGTTAATGCATATGCCTACCAGAGGTCATATCTTCTCTGGTAAGGTCAGACCATAAATCAGCCTTCTTTGAAACAAGAATAAATTTTGTAACCTCAGCAAACCCTGTAACAGTTAGAAACTACTCCAAGGCAAGTGATAACTTTTTATTAAGCGATAACCTGTCAAAATTTCAAGGCTCTCCAAACCCATATAACACAGCAGCCTATGTGAAATTATTCACAGAATCTGTGTACAACCACGTCAACGATTGCATAGAGGCTACTGTATCAGTCAGAGTCAAGCCCTAAACTAACTCAAAAAACAAACCACACTGGTAGACTACAAAATTATACAGGTTGTACAACAAAAGAAAAAGGTCACAGTTAAAATTAGGAAGCATAACACCAAAAAACATAAAATTTCTCTCATCAAAGTGAATAGACAACTAATAGGACTAATTAAGGCCAATAAATAAATTCTGAGTTAAAGACAGAGCTCCAGGCCAAGAACAACCATAAGACCTTCTTAGGCTATATCAGAAACCTCAAAAGCAATACATAACAGTGTGCCAAACTGTTGGTAAATGGAGCAGTATTCACGGAACTGGGAGATATAGCAAATGTTCTGGCTAACAAATTCAGTCCCAGCTTTACTCCCCTCTTACCGCCAGCCCCCTCCCCCAGAAATACCATCTAACATAATGCCTCTGACTATCAGTTGGGAGCAGGTCTTAGATGTACTCTCTAAGGCAAAGAATACAGCTTCAATAGGCCCTGATAATAGCCCAAGATGCCTTCTAAATAGCCTGAAATATGACATATCAGGGCTGTTGTTGTCACTATTCAACTATAACCTTTGCACAGGCTTCATATTATGTGAATGGAAGACTGTACTGGTTATCCCTCTGCACAAGGGTGGACCATCAATGGATCCAATATCACGGGCCTCTAGCTTATCAAGTTTGCAAATGTTTGCAAGCTAGGAGCAATCATACAAGCCCCAATACTAACATCTTACAGGAAGGTCTAACAGACAAATGACTCATTCTCAAAGCCACAGCTTAAATCTCAGTGCTAACAAATGCATAATAGTACCTTTTAGGAGGTCAGCCACCCAAGAAAACTACCTCATTGAAAGTACACCCTAAAAGTAGACCCAGTACTCAGGAATTTGGGGACTTGTGGACAGTGGCCTGGTTTCAACTAACATGTCTAAGGTTACAAGAAAAAAATTCTATGACACTCAACTTATAAGTAAGAGCATGGCATCTAGGTCCTGGGAGGTCATCATGCCATTGTACTCAGCCATCATCAGACTCATCACTGAGTATAATGCCCCTTTTGCTATATACCCAACCAGGCACGAGCAACAACTGGAACGTCCCTCACAAAAAGAATACAGTAAGCAAACACAATGTTCTATGAAGATTGCCTCAAACTCCTCTCTCTATACTGTGTTTCTTATGGATTGTTGAGAAGTGATTTATGCTTGGCATACAGGACATCATTGGATCCCACTCTGATGGGCCAACTGGATATCTGTAAAATGAACAGTACCAGAACTACTAGCATTTAAACTTTGCTTGCAACTTAAATAGTTAAATAGTACATATTGGAAGGACTTGTATGTATCTCTGAGAATCCCCATTCTCTGGAATAGGCTTCCTATTCATGTGAAGCAGAGCCCTACCCTAACCCTATTCAAGTGCAACCTGGACCACCCTTTATCTGACATCTGTGTCTCTGATGGACAGAGGCAGCTGTTAAATCATGCCTTAATAACATACATCCATTAAAATAACCCCTAAGTCACTAACTCCTGGGATATATTTGAATTTCATGGCTAGGTTTATAAAGGCCCCAGAGGTCATTACTCTAGTATACACCTATGAATCTATGAACCTATGAACAGGCAAGCTGCTGCTAAGCAGACTTTTAAAAATCAAGGCAAAGAGATTCCAAAAAGAAAATGGGAGTCTCTCACAAAAAAATGATAGTCTAACAAGTTTGAATGACTATGCTCAGATTTATCCACCCTTCCCACCCTGGAAAGCCTTTAATTCTTCCCAAAAATCTGGCACTGGATTTCTCTCTTTGGCAACAGATAATCTCAGACAAATGGGTTCTGAAAGTGATTCATGAGGTATTCAAATGACAGTGGGAATCTCTCCTTAGGGTAAAAGATACTATCTCGCCTACTCAGAAAGGGAAAGACTTTTATTCAAGAATATTTCTGGTGCCAGAGAAAGAAGTATCATGGAAATCAGTCCTAGAGCTTTTCTTTCTAAACAAATTTGTGAGTTCCAAGGTTCAATATGCTATCCCTTCACAATCTGTTACCTTTCATTCCCCATTTAAGTTCTTTGGTGACCCCATGTTTAAAAGCTGCTTAACATCACATTCCTATAGAACCAGATTTCAAATGTTTAGTAAGGTTTTCTGTATCTGGGTCACACCTTCAGTTCTCTGCATTACCCTTTGCATTACCCACTGCTTTAAGGGTATTTATAAAGTGTCAAGCTCCAGTGGTATCTTACTGTAGACTGCAAAGTAGTCACATTTTTCCTTATTTAGATGACTTGCTTATCTTTGCAGAACCTTTTTCAAAGTGTCAGGGACATCTTACTTTGGTGAGAGATCTTGTACACAGACTGGGTTTCAGAAGAACATCTAAACGTCTTGCTTGACTCCTGCATCACATTATTTTCCTAAGGTGTCTCCAAGACACCTCAGTTCAAAGAGCTTTTCTTCTGCAGGAAGAGGTAGATCTATATATAAATCTATTCCTGAGCAGTTCCACTTAAAGCAAGGCTTCAGCAAGGGAATTTCTCAGGATACTAAGATTTATGTATGGCATCCGTGATTCTCATGAGTCCTCTAGCAGGCTCCACATGAGAAAAAAATCAATACTATGTAAAATAAGTATAATTCCAGCATGAACATTCCCTGACATTCCAGATTCCTGTTTTGGGATTTGTGAGAAGGGAACTTCTTTGCTTTCAGTTTTATCTGAATCTAGAGCTCTCATTTCCTTCCGGCTCCAGCTCATTGTGTAGATGCCTTAGACTTTGCTTTTGGAGCAGTGTCTATCAGAGTAAAAATGCAGGGTCTTTGAAACAAAAAATGGCAGACTAAAACACACAGCCTTAAAAGAGATGCTGGCAATTATAAATGCTCTCAACTCTCTCAATCATCTGTGGGTCCCAGGACCATTAAAAGTAATTATGGATAACACTGCAGTAATGTTGCACATAAACAGGGGAAGAACCATATCTTACCCCTCTGTGCAGACTAGCCATGGTAGCCTGGGATATAGCTTTCCAGCACAATCTCACTCTAAAAGCATAGTGTGTGTTGTCAGAAAAC
The DNA here is from genome assembly GCF_019279795.1 of Protopterus annectens. Taxonomy (NCBI): domain Eukaryota; kingdom Metazoa; phylum Chordata; order Ceratodontiformes; family Protopteridae; genus Protopterus; species Protopterus annectens. Next base: position 300,522,041 of record NC_056732.1, on the reverse strand, counting down.
AATTTTGTGGTAAACTAAGCAGGACTAGGACAGACCTTCACAAATGGAAACTGTATAATGGGGTCTTCCTGGAACTGATCCTGCTGTGTTGAACACATCAGATTAAGCCACAACAACCAGTTGGCAAAATGGCTTAGAAAACAGAAGCATTTTCTTTTCCTTGGATAAGAATGTTCCTGTATGCTTTTCCATCCTTTCCACTAATTTTCAAGGTGATTCTGAAGATTTAGAAGGATTCTCCAAAGATTGTGGTGACTCCCTTCTTTTGGAAATCACCAAGGGTAATTATCCAAAGCTTCTTCACAGACTGGACTTACTTACACAAGTTAGGTGAGGTTTGATACATTCCATCTCAAAACAACTTCAACTAACCACTTGGATAATGGACTCTTAATGCCATTTAGGCATCTATTTTTTGAAGACATGCAGCAGGTATTAAATGAGGCAGGAAAACCTGCTACTAGGAAATCATATATTAGCAAATGGAAAAGATTTGCTAGCTGGTGACAAGACTAGAATCAGGACCCTTTTAATGTTAGTGTTTCTCTGACTCTACAATATTTGTGCGAGTTATCCTCTGGACTTTCTTACTCCTACATCAAGGCACACTTGTCAGTCATTTCAGCATGTTTGCCCATAAATCTTATTTCATGTATTCCAAAGTGAAAATGTTTTTGAAATGAAGATTGCACACAAAGCTTCCAAGAAAACAAGTAACTCATTCTTGGGATCTCAACTTTGATTTAGAAAAATTAATTCTTGCTCCATTTCAACCAGATCATTAGGCTGATTTGAGGATCTTAGCTAAAAGAACAGTTTTGCTGACTGCTCTGCAAGAACAGAATCTGAGTTGCCAGCTCTTAGGGAGAGTCAGCCTTATCTCACTTTCCACAAAAATAGGGGTTCCTTATGAACTAATCCTTCCTTTGTACCTAAAATGGTATTCCAGTTTACATTGAGCTGAGCTACCCATCTCCATTGTTTTCTATCCAAAACCAAAAAATGAGGGCGAGAGGATTCTTCATTCTCTGGATGTCTCCAGACAACTCAGATATTATCTTGACAGAACAAAACTTTCAGGAATACTGATCAGTTAGTCATTTCTTATGAAGGTCACAAAAAAGGTCAATCTGTGTCAAAGCAGACCATCTTCAAATGGTTGTCTTATGTTATTACCTTTTATTATACCCAACACGGTACAGCAAATTTCAGACAGGGGCAACTCTCTCTCTTCCTCAGGGCCTTGGATTCATCTGTGGCTTTTTTTGGAAAAGGTTTGATTCTAGAAATATTCTAGAAGCTGCAACTTGGTCCTCTGTATGTACCTTTTTACTCAAGCTGTCTAATAATAAGGGTGCATGGAAGGTGTCCTTAAGCTTTGAAAACTGGCCAGCTGTTATATCCATAGCAGGCTATAACCCATATAGCTAATAATATTGCAGCAGTGATCATTCGAACATTTACTGTCATGGTAAGTTTACTTACATAGCTGTACTTGGTTCATTTACAAAAAAACAAAACAGAAAAAGGATCAATGTACCATGGAAGAAAAACTTTAATTTATTAAAAATAACAATCTTTCTTATAGCAGTGCTTCATCATGTCGAAAGTTCAGTGAACAAAAGGACACATTTTTATATCCAGTTGAATTGGTCATACTTTTGGATATTTGCTTCCTGTAATGCCTTGCTTTTAACACTGGCTTAACAAGAATATTTCCATTCAAATATGGGGTTTTACAAGCATGTAATACATTAATCCATTCATATTCCATATTCTCAGCTCTCACTATTAAATCACCACTCACTATGTGTTCATATATCATTTGTAGAACAGTAGACTTAAATTTATATGTGTCATGTGCCCTTTGCATGTGTTTGTGTAACGAATTAGTGTTAACCAGCCTTCTAATATCTGAGAGGTGACTTCTTATATGCACTTCTAACTTTCTGTTTGTATTTCGTATGAAATAAACACTACATGAAATGCATATTACAAGGTATATAAACATTTTTGAATTATAGTCTAAAAAATTAAGTATAAATTCCTCAAGTGCAACAGGGTGCACACATTTCCTTACTCTGAACAACTATTTACTGGACTGACACTGTGTACATAGAATAGTTCCTTTTCTTTTACTGTATCTACCATTAACTTTCTTCAGCTCCCTATAGCAAAGTTTTTGCTTTAAATTCTACATCCTCTTATATTCAAAAACAGACTATTCAGGTAACATTTGTTTGTCAGCAACTATATATTTTTTAAAGTGGGCCAGTGAGGTTTAATAATATTCTGCACCATAGAAGTCTACTACGTGTTAACATCACTCTGTGATGGCAATTAGTATCTATGCTCAGTAAGGCAGGTTATGATGAAAATTTGGATCTGATTTTGTCCTTTTCATTCTTCCTCAATGAATGGGTTACGGATCTGATCCTTGGATCTGATTTGGCCACATAATTCAGACTTTGGATCCAACTCTCAAGTTCCTCCCTCTACCCATAATGCTCTAGCCCATCCTCAACTCAGATCCCATTTGATGCCATTGTGCTCAGATGTAGGGTCCTTCTCTCACAGTGTTTTTTTTTTTTGAGTTGTTCAAGTTTTCAAAAGTTCAAGTTTAATTTTCTTATCTAGAATTTTCTTCTTTATACCTTAAACCTCCCTCTTAGTCTTCAGTTTTGTTTTCCTAAGTCAGTTTCCATACTATTAACTTAAATTTCTTAAATTTAGGGTCTACATTAGAACATCGAAGTTTCAAAACTTCGAATGTTCAAACATCGACCCCTATTCAACGAAAGCTGAAAATATCGAAGCAACAGAAAACCAAATTTTTTTCCTAGGGAAAGAATTTGGTTGCCCGTTTCTGTTGCTACGGTATTTTCAGCACTGTGGTGGAAAGTTACGGGTCAGGTTCAGGTAAGTGTGGGATTGAGTTAGGGTTAGGTATGTGTGTGATTGTGTGGATGTGAGGGTTAGGGTGGTTTAGGTTAGTTAGGGTTAGGGCGCGGATTAGGTATGTGTGTGATTGTGTGGATGTGAGGGTTAGGGCACGGGTCAGGTAAGTGTGTGATTGTGTGGACGTGAGGGTTAGGGCACGGGTGAGGTGAGTGTGCAATAGTGACAGACGTTAGGGTTTGGGTTAAGGTAAGTGGATAGTTAGTAGTGTGTGTATAGTTTAGTGTAGGGTTAGGTGTAAGAGTTTAGGTGTATATGTGTGGAGTGCTGTTTGTTTGGTGTGCTTGTGTTGTGTGTGTGTGTTTTGGAACAGCTAATTTTTTCCCTAGGAAAAAATTTGCTGTTCTGTATGTTCGATGTTTTCAGCTTTCGCTGAATAGGGGTCGATATTAGAACATTCAAAGTTTTGAAACTTTGATGTTCTAATATAGACCCTAAATTTACTATCGCTGGTAATTTCTTTTCCTGTACTCTTTCTCTTCCTCCTACCCTTTTAAGAGGTTAATTCTTAATTACCACTGTTGGTAGTTTTTTCTATGTAAACAAAAAAAAAATTGCTTTTATATTTCTCCCTCTCTTCTTTTCCTTGTACTGTCATGGCCAACAAACCAACAGGTTTTAAAAAAATGCACTTCTGGTGGGCACAAAATACACGACTCCAATTCCCACAAGGAGTGCGTATATTGTCTAGGAGCAACTCATCTAAACACAAACTGCTCAATATGTGCAACTTTCAATACAAGAGCTTTAGCTGACAAACACAGTAAACTTATCATTAAGGGTTTACTTTCTCCCTCAACTACATCTTCTTCAGGGTCTCAAACCCCCAGTTAGACCACTGAAGCTCGTTTGGAGCATAGGAAGTGTTCACTACTGAAATCCAGAATTTTTTTGGAACTGCCACCTAAAGTTTCAAAAATATTGTATCTGACTTCTTTGGACCTGAAAGTATGCACTCAGATCCAAAATCTTTGGCTACTAAACCGTCAGATCCAATTTTCATATCAGCAAGCCCTACAACTCAGATTATGGATCCAAAGCCCTCAGAGTTGGATCCAAAAAGAATTACTTCAATTCCGACAGCATTCGTGGACAGTTCAGCTCCTATTCCTCTGGTCAGAACAGGTCCCGGAGCTGAAGCATTGGATCAGTGGGCTGGATCCACTCCAGTGTTGTCAGATCCATTCCTGCCTCTTGGAGCCTTGGCTCTCTACAGCACAGGTCTGGCTCTTTTCTTCAGGCATAGGTCTGGTTGAAGTCGTGGTCTACCCATGCTGGAACACTCGGCTCCAGTCCTGGTGGCCACAGCTTCTCCAGGTCTGTTTGCCTTCAAGATTGTGGAAAGGGCTTTTTCTTGTTCTAGAGATCCGGTCTCTCTTCCTTCAGATCCTCCCCTTATTCCCTCCTTGGTTTTGAGCTCTGAGTCCATCAGACAGGAACATCTGGTTCCATCCAGCTTCCAGTCAGTTTCCATGGAGGAACTCCCTCTTTCTTCTGACACCTTCCTGTACACCCCCTAAAATAATGTGCAATAGGAGGTACATAGATTCCCCACTGGAATCTCTCATGGAAGATACTAATTTTGAGGAAGGAGAAGGGTCCCCCAGATCACCACTTGATGGCATCTACTTTGGAGGCATATTTAAACAGAAAGGTGGTTGGTCTTCTGACAATCCTTCTCCAATAAAGTCAGTATTTCTGAAGGCTTTTGGTTCTGGCCCATCTATGTCTTGGGTGACCGCCCCCCCCCCCCCCCCCCTCCTGGCGGATGAGCTTATTGATCTAGTCTGTCACAGGGCATGGAAGGAACCAGATTCCATTGAGCCAATACCATGTTGCCCTGACAAATTCGTAGCCCACCAAAAGATAAACTGCACTGGAGCAAGGGAGTCCCTATAGATGGAATGCTGGTGGCAGCATCCACTAAAAAACAGCTAGAAAAATAGAGTTTTTCTATCCACCTACCAGAGTCTAAGGTGCTGGACAGATTTGAAAAGCAAGTTTTTGCCTCAGCAACCTTTGCTTTGATGTCCCTTAATTATGTGACACACTTTAAAAGGCTACTGAGAAATTTGACCAAAGAACTGTCATCTCTTAATTATCTGACACGCTTTACAAGGCTACAGAGAGATTTGACCAAAGAACTGTAAAATTCTCTCTCTCTGAGTCCATGTCTGCAGAGGATTTCAAAAGATCATCTTTTTAGCTGGCAACTCTTTTGTCAAGTTCCAGCGTGTCCATGAGGTTGATCTTTCATGCAACTGAAGGCACCTCATGGGCAGCCAGTTCAGGCATTGTCATAAGAGACATGCCTGGATGTGGCTATGCGACTTTGCAGAGCCTTTCAAGACATCTTTTATCAAAGATCCCTTTTATGTAACATCTTTTTTCTTTGTCTGTCTGTTAAAGAAATGCTTAAACTGCAGTGAACAAAAGGAAAGACCCTGTCTGCTATGGGAATCAACTTTTCTACCCCTCAACAAACTTTCTCTAGAAATCAAAGGTGGTAAGAAAATTTGATTTTGCAAATCTCATGGACCTTTCTGGGATCCACACAGAGACAACTCCTTCAGAGGCAGTTCTAACAGTAGATACACCCCCGAGGCAGAGCAGGCCAAGAAAAAAAGGGTTTCTGTGATTCCTTTCTGAACAGCCCCTTTCAGCACTTCTTAAATTTGTCCAACTGCCTGCCTGTGGAGGCAGTCGGGGGGGCAACTGTCCTAGCACCTAGATGCCTGGGCTGCTATAACAAAGGATACCTGGGTGCTAAAAATAATATCCAGAGGTTACTTCATTCCATTTTCCCAGCTCCCAATCTACAATAGAAAGTAGCTTCCCGATGTTTCACCTAGTCAGAGTAAGGCAGCAACACAGGAAATTCAAAAGCTGCAAGACAAGAGAGTCATCCAGGAGGTCCCAGCAGATCAAATAAGATTCAGAACTTACCCACATTTCTTTTTTAGTGCCCAAAAAGACAGGGGACCTGAGACCAGTTTTGGATCTAAGCAAACTAAATCATTACATGAAAAAGTCAAAGTTCCGAATGGTCACAGTCCAGTCCATTCTGCCATTTCTTCCAAGGACGCTTCAGAGGGTTTCCATACCTAGGATTACTGGCTTCTCACCACCCCCAGTATGCATCTCCTACAACAATCCAAGGACTATTTGCTCCAGCTTTGTCACTCACTAGGGATAACAGTCAATTATGCCAAATCAGATCGGACACTGGTACAGAGCCTGGAGTTTATTGGTGCAAATCTGAACATGACAACACAAATTGCTTCTTTGTCTACTTACCTCATAGATACACTCAGATCTCAAGTTCATCAGATTCCATTCCATCCATCTCCTCCAGGCAGATCAATTCTTCAATCTTTAAGGTCTATGGCAACAGCAATACTCCTACTTCCTTTAGCACATTACTACATGTAATGGACTCTAGCTGTTCAATAGTCTATTCTTCAACAACCTCTGTCTTTTCCAGTCATGCTTACATCAATTTGCTAATACCACATTCACTGGTGGATCCAGTCAGATGACATTTACCTAGGCTGACCCCTTTTTTTTTTTACTGCCCCAATGGCCACAGTGACTACAGATGCCTTCCTACTGGGGGGTGGGCATTAGTTGGAAAGGACGGTCCAAGTTACATGCCCCCCCCCCCCCAAGACACCAATTCACATATCAACATCCTGGAGATGACAGCAGTTCTTTTAGTGTTGCACGCATTTCAAGACGTGTTTCCTCTAGGGAGTACTGCAATTCAGACTGACATGTCTGTAGTCTGGTACATCAACAAACAAGTGAGAACCTGTTCTTACCTTCTCTGCTGGGAGGCTATGACAGTGTGGCAATGGGCGATCTCCACCAACTGATTTCTAGTCGCAACACACATTCTGGACAATCCAACATGCTAGTGGACAAACTCATCAGGTCCAGTCTAATGCCTCATGAGTGGTCTCTAAAACAGTCAGCGGTGGAGAAAATTTTCCATTGCTGAGCTACCCTTGCTGCGACCTCTTTGCATCTCCCAATAACAAGTGCAGCAGGTATTTTACCCTGTTCCTTCCTCAGGGACAGTCACTGAGAGATGCTCTGTTCCAAGTGTGGCCCTCCAGTATCCTTTATACCTATCCTCCACTTCCTTTGATCCTCATATTTCTACAGAAACCAATTCAGTTCAGTCACCCTCATTGCTCCAGTCTGGCTTCGCAAGGTGTGGTTCTGCTTCCTTTGGTCTCACCTTTGTTATTCTCCATGGATACTGGACCCATCTTCAGATCTTCTCTCACATCTCTCAGGGAGGAGTCATCCCAATATCCAAGCCCTCAAGCTAACCACATAGTTTATCCAGTTCTGATAAAAGCCAGATATCCCAGGCTTTCTTCCCCGGTACATATCATTTTATTAACCTCACGAAAAGACTCCACCAAAACATGTACAAGAGCACATGGAAAATATTTTCCCTTTGAGTTTTAAGAAACAATGTTGACCACTTTACTGCCCTGTCTCTCCTGTTCTTGATTTTCTGGCTGCGCTTTTCAAAGAAGGAGCTAGTTTCTCTATGATTAATTACAGATGACAGCCATATCAAATCTTCATTTAGGAGATACAAATTATTGTTTGGCTTATTCCAAGTTATGTAAAGCTTTCTTGAAAGGCACTTTTCTCCTTAGATCCCACCCCCCCCCAGCAAAAGATCCTTCACCACCATAGGACTTGACTGTGGTACTACAAGGTCTAACTCAGAAACCCTTTGAACCTTCAGCAAACAATGATTTAAAAATTTTATCATGCAAAACAGCCTCCTTAGTAGCTATTTTTTTCTGAAAAAATAATTTTTGAACTCCAGGCTCTTTCATCAAAAACTCTGTACATTACTTTCCATAAAGACAGGGTTTTACCTTAAGGGGTGTCTGAATCTAACATTAACCAATCCATGTATTTACCAGTCTTCTTTCCAAATTTTCAAACAATGGAGAATACATGCTACATCTCCTGAATGTGTACAATTATGTTTTTAGCTACACAGAACTAAAGACATCAGAAAATCAGACCATTTGTATCCTTCTCAACAAATTGACTGTATTATTCAGTATCTAAAGTTACACTGGCTAAATTGATAACTAATTCCATTTCTTGGATATATTCCAAACAAGGCATTTCTCTATCAAGACCGCCTAAGGTCTATTCAACTAGATCCATGGACACTTCATCTGCTTTTTAGTCAAGAACTTCTGTTGATGATATTTGTGTAGCAGCCACATGGTCCAATGCTCATACCTTTGTTACTCATTACAAATTGGATCTAATCTCTAGAAGCACAGATGCCTTTGGTTCAGCGGTTCTCTCGAATATCCTTCTACGAGGGCCACCCAAGATTCATGTAGCTGGGGGCTCTGTCCCGTTCGTTGAAGAAGAATGAAAGCATAACTAGGCACCTGCGATGTTCCTTTTCATTCTTCTTCAATTTACACGCATCCATCCCCCTTCTTATAATCTTCTGGAGGGACCTGTTGGATTTTTTATTGGAACATACAGTTCCAGGTTTGAGCCCTATTCTTTGAACTATCACTTTCTTTAACTAATATGGATCTTACGGCAGCAAACTCGATCTGAGGTACTGAGGATGCGCTAGGGCATTATGAATAGAGGGAGGAGCTCAAGAGTTGAATCCATAGTTTGAAATATGCGGCCGAGTCAGATCCAAGGATTGGATCTATAACCCATTCATCGAGGAAGAATGAAAATGGACTTCACAGATGCCTAGTTATGGTGAATCCATAACTTTTAATTACACAACAGAAAGATACTTTTTTGAGTCAACAACAGCAAATAAACATATTTTCAGAATCAGGTAATATAGTCACTGCGCAATTCTGTACATATTTGTTCAGAGAAAGGAAATTTGTACATCCTGTTACATACATGCACTGTATATATATATATATATATATATATATATATATATATATATATATATATATAGGTTTACTATCAAAAATTCGAAAAAAAAAAAAAAGTGTACCGAACTTCGAATTTTAACATCGGAAATGAACATTTCCATATGCACCTAATATCGAAAACAGCTGTTAATTGTCGAAAATGTCGCTCGCAACATTTTCGACAATTAACAGCACTCCCACCCTTCCCTTAACTCCCTACCTAACTAGCCTACACTCACATCTATGCAGGGGGGCAAGCCCCCTGCACCCCCCTGTGGGGGGCTGTGCCCCCCACACCCCCCCTAACTTAATATTCCAACTCCGAGATCGCACTACAGTGAGGAAAGGGATGTATTTCCTAACCGCACTGTACTGCGATCCTTATGAGCTTAACGTTATAATTGCGAATGCACAGTCCATTTGCAATGATAACGTTCGCTCACATCACCTGCTGAACTATGAAGTATTCGAACATATGTTCGAATACTTCATAGCCATGCAATTGCACGTCGGCATTGTGATAGTAAACCTATATATATATATATATATATATATATATACACACACACACACACACACACACACACACACACACACACACACGTATAATATACCTTGCAATGTGTGTAGTGATGTGCACTAAACCCTAACCCTGCCCCTACACCTTACTTTAGAAAAACCCTTTCTGTAGTACTATTACCATTATTTAGACTAATTTGTCTGAATGCTGTGGTAGGGATATGCTTTGAAGATTACAAAAGGAATTTGTTTTCCTTTTTTAATCTATTGTTTCTCAGGCATTAGTGTTGTCAGTAAAATGAATGTTCAGCATGTTTGGTTAATTTTTTGTGTACCAAGGCATGAACATACTGAGCATTCATTGTGTAATTAGATAGACAGATAGATCTCATGGGGGATATGGGGATAAATGACATTGGCAGGAGACCACATAACTAAAATCGGCAATATTACCATTTAAAAAAACACTGCTATGATACCAAAGATAAATGTATTGCTAACAGCTAGCATTTATTAATTGATAATCTGGGACTGAATGACACTGGTAGAAGACTGAAGGCAGGGTTAGCAATATGCACTGACCACTGCAATAATCATTTTTTTACATTTCTTTTAAATAAAAATGAGGACCAGAGTGTGTGTTTGGTGTGTGTGTGTTAGACACAGAGACAAAGGTCCCGTATGTGTACTCTACCAATTCTGCATCAGTAAGAATCACTTGATAACACAGTGAGGCCAGATATTAACATAACAAAGGCTGCTGTCTGTGTGGGGGAAAATGTTTTGCTGTATATGAGCAAGGTAGAGGTTTCATATTATACTGTAACAATCATTTAGTACTTGGGAAGTATATAACATCATAGAGGTTAGACTGCAATATATCAAAAGATGCTTTTAGTGGGGAAACAGTATATATTTGCTTTTCTTGGAACAGAGGTTCCAGAATAACTGAAATTTTGTAATAATCTTCCAGCATTGCATTTTGCCTGAAAAAGACAAGTACTACATTTTAACACATCAGTATCCACTTCAGCTATGGAAATAGTATATTTTTGTTTAGGACTGGGATTGAGGATCATAAATACATTACCCATGTAAGTACTGAAAGTTCCACAGAGTAGGACAATGCTGCACAGTACTGGTCACTGTACCAAAATGGTGTAAATTAATACATCAGGCATTAATGTCTTCTGATAAAGACACAGACACACACATACACAGTTTCATATACATGAGACAGAGGAGGCAAAGACTTATTGCTTACATACAGTCAAACACTGGCGGTATCTTCAGAAAGTGGCTGTTTTATGGAGTAGAGGGTAGAATGACTGTAAATGCAACTGAATTTTATACCCACATTAGCCATAACCAGCAATAAGCACCCACAAAACCTATGGTTGTGGGTGTCCCACCCAATAATCTGTGGTTATATTGGGTCACAGAAAGATTACAAAGTTTCAGCAGTTACACGGGGGACTTGAACATTTTGTTTTTCTTACTTAATATATAAAGTTCAGTACTGCAATTAATTGATTGTTCAGCTCATCCTAATTTCTGTCAACATCAATTTCAACGAGTGGTTTAAAAAAAATAAAAAAACCTTCTATTTCATGTCTAATAGCATCACCAGGAAGGGAATTTGTGCTGGTTTAAAATAATATACCCTCACCCAACTTTACCTTATTCTATCCCAATTGGTTGTTTCCCATCTTGAAAGCCATTCATATTACCTCTTTGGCAACTTGAGCAGCGACAGTGACACAAGCATTTACACTCAGGTCTGTATTTCTAGTTGGAAAATGTGATTAATTTGTTTTGAACTATAGCTACAGCCAAGGGGACAGCTCCTTTTATTTCTCAAATAAAGAGCATGTGTGCAGGCAGAGCAGATGCAATTTTACTTACGTTTGTCTGTGGTCTATTATTTTTAAGTCTTAATTTTTTTAGAAGTCTGATGGTGCCAGCTCATTAATGCTAGTGGAAAGAATGGTGCTTACTGTACACAAGTGCTGTCAGCAACAAATTTTGACTTTAGTGACAAATTAATGATGCTTAGCTCCAGAATCCTTTTGGCATGTATATGCTGTCATCTTAGATCTGAGATTTTATGTATTTATTTAACATTTGTTTACCAAGAAAGTCTGAATTGGAATGAGTTACTTTTCAGTGGGGGCTTGTTTCTTTGTGAATTGCATATCTGATCTCTCTTCCGAATCTTTTCTGACCTCTTCTGATTGATGCCTTTAGTTATAGTGTAATATTTTATATGCCCTACTAATTATCCCTTTTTTAACAGCAGTTTCTTTTTTAGATTCAATTAAAAAGTCAACCAGTGCAGGTCTTTCATTTCTGATTCCCTTATCCCTTTCTCTTTATCTGTAATGTGGTATCAATCTCTGAAAGGGAAGGCAATCACTGTCCTGCAATCCAAATGTTTTCTTGTCCTCTCTCCAGTCTATTCACTTTTATTCTCTAATTACTACTGTGTTCTCTTGATATAACATAAATGTACTCAGGAATACAATGTAAGAAGTGAGGATTTCCAAAACAGTACAAGCAATGAAGTATATGCATGCTGTGGCGCTCTGTACAACAACAAAGTACCTCAACTTGCAAATACAGTGTCAGAATAATCACTTGTGCGGCTGACATCATAAAGCTACAAATATCAGCATAAAAATGGAGTAGAGAAGAGGCATACAGGATAACAGAAAAGGGACTAACAGCAATCAGGGGTGGTGTAGAACGGGAACACGCAGGGTAGGGTAATATGCAGGGTTTATAAGAAAGAATACATTTTATTTTTTGAAGGGATGGAGCCCTCATTTTTCTATATAAATGAAGAGGAGATGAGAGAGAGAGAGAAGGTATAAAAAAGGAAACTGCATATGAAAAGTGAGTGTAAAACGGTTTGCAGGGTCAAACAGACACACATGAAGTAGTACAAACAGATATGGTTATTCATACATGAAGGTGGGATGAAAAGAGATGGGTACACATACATACAGAAGGTGGACTAATGGTGATCTGAATGGTTGGGCCACACACGCAGCATATGGGGCATGACACACTAGGAAGGGGATAGGATGGGGTGCTGGCAGCAGGTGGGTCTGCAAACCTGGCTCACATGGCAGCCTACACAGAAATATTACCAAGTAATATCACGGCATAGTCAGTGATGGTGACCAGATGACCCTTTGGTGACCTAGTGGGAGGAGGCATGCCATCTTGCAAGTTTGCTATCTAATGCAGCAGGGTCTCAATTCAGTCAAGACAGTGCCTGACCTGACACTCCACTGAATCCTTAACCAGCTGCTGCAGCTGGCTCACAGGTGTTTCAACATGACTTTACACCTGAAAGGTACTTTCACTCTCCTTGGTGAGGTAGTCACATCCCCAGCATGAAACCCACTCTATGCTGTATCAGAAAGAGTCTGTGGAAAGGTGCTTAGGTCCACAGTAGGTAGACCTACAAGGTGATGTTACAATGTGAAAGCTGCCATAAGTGTGACATTGAAATCAACTTATCCATAAATCAGAAAGGAATGCTGTGCACCTTTTCTTGCCTCCAGCCTTTCCATTCTCCGGTCTCCTGTAACAGCCCACAGCTGATACATATCTCCTCATGAGCTGAAAGATAAAAGTACACACAGTAAAACTATCTGACTGACTGTTATGCATTCAGGAGGGAGAAACCATTTAAAAATAAAAGTCCAGACACTCTGTTTACATTTCTGCTTCCCACTCCTCCAGCAACCCAGACTGGTGGCCCTTGAGGTCATCATATATATGTTTGCACTAGTCTGCAGAGAGTGGAATGCCTATAGTTATAGGCAGATTGAGGCTCAGGATATACTAAGGAGCCGTCTTCTTGAACGGTCCAATAATATCTCAGAAGTTGCTTCCCAAAGTCCATCTGAAGGAGATAAAGGAAAATATTCATCTCCTTCACACACCATATACAGTCTCTATGCTATGGGGTGCTAGATGTTTTCGCTGCTTTGCAGGACACCAGAAGCAAAGTAGTATAGCAGAATGGTATACAACGCATAAGAGCACACATTTGTAAATCAAACTTTGTGCAATCATGTGCAATGGACAACCATGTACATCTTACATGCACCAGCCTGAATATTCTTTGCACTTGTTTGCTTGTATAATCCACAAAATGGTATAAAATTATAGAGTTTGTAGGGTGTAGGCCTTTTGGTTTGCATTTAATTTACAAGATGTACAATACTATGTTATGGTCTTCTGAAAGGTGTTCTAGTAATAGTTATCTGGATTGGTAAGACATATATTTTACTTTCTGACAAATGGTCTCAAACATCAACATAGGCATGTTTCCTATATGTATTTGCTTGTGGTAAGAAAATATTTTCTTCTGCTTGTCCTAATTGTTTTAATAATGCAGCTACATTTAATTTGCATTTGAGAGGTCTTTATCACACTATGTCAACAGACCATCTTATAGGTTAACTTCCTTCAAGCAGTACTGTGCTATACTACAACACACTTTATAGGGCCTGTATACTGTGTGTGCCTTTGTGGAGCAGGTGTCTTCTCAGTACCTGCTAACATATCCTTAGCAATCACAGTATGTATTCATATATTCTCTGTATCTCTAAGGGAATTGACATGTCCACAGGATGAGGAAGAGGCAGACACAGCCTGTAGAATTTCAGCAAACCTGAAAATAACATACAGTTGCAAGCCCTCAAGCATAGCCTATGTCTAATGAGAAGGAAGAAAGAAAGAAAAGATGAAAGATTAATAATGGTGGTCCAGAATAGTGGACCAAATACACATTGGTTTACAAAGTCCATTGAACATATGGGAGAAATAGACAAATGCAAGTTCTGTTAAAAAGAACTGGAAACAGGTGGACATCTTGTTGCTGGATGTGATTATACACTCATAGCAGATGGCCTATACAATGAATGGCACAATAATGTGGCAAAACTGTTGCAGTGGGGATTGTGCAAACACTAGCAATGAAGTAGTTGAGAAGCATTGGAAGCATGAACACCAAAGCATTGCAGAGAATGATGAAGTTTACATTACATGGAATCGCCTATTGCCAACAGTTCAAAAAAACAGATCATGAATATCAGATATAGTAGTCCAGGAAAAACGACACAAGTAGCATTGATTACTCAAATTGGTACACCAGGTGATTACAATGTGTTACATACAGAGATCTCAAAGTCATAAAATACCAGGATTTGCAGGCAGAAATGAGGGCAGTGTGGAAGGAGGATACCCAGACAGTTCCAATAATAGTAGGAACAACAGGTCTAATAAAAAAAAAGAATTTACAGCTCTATTTAGGTATGCCACCAATACATGCAACTTTGTATTAATTGCAGGAGTCATTTCTGGGCACATTGCAGGTGTTGTGAAAAGCACTTTTGGCTAGTATCAAAGACTGAAATAATACTAATTTTATGAACTTTAATCATACCCTGACTTAGAAATGGGGTCTGTTCCTGTCATGGTGTTAGAAACCCAAATGAATTGGAGAAATTAAGCAGGTAGAAGGATTGCAGACCATTCATTCATGGATGTGGTGTACCAATCTGTGTTGTAGGACATCAGTACAGTGAGTGGGTGGACACAACTACACACTAGACCAGTGTTGCCATTGCTTGACGGATATGATGAACATTGCCAAACAGAAGGCAGAACAGACCGAGAGATACAACAAAGAGATTGTTGGAGGATGAGGAGATGGAATACACTTGACACAGTACAGAATTGTGGAGGTTAGACCCATCTCACCTAGTCGGTCATAAATTAGGTTAGCAGTACATAGCAGATGTTTGCATTTATAGCTATTAAGCATACTATGTGTAATTTAACAAAGATGTTATGATACACATTTCTTTTCATAGGCCCATCAGGTATGCAACATGGTGGCGCTGCTACATAAGAAAGGTTGAAGCATAAGGAGATTGATGTGCTGACACCCTTACCTATCATGCCACACACTTGTAGCACGATAAAGTGTTCACTATAATGTTCAATATGTATGAGTTCACAGGTAGAGAGAGTGGTGGGCAGCAGGTAGTAACAGCTGATCAGTTGTTTGTCTGTGTCAGCCCTTCGTGGAGAACATTAGCGTTGGTGGGGAATTCTATGACTGCTCCTAATTTGCAATCATCTGCAAGCAGGATTCATGGGTGTGCACTAAGTTAATGACTACTGGGGCCTTTTTAAACCTAGCTATGCATCCCAAACCTCTGGCAAGTTCTGGTACCCTTGGTAAGTGTAATCAGGGTCTTAGGAGATGAAACATTTGCAACCACTGGCCTGGGAGATGAACCATTTACAGGCTGCCTGTATCCATTATAGACATAGGAGCCAAACCAGGGTTGAATTCCCCATTCAGTTGTCTAAGATACACTTGAATTGGGTTAGGGAGGAACTCTGCTTCACGTGGACAGGGAACCTGCTCCAAAGAGATAGTCCTGGGATAAATACCCATCTCTCCAGCAGGTCCTATTTATATCACAGGCAAGGTTTAAGTCTTTTGAATGAGTAATTCTGGTGCTGTTTGCTTTGTGGATATGCAAGAGGTCCATTAGGGTGGGTCTGACAATGCCTTATATGCCAGGTATAGAGCTCCACTAACAGCCAGTGGAAGACAGAATATAGGGATAGGGCTTTGAGGCAGTCTGCAGAGGAGATTACTTATACCCTGTATTCTTTTAGTGAGGAAACTATGTGGATATTCCAATTGTTGGATGTGCCTGGTTAGGAAAGAATTACCTACTTGGACCTAGCTGCCATGACTTTGTTTATATGTTGCACAACAAAGAATGACTTCCTCACTACTGTACACGCATGATGGTCAATGTCTAGATTACTGTCTCTGTGTGTCTCCAAATCCCTCACCGCTGGGCTTACTTTTAGGGATGTGTTGTCAATATGCTAGTTACCAGGGGTGGATGACTTCTCAAAGGATATTATTACACATTTTTTTGGTATTTAGTTTTAGACCATGGCTCTACCACCAGTTATTTGTCTGTGTCAGGTCCTCCTGGAGAACATTGGTGTTAGTGGGGGATTCTATGAAATAGTCTGCAGCCTTGACTTTGTAGACATAAATGCCAAAAAGAAGCAGTCCCAGGACAGATACCCGAGGTTCTCCACTGGTGACTGGCCTCTTTGTAGAGGTAGACTCCCCAATTCTAACTTCCTGGGTCCTGCTGGTGAGTCAAATGGCTATCCATCGGGTGACATAATGACTTATACCTAATGTCTTGAGTTTATCAACAATGCCCAATTGGGGTACTGTGTCAAATTTCTTGGCCAGGTCAATGGAGGCAGTGTGAACCATTTTGCTCATGTCCATTGCTTTGGTGACCTTTTCAAAGAAGTCCACCAAGTTAAGTAAGCATGACCTGCCCTTAATGAAACCAAACTGGGGGTCCAGTGTCTGGAGGTTTCTTGTGTCATTACTGATTATTTCTATGGATTTGCATATGAGACTAGTGAGACTTATGGGTCTGTAGTCGCCAGGTTCTGTAGACAGCCTGCCTTTGCTTGGAGGGATGACGGTTGCTGTTTTCCCTGTTTGGAGGCTATGGTTAAACAGTAATTCCAGAGGGCTTGATAGGTCATGTCTCATGCCCAATGATTCAGTGTTCTTGGCCACAGAGAGATAATTGAGATCCTGTTCCGTAATGATAGTAGGGCTTCATATATTTGATGGTATTTCCTGAGGGGAGGCTGAGTTGTGAGTCAGGGGGACAGGAGGGTAAAATCAGAGTGAAATTTATCTGCCAGTAGGTTTGCAATATCTTCTGGCTTTGTATAGGTAGCTGCATTAA
Source organism: Protopterus annectens (assembly GCF_019279795.1). Classification (NCBI taxonomy): domain Eukaryota; kingdom Metazoa; phylum Chordata; order Ceratodontiformes; family Protopteridae; genus Protopterus; species Protopterus annectens. The sequence goes on along the minus strand of NC_056732.1, from coordinate 300,504,784 downwards.
CAATGGGCTCTCCACACAATTGTGTATTGCCTTTGAGGTTGCAGACATAGCTAAAGAAAGCCTTGTGGTCTTCCTTGGAGGCCAAATTTACCTAAAAATTTGGCTTTAGTATACTTTATTTGTCCTCTGAGTTGTTTGTTTAGTTTGATGACAGCACTTTTATCATGCTGGTGCTACACCTCCTAATTTTTGGCATGATTCTCATCCTCCTGTTATACAGCTTAAAGATGTGATTCCACCAGGATGGCTTGTTTTTTTGAGTTAGTTTTGTACTTACTCCTGGTGGGTACAGCTGCCTCTATGCAGCTATTAACATCTTGTATGCATTCCTGTGAATAGTTCCACACAGGCAGCATGTTTTCAGGGTTTAGGGGGCAAGAATTCTTAACAGTTAATCACTTAACAGAAGGAAGTTAGCATTAGAGTAGTTTGTAAACATTTCAGGGTTAACTGGGGTTCTGGGTTTTATCTTTACTTCAAGTGAGTCTGTTTTGTGGTCTGATGTTACCAGAGAGGATAGTATAACTGTGTGTGTGTGTGTGTGGGGGGGGGTGCAGCATTCCCCCTTATTAGTGAAGACCAGATCTAGTATGTTTGCAACCTTGTTTAGCATATTAACAATCTGGTCCAGGGAACTTGTCTTTACAAAATCCAGTAACCTCTGTGCCTGCAATTTTGGTGTCATATACGACTCCCAATGAATAGTGAAGTAATTGAATTTGACCATGAATTTGGTATTGGCTTGGATGGTGAATGTTTCCAATAAGCTTAAATAAGTGTTTTGGGTTTTCTGGGTCAGAGAATAGGACCTTTAGTTTGCAAGTAAGTTGTATGCCATTTTGAATATGGAGAAGTTTAAGAGCATTATTCTGTTTGACCAGCCTTGAGGTATATTTAATTTTGATGTAAGTCGAGACACCTCTGCCTTTAGTCACTGACTGTGCAACAGTTGGTCTAAATGAGCAGAAGGCATTATAGCCTTGCACTGCTAGGTTGCTCTCAGTAGCTTTAGACCACGTCTCAGTGAATGCACAAATGTTGGCATTCTCTAGGGTGAGGCGAGCTTGTAGGGAGTGGAGTTTCTTGTTTAGACTTCTAACATTGAGTAGCAACACCTTTAGATTTTATTGGTTTGATTTGCTATGTCAGGAGTATTTTCACTTTGGCATTGCTTATATGGATGGGGTATAATGTTTTAGCTAATATTTGGAAGCCTAGAGGAGAGAGGTGTAGACCATCCCTGGCAAAACAGTGTGGTCTTTTGACCATCTCTTTCCATTCTGCCAAATATAGCACCCCCTTAGAATGATACCAGAAACTAAGCAAATTATTAAAGTCAGTCATGTTCTGTTCATATTGTGGCATCATCCTCAGAGAAGTTAGGATGCTTCTCAGTGTTGGGCTCATACCAACCTGAGACACATATTTCACGAGCTCCATAATGTCTCTCTTCTTATAGTCTAGGGAGGTACATCTTAGGTAATTTATACCGACATGGGCTATGACTAAGTGATACTGGCACTTACGGTCCAATGACCTGAGTGCATGGGTGACACCAGGTATCATGTGGGTACATCATTCAGCTCCTGATAACTGTTGTCATCTTCTGTTGCAGCTGTTCCTGTAAGGTCTAGCACTTGTGGTACTCCAGTAATGTAGTCAGGATGTTGATCTTCCCTCCACATGAAAATATTATGCAGTAAGACAGAAGCAGCAACTATCTTACTGGCTATGACAGACAATTACTGTAGATACCCACTGGATGTGTCAAGACATCAAAAACATGCTTTCATCAATCCAAAAGACAAATTCATTATTTTTATGCATCAATGCCTAGTTAGTGTTGTCTTGCATTTCTGTCAAGGTCTGAAGGCTGTACACTTGGGTAATGAGCCAAGTTTTAAGAGGACAACCAGAATCAATTTCAAAACACAACACAATCTTTTTGGGAGGGGTGGGACTCACTTCATACACACTGAGTATCTCAGCATTTATTTTACATGCTGTTCCAGTGCTTAAACTACTCAACCCTATGGAATTCACTACAATGAAAACAAATATACAGGTTAGATTTATATCATATGTGAGAATCACAGATTACCTGAAACTGCACATACATACTTGATATATTCCCTGTGCATTGCAGATTACCTGACAATTCAAGGAAAATAAATCTTCAGTCTGTAGCACCCAGAACTTCAGCAAAGTACTTGATGTCAAGAAGCCATATGTGATGACAGGATGTACTGCCAGCCATGCCAGGAGAAATAGGGCAGTAGATTTGTAACATATGCCAGCACAGCTAGCTGGAATTTTGTAAATAATTGTATGTTGTTTGTATATCAAATTGATTTGTACAGATGCTTGTCCTAAAAATGTACTTTTGAGGTTTGCTTGTGTTAAAATGTATCAACAGTGTGCCCTGATGGAGGGAAAAGAGATGTACATGCATTATTGTAACTGTTTAAATGTATACACTGTAACAGCATATACTAGAAGTGAAGAGATTAATCTTAATCCACCTGACTTTGCATAAAAGTCTTGAAATTAAATTATTTTATTCGTTAAGCCATAAAGACATTATCCCACAGTTTTAAATGGAGCCAGAGACACAATGTCTGTGCTAGAGAATAGTTGGTAGCTCCTGTAGGAAGTGTGAAACAGTTTTATGTTTTTATGACTTCCAGCAGCTGCAGCACATCTGAAGAAAGCTCTATCTGTGTGTATTGTAGCACATACATGCTAAACCCTGGTAGCTTTTAGTGATGGGGTATAGTACGAGAAATAGAGTCAGATGACCAGATGTATACAATGTCATTCTGTACAAAAATAATATTTTAATATTAGAGGAGAATGAAGTTTCAGCAGCATTCTATATTCTGTCTTGGATCTGATAACAAGGACCTCTCTCACCCATCTTGTCTTGCTCTATTCAGTAAGTAGGAACAGTAATTCTTTTAGTCAATCAAGAATGGATAATGAGACTAGCTAAATACTGCTTTTCTATAACTATGTGAAACTTTCCATCAGTGCTATTTTTAATATTCCCTGTGACTGAAACTCTGGTGTTTACTGTAAATAGATATTTAGTATTTTCTTCTTCTTTTATTATTTTTATTATTTAATATGTTTAAACTTTTAATTGTGGCTGTTCCTTTTTATAAAATATTTAAGTTTTGAGAGTATTTGCATATATTTATTTGGTGATAACACTGGCCCCTCCTGAAAGCCTTGCTGTTTGGTCAGCATTACCATGTGCATTAATATTAACTTCACCCAGTATAACTGGGTACCCTTTCTAAGAGCCTTATAGTAACTGACTGACAGCAGTGAAACTATCTTATAGTCTGGACAAAGTTGGTAGAGTGGGTAATCAGTGTTAGCCTTTCCCAGGTGTGTGTGTGTGTGTGTGTGTGTACGTGTGTGTAAATTAAATCTCAAATAGTGTGTGTGTGTGTGTGTGTGTGTGAGCTACTACTTGGGGCAGGGAGACAAAGCACTGGTTTAACAGACAGGGTGCTGGAGGACTTGGCTTGGACACTTGGCTGACGATTTAACCCTACAGCTGTACCAGTGGGGAGTCTTAATGGAGACCTGGAGGGAGTCAGATAGAGAGATCAAGACCCTGAACTGAGTGTGTTCCCTGTGTGCTCTTAAGGGAAATTGTGCTTGATGCATAGAGGTCTGCATCTGGAAATACTGAGTGTAGACATTTGCATTCTAAGTGAATGTCCCCCTCTGGTGTCAGTGGTGAGGATTCAGGCTCCTTGTTTACTGGCCCAGTATGGGGACATCACCCATGCACAGTACTGACTCTTCTCTGCAGTCCTCAGGAACTGTATGGACTTTTCCACTTTCAGCAGCATTATGTTGAGGACCTTCCTGAGAATTTGTGACAGGTAATGCCTGTCAAATATCCAGAATGTCCCCATCTGGTTGTTGAAAGGTGCCTTTAGCTAAAACTGCAAGATCTACAAATACTATAATTTCTACAGCAATAGGAAGATCACACATTCCATGAAATTCAGCATGGAGACAAAATATATTAGCATGTACCTTAACAATATCCCAATCCACTCTTAAATGATCAACTATTTGGCCATCATAGGGTTGCCACCTATCAGTTTTTTTCCTACCTATCCAGAGATCAGAACAATTATCCAGTAGTCTGGGAAACACTGTACAAGCGTCAGCATTCTGTTTAGCAATGCAAACAGCATGCTGAAGTTTGTTAAAACTCCATTTTAGGATGATTTATTTTTTTAAGAGAAGCGTCTTTAACAAAGTGTGTTCAAGTCCAAAACAAGCAGAAGAAGATAGCCTAACTTTATTTATGTCACAAAATGGGCATGCATGTGAGTGAAGTGGGCAGTGTGTAATGAACCACTCTTACCAACGTGTCTTATTTACCTGCTGGTGAAGATTTAAATCCCTTGTTCTGGTACTTCTGGGACTATTCAATTTGTGGAGACACACAAGATCCAGAACCACTTGGTCCCTAATGGCTCAGAAGGCAAGGAACAGACCTCCCCTTAAGAGTCTGTAAGATACTGAATAGAATTAACAGTGCCTTTACTCTTTTCTGGTAGCTTAGGACTTTTTAGTGTAACCATTTGAAATGCTGGGACCCACTAGAGCAGTGGTTCTGAAACATTACAAGCTGGAGGACCCCTTGTATAACAGAAATATTTGGTGGACCCCTATATTTTGGATTATGTTTTTAGACTGATATTAATTAATAACTAATGTTAAACAAAGAATGTATTAAGTATTATCAGTGCTTTTTTGTAAACAAAAGGTGGCAGTACATATGCGTTGCATTTGGGTCAACCTCTCCACTCAGCCCCCCCAGTGCAATCATTCCAGTATCCCATTATTGGCTATTTCTCCCCAGTTGCCATAAACACTGTTCAAAAACTCTCAGTGTGTATACTGTTTTCTGCTTTACTTCTATAATGATTACAAATATTTGGATTTAATTTTAAACTTTTATTTCAAATTTTATAGCACATACACTGATAGACATTTGCAAAATAAAGCAATACAGTCTCACAATCAAAACAGACTTAGCATTAAAACTTCTCTGGCTTTGAAACTCACATTCACTGAAACAGCAATGAAACTCACATTAAAAAAAATATATCTGGCCAGTGGTGGATTAAGTTTACCTTTGGGCTGTTTTCAAATCATAGGCTCCTTGCACATATTTTAAGACAATGCAAAAGTCCTTCAATTCCCTTTCCTGACTGTATAATTAAATTATAATATATAATAATTAAATGATATCCCTTGTATACTATAGCACCGCTTATTAGTGTGTTTTAAATTTATAGTTTTGAACATTTTTTCTAGTAAGCAATGAAAACAAAATTGATGAACCAATAATGACAAAACTGCCCAATTCAGAAAATTTCAACCATAAAAGGCCACTCAAACGTCTGTCATTACAGTCCACCAATATCAGTCAATATGCACAATCTCTAAAGAAGTAAAAGTCATCTGAATAATTCCACATTAAAGAGATCTGTAACTAATGAAAATGTTGTTGCTTGCAAAAAACGTTATATTTCAGCATTTCATCTACAATTTCATAAATTGCCTACTATGTTAGAACTGGTAATATTGCATAGGGAATGGATGGCAAACTGAAAACAGGTTCATAGTTACTAGGCATCTCATCTAAAGGAGAACATACTCAGGACTGCAGCTGCCCACCCCCTTAAAATACAACACAGTATCAGCAATCCATCTACATGCTGTGGGAGAAGAACCCACAGCCTTCTGCATCAAAACACAAGTATGCAACCTTTTGCGCTACTAACACTGATTTAAAATTCAATACCACAATAATGATACCATTTGCTAAACAAAACAGTAGCACATTCTAAACAGACTTAGCATGAGCAGTAGTAAAAGTAAAGTTATCTTCCCTTGAAGCTCACAATTTCTTGAAAATGCACTTTAAACTAAATTCCTTGAAAAATGCAGCTTGATAGTTGGGGTAGAGAGCTGTTGTTTCCTATAGCTAAGGTACAGGGTTTGAGCATAAGCAAATTACTAACCTCCTGTTAACCCTAACTTGGGCATCTCACACACACACATACACACACACACAAACAGACGCACACACCTCAACCTCTTAGTGCAAGAAGTCTGGACATGGCCTAAAAAATAGGAACAGATTATAAATATTGTTTTCATGAACTTAGAAAATTGCTGAAATAAGATTTGTGCTAGTATGCATTTTTCTAATCTATAAGCATATTAAGTCTAAAACTGAAATGTCTGTCATTATTTAGCAACTTCAACACTTTTTATGAAGAACAGATGAAAATATGGGGCAAAAATATGGGCATTTGGCGCGCGCGCGCACACACACACACACACAATACCTCTCAACCACTTAGTGCAGGAAATCTGAACAAAACCTGTCATAAAGCGGGGACAAAGGTCCAAAACTAGGGACACATTTTAAATATTGCTCTTATAAACTTAGAAAGTTGATAGAACAACAGGTTTTCCATTAGTACAAATTTTCTGAAGGATATGAAATCTAAAGCTCAAACATCTGCCATTATGTTTTTGACTTCAGTCTTCAATGATTTGCCAGGAACTTGCCAGAAAAACACAATTTTATGAAAAACAGACCAAAAGTATGAGGCAAGAATTTGGATATTCTGCGGAAATCTGGACAGTTGGCAGCTACACTCTTAACTGCACCACTTCTTATTCAAGCCTTGCTTATAAAATATAAAAAAAAAAACCTTCAGGGTCATTGAACAAGATCTTGTAAGATTGTTAGAATCAGCTCTGCAATACCAGTTTATTTCTTTTAATAGTTGGCAAAAGGGAGAGATGTGAAGCATAAAGCAACCAGCATAAAGCCATAACTTTAACTGTCTAACATGGAGGTAACAGAACAGTTGTTTAAATTTCCCTCCAAGTTCCAACTGCCAGGCGGAAAACACAGGGCAAGCAAGCAGCTGGTCAGCCTCAGCCACAAACATCAAAGTTATTACTTCTTCTTCTTTTAAAAACTCGGAAGTTATTATTTTATTTTATTTATTTTTATTTTATTTTACATTTGTTGACCGGGAGGATCCGACTGGATGCATGTCCATTTTCAGCGGAGGCCCGGGGAGAAAAGCTCCAAGCACAGGTTACAGAACATTTGACTAACAATGAAGCAAATTATACATTCAAAATAAGAGCATTTTAACTTATTCTTTATAATTTATTTTAAATGTAAGAGGATAGTAAGGAGATATAGAATAAATGAGTTATAGACAGTTATGACAGTCTAGAATGGACTATCCCGGGTTTAGGCAGTGGCAGCTTCGCATTGAGCCCAGATGAGTTTTTAGCTTAGTTTTAAATTGACTTAAAGTAGTGATGGATATAATATCATGGGGAAGTTTGTTCCAAATTTTACCTGCAGCGTTGGTGAGGAGGAAGTCTCCAGCAGAGTTATTAGTTTTGTGTGTTTGGATTAGGAGACGGTTGGATGATCTCAATGGGCGGGGATTATTACAAAGGGGAAGTAATGCTTTGAGGGAAGGAGCATATTCAGGGTTATAAATGATTTTGTGAGTAAGGACTAGAAGGTTGAAAGTAATTAGGTTAGGAAGCTCAGACCAGTTGAGTTTGGCTAAATTGGCACAATGATGGGTCCTATATGGGGACCCAGTTACAAACCTTGCAATATGATTGTAGCATTTAGAGAGTTTGTTCATGACAGTTTTACTTATGTTATGAAGTAAGGGGGACGAGTACAGGAGTGATGAGAGAAGGTGAGTCTGGGCAATGGCCATTTTAGCTTGGGGGGTAAGGAAGCTTTTTATTTTATATAGAGAGCCTAGTTTCTTGTTAATGGTCTTAATCATTTGGTTTACGTGTATATCAAATTTTAGTTTGTTGTCTATAGTTACCCCTAGTAGTTTTGTCGAGAGGTCCGGAGAAATTATGGTCCCATCCTTTGCTTGGATAGAAAAATTAATGGGGTAGGACTTTTTTGTTGGAAGAAACAATAACATTTTAGTTTTTTTTGGATTGAGAATCAGGCGACGACTGGAGAGCCAGTTTTCTATTTTGCTGAAAGTAGACTGGGTTAGCAGTTGTAGATCTGAAGGGGTAGTACCAGAGCAGATTAATGTGGAATCATCAGCATATTGTATACAACTGGCATTAGGAGTAACTGTATGCAGATCATTGATAAAAATGGAGAATAATAGCGGTCCTAGAATAGATCCTTGAGGTACTCCTAATGTGTTGGGTAGTAGCTTAGAGAGTTTAGTCTGCCATAAAACTGCCTGTTTTCTGCCAGATAGATAGGAGCTAAACCATTGTACAGCAATGGTGTCAAGACCTAGTGAAGGCAATGTATTGATTAAAAGTTTATGATCCACCATATCAAAGGCCTTTGACAGATCCAGAAATAGTGCTGATGAGAGATTGTTATTATTACGATGGGAGTTTATGGTATTAGAAAAGACAAGGAGGGCTGAGGTGGTACTGTGGAGAGGTCTGAAACCATGTTGGGTATCAGCCAGTAGTTGGTTGACCATTAGGTGTTGCATGAACTGTTTCTGAACACATTTTTCCATTATTTTTGCTAAAGGGGAAAGTATGGATATGGGCCTATAGTTAGAAAGATCAGTGGAAGTGCCTCCCTTGTGGAGAGGTATTACATATGATATCTTCCAGATCTCGGGGATAATGGCCTCTGCTAAGGAGCGGTTGATGAGGATTGACACTGGATAAGCAATTACGTCAGCTGTTTTTTGCAAATATTCAGCTGGGAGTTGGTCGGCTGAGAGTGTGGAGGGTTTTAGTTTTTTAATTAATTTACAAATAAAGGAAGTTGGAACAGGTTGAAAGGTAAGTAGGGGAATATTATTTAGCGTTCGAGGGTCAGAGGTATGAAGGCTAGGAGGTAATTGATTAGACAGAGTTTGTATTGTCTCAGTGAAGAAGTGGTTAAAACTATTGGAGACTTCGTCAGGGGATTTATCAATGAGTGTGGCAGGGGCAGGGGTAGTGGTGCGACCAGGATGAAGAAGATGATTTAATCCAGCCCAGAATTTTTGTGGACAGTTTTGGTGGTCAGTTTGCAATTTACAATAGTATTGTCTTTTATCTAGTAATATTTGCCTTTTAGTTTCATTCCTAAGTTGTCTGTATTTACTTTGGTCCAATGGGAGTTTGGAAGTACGCCAGACAGACCACGCCTTGTTTCTAAGTTTTATTTTCAATCTAGTTTCTTTTGTAAGCCAAGGAACATCTACAGCTTTGGTTTTCTTTGAGCGAGTGGGTGCATGGAAATTAAGAATTTCTAAGAATTTTTTGTTAAAGTAAAGCACAGCTTCATCTAGGGGTAGATGTTTTAGTAATGTCCAATTACATGAAGATAGTTCTAGTTGTAGTTTAGTTAAGTCAAGTTTCTTTTTGTTTCTAACAGTTCTGATTGTGGGTTGCATGGGAATGGCTATCTTATGCTTAATGATGTAGGTGAGGTGGTGGTCACTTAAACTATCAGGGAGAGTACCAGATGAGTAGTGATCGGGGTCCTTATTTATTAGTACCCAGTCGAGTATACTGTCTTTCTGGTTAGGTTTCCCTAGCCTAGTTGGAGTATTAATAGTTTGCTTGAAAGAGTAAAGGTTAATATGTGAGGAAGGAGCAGAGGGGGCACAGGTATTCCAGTCTATGTTAAAGTCTCCGAGAACTAAGGTCTCTTGGGGGAAGTGAGATGATATCCAATGAAGGGTGTTTTCGAGGGTTTCTATGTTATTTCCTGGGGGAATGTACAAACAAATAATATAGATAAATTTATTTCTGTTAATTTGAAGCTTGGAAATTAGTATTTCTGCATTGTTAATTTGAGGTGGTTGCATAACATCAATAGATACAGTTAGATCAGATTTATAGAGTATGGCTACTCCACCTCCTTTCTTAGGAGCTCGGTCTCTACGATGTATATTGTAACCTGGGATTAGTATCTCATTATCGGTAGTTGTAGGTTTTAGCCATGTTTCAGTTAAACACAAGATCTCAGGGGAAAGGTCTACCAGTACCGCATGAAGTTCATGTACTTTGTTGTTTATGCTTCTGATGTTCAGATGACAGGTTAAAAGAGAGTTAGTAGGACGGGCAGTAATGGGGTTGGAACTAATATCAATGTTAGGAGAGGACTGCTGGTCATTGCTGGTGGGACCAGGGTTGGGGTGTATATCGCCATGAGGGAGCAGATTAAGTCTAAGTTTGGAGATAAGTTTTAGGAATTTATCTAGAATTTTGTAAGAATGTTTAAGTTTGGGGCTGTTATTTCTAATTGCGGCGGTTGGATAAGGTAGCAGTACACAGGAGGTAGATTCTTCCCAAGTACCATCAACATGAAAGTAGTTATTGAATTTACTACCAATAGTATTGGTACCTGATTCGGTAGTAGAGAGTAATACCAGGTTTTGAGTTTCATACAATGTTATGAGGTAGGAGGTTATTAGCAGTGGAAGAAGAAAGAAATACCGCATGTTTAAGTACTTGTGATATTGGGCAGTAGAAAAATACTATTACCGAAAGAATAGATGGTGAGGAATAGATGATTCAGAGAATGAGAAGGTGGGGGAGAGAGCAGGAGTGGGTAGAATGCAGGGAAGGCGGAGTTTCAAGGGTTGGGTGGGAAAAAATTTTGGTAACTGCAGGGATTGGACCAGTTTTTTAGGGGGAGTGGTTTTATGACTATAAATGTAGAGGTAGTGGGGGCGGGTGGGAATAGGGGGCAGGGAGGGGAGCGAAGAGAGCCCGAGCATAGCGAGGGCGAACGTAGCGGGGCTACACACCCAACGAAGGTAGATAGCTCTTTATTTTTTAAAATTTTTTTTTTTTTTTTTTGGGGAAATTCAACAGGCTATACAGCCTTATTCTGCTTTATATAGTCCTTTACAGGCAAAATCTACAGCCTTGTAATGCTTTAGATATAATTTTAGGCACCAAACAAAACGTCCGTTGCCCAAGTCCAATTTAATGTCAGGTGACGTCTAAGACCTAGAGATTATAACACTTATGACAGTGAAACCTTGGATCCTAAAAGGCAGAGAGCAGCTGAAGGCAAACAGTACTATTTTTTAACAACCTGTATATTTCAAAAGTTGAAAAGCGGCGTTCTCGCTTCAGTGTCTGTACGGGGATTAATTGTATCCTCTCATACAGGGTACTATAGGGCTGCAAGTCAGGGAAGCCACCTGTATATTTCAAAAGTTGAAAAGCGGCGTTCTCGCTTCAGTGTCTGTACGGGGATTAATTGTATCCTCTCATACAGGGTACTATAGGGCTGCAAGTCAGGGAAGCCACCTCAACTGATGATGCAGTTTCTGATTAATACAGCTTCTGATTAATACAATGCAGACTTCCGTAATATGTCACAACTGAACCTTTTTCTGCCTTGTGTCTTGTTCAAGTTTCAGATCACAGTTGTCCGGTCAGCCTTCTACTTATCAGGGGAACTCCTTTCCTCTTGCAGATTAAAGAGTATCTGTAAAAACTTGCTGTTTTACAACATCCAACACAGGCCTAGTTTACTCTTTTCTAAGCCTACAGTCTGATTACTTTTTCTTCTTCTAAAAACTCAGGGCAAGCAACTGCTTAGCTGCGACCAGTGAAATTAAACTGCTCAACTGCAGATATGGAAGGCTCTCTCTTTTCTTTTTTTTTTTTTTTTTGTTAACTGAGGGTGAGCAGTGTTTAACTATTCTTTTTTTTTTTTAATACACAAGCAAGGCTGGTCTCTGCAGAAGTGGAAAATCCCAGTTGGTGCAAGCCCTGAACTCTTGGACGCTGCAGAAGTCCGAAATCCAGGTGGGTGCAAGCACTGTACTCACGGACCCCAAGAATTTATCGTACAAATCTCCAAGGATCCGCAGATCACAGTTTCAGAATCACTGTGCTAGAGTGAGTCCTGAAATACAAAGACTGAATGGTGGAAAGAATGGACTTACATAAACTAAGTCCGAGATGCCATTTCTTAAATAGTCTCTTTCCTCCTATCTTAGACTTGGTACATATAAGTTTGTGAGGTGTAGGGGGCTAGATCTATGAGTGGCTCAGGTGCTAGAGGAGTTGTGGAGGGGTAAGAAAGAGTGGTCCTTCAGTCTTACCCATTCTGGGAGGGAGAGAAGGGTTTCTGCCTGTGATGCAGCCACATCCCTGGTGACTGGTATGTGCCATAACCATGAAAGCAGATCACCAGCAAAACTATGTTATTGGAAGAGGGCAGCACTAAGTGATGTAATATGCAACGATGTGCATTGTGTCACTAGCTCTTCCCAATTAGGACGCACAAAAAAAAAATCCCCTGCTATGTAGGACCAGTATATGTGATACTGCAGGCTGCCCTGGTCCACTTCCCCTGCTTACCCTACAAATGGTGTGGTCCCATCTCTGTGGAATAGTGCCAAGGACACTTAAGGAAAAATGGTTTAGGAGGGCAGCTGATGGTCAAGTGGGACCAGAAAAATTTCTGCATATGTTGAAGGACAAACAACAAATAAGCCAAAATAGATAATTTATCCTTAAAAGATATTTTTCTACAGTCTGCACAATTGCTACAGATAGCCCTTCCTATCTGAGAATTTGTAGTCATGAGGTTGGTAGGGTAAAAGGAAGAACGTAGTGTGACTGGAGATAAACCACAGTCTTTTTCAATTATATCTTCAAGAATTTCCAAACAGTACAGATGAACATTCCAATGATTTTCAAACAAAAACAAAAATGCTGGCTGTCTGGCTTACAGTTTTTAGACACAAGTTTAACAGTTTACAGAATAGTTAAATTACAGTTATCTGCAGCAGCAAACCTACTGGTCATATGAAGTGAACAAAAATACAGCATTACAGCAAACAAAAAACAATGATGCAATTGTTACTGCTATCTGTGACTTCTGTGAGCTTGACGTGAGTGAATTTGTGTGATGGTGGTTAACATTATGTTGTATCCTGTGGCTTGGGTGTTGATTCCTTTAAGCTTCCTTCATTTTAATTGGTGCTGTTAGCTTGTATTACTTTTTATTTGTTACAATTCCTTCTTTTTTCCCTTTTTGTTACTAATTCTGATTTTGAAATGTTTTCAGAATACAGTATGAATATCCAATGTTTCTGTTGCAGTGTGGACTGGAGACATTTAAATTACTTTTTGCATTTCCTATGCACATGGGAAAGTGTTATATTATTATTTTAAAATCATAACTATGGCAACTTTAGCAGTGAATGGCATGATGGTGTCTAAGCATTTTGTTGCAAAGTGTTTTTTTCATCATTCATCTCTGTTATTTATTTATTTATTTTTTAGTTGGGTTAAGAAATAATTATCAGCCTGATATTTTAATTTGCATGCTCAGTCAGCTTTTGGGATTTAAAAAATTTCATTTTCTAAGCGTAATTCTCTACAGCTGCACAGATGATATATAATGCAACAAAATTCTGTTATATTAAGGTGTTTAAAACAAAATCAATGTTATAAAAGTAAACTAAGAAATTAGAGAAGCATAAGAACCACAAAGTTTCATCCTACCTGCCCCACAATGCTTCGTCAGATGACTTTTCATTTATTGGAACACAAGAAGATTCTATAACAGTGGAATCATTCATCTTATAGCAGAAACCGCAATCTGGATCAAGCATGCATCCCTCGCAGTAACTAGGATGGAAAAAGTATCAGATACAGCATTAGAAACAAAAGATAGTCAAGTATGGTGTAAAAATTTCTTTTTAAAATGCTGAAGCCCAAAAATTCAGCTCCATATTACAAACATCACAAATGTAAGGGATACAGAAAAAAACGTAATCATGTGCATGTGATTGAAAGTATTAATGCAGTCACTTGTTTGTAAATCATACAGCCTCATAACAAAAATATTCCAAAAGCTGAAGAAATTTGATTAATGCATTAACTTTTAATCTACCTAGTTAAACATAACACTGTGAACCAGCAAATTAAGGAATGCTCACTAAAAAGCAGACTTGAAATAAAGATGAACATGTCACTCAACTTAGAATGTGACGCATGACAGCACAAACATAAAGCTGCATTTTCTAATCATGCCGAAGAGTACAAGCCAAGAACTGCAGTAATGTCTGTAATGTACCTTGCTTGGGATTAAAGCAGATTTCTAACATATCTTAAATAGAAATAGAACATTTCAAATTTAAGAGCGTGATTTGTCAGAGCAGAAGTGAATCACACATATTATTAGGATGCCGGAAATGGGAAGCAAAGGTTAAGCAGTACACAGAATTAACTAGATTACTGATTGATATCCTTCACTGAAGAGTATGGCCATTGAAATTGCAATTTCAGTTGCAGCAGTTATGATTTCTAAAAAAGTATGCAAAATATATTTTGCAGAAATTACTTGTAAAGTGAGAGTTATAAAATGTGAGACAACTGCTTCACGCTCGGCACTTGCTGATAAAGACTTGAATACTCAGTCATGTTCACTATAATTCTTCCATAGCATCTTCAGAAGATTCTGGCTTGTATGTGCCCTGCATCTAAATGGTTAGCTGAACAGTGGATAGTTTGTTCTAGATGTATAGAAGTATATCAGATGTGGTTAAGTCTTTAAATGTTACACTTAGGAATGGGCTTTTAAATATATACCCCATTAAAGAAGTAAATCTTCTTCAGGAACTATTGTCCTTTCTGTGGTTAATAATATGGCTGGAATTATTGAATCAGTGCCATTTGTACTGTGTCAGGTCATGTACAAAACTTATCACTTGAAGGAGGTTTGAGTAGATTATCCAGGGGGATGGTGGAGTATGGTAAGGGAGAGTGTCACCTCTTAGTGCAAGAAATCTGGACAAACCCAGAAAGAATAGGGGACAAAGGCCCAAAAATAGGGACAGAATTTAAATATTGTTTCTATAAACTTAGAAAAACGCTAGAATAAAAGGTTTTGCATTGTTATTTATTTTCTGAAGAATGAAAAGTCTGAACCTGAAATGTCTGTCATTACTTAGTTTTATTTAGTGACTTCAGTCTTCAATGATTTGCCAGAAATCCACACATTTTATGAGGAATAAACCAAAAATATGAGGCAAAATCTATACAGTTGAGAGGTATGGAGTGTGTCAAGAAGCAAGATCAAGAATCCCTGACCACTGCTTGCTGCACAGACTTAAGGATACTTTTGCTTACTTTTACTGTAATGAATGCTAGAGTTTGAATCACCGGGACTTTAATGCATTTACATTTCGCTTTTATCTATACTGGCTGGTGTAAGTGTCAAATAAGGGGCTATCAGTGGGAGTAAATAGTTTATCTTTTTTTGAAAGGTTTACAGAAACCAGTGTTACATCTGTAATATTCTGTGCATAATTAGGCATAAAAAATAAAGTTATACTAAAATGACCATCATAGAACATACCGGAACTATCGTACCACAGCAACACTAAAAAGAGATCAAACAAGGTTTTGATGATAAAATCAGTACCAGTACATATCATGACTGTTTTATGCATATATCAAGCCCTAAAATAGACTTAAAATTACTAACATAAAACAAAGATTCTGCAAACTTACTTTTTTAACTAAATGTATTATCAGTAAGAATGCTAATTTATAACATTTCCTTACTGGCCATGAAGAATTATCCTCATGTAATTCTGTGCTTACTGAGGAAAACTGCATTGTTTGACCTGGTATAGGAGAAAAAGATGGCTCAATTTGAGGGGGCTCACTGCATTTTCTAAGTATTCAGCATGGCAAAATATTATTCCCTGGGTGGTGCGTAGTGGAAAAACTTAATTTTAACTCATATATACTGAATATCTCACGCCTCACAGCAAGAGGTTTTCCGGTTCGATCCTCGGCTGTGGTACCTTCTGTGTGTAGTCTGCATGTCTTCCCTGTGGTCGCGTGGGTTTCCTCCAGGTACTCGGTTTCCTCCCACATCCCAAAGACATGCTGTAGGTGGATTGGACACACTAAATTGGCCATAGGCATGAGTGCGTGCATGTGTGTGGTTGGGCGCCAGGCTGGCAACTCGACACTGCAAAACTCCACTGCCAATCATGAGCGGACATGTGATCTGCTGTGGCAAACCCCTAAAAGCTGGAAGAAGAAGATATATTGAATATCTCAGAAGTTGTCTTATTGCATCTTGCCTTACAAAAGGTACTTGTTGCTTTTAGGGACCTATGAACACACACTCAAACTGCTAGAAGCAAAAAAAAAAAAAATATATATATATATATATATATATATATATATATATATATATATATATGGTGAGCACACACACCAGCACCTTTTATGGCATGTTGAGGCTTCACTACTGCTGTTTCAAGCCTTTTATCTTCCACCTCATGATTATAGAAGATATATGTTCTGTTTGTTAAGTTTTTTTTTTCTCACCTCCAGTTGACCTCACACCTGAGAAGACACAGAATCCTTATCATGCCCCCACACACACACACACACATACTTTCCTCCATAGCAGACAGAACTGCTGCCTTCTTATGCTCCCTTATCCTCTGGTCATCTTAGTGGCCTTCCCCTACACACAGTTGGAGTGAGTTTACCAGCAACATGTTTTGTGAAAGAAGGTGAAAGATCCTGCTTTCCTAAGTTTGCCATCTCAATATGCAAACCAACATTTCATTAGCTGTCTTTCACAGCTTGCTCAAACAGGACTCCCTTGACTGAGTTTATCTGTGCTGACTATTTCTAGATCTCTTTTTACCTTCTTTTGGGCCATATTCACTACCAATACTGCAGTCTTCACCCCCCCCCCCATAAAAAGTATGCAATCTGGAATTTCCTTACTGCTGTCTGCTCTTCATGACAATTTTATTAAGTACCACTGAATGTTCCTCCCCCCATCAAAGCTGAAACTGTACCACTTTTAGTAAGAAGCCAAACAGATTTAATCATATTTGTCCATCTCCTAGCTATATCTGATATAAGAGTTGCACTGACTGATCCCAGAACTGTTTTTTGTAATATCCACTTGCTACTGCATATAGCTAGGAGATGGACAGATATGATTAAATCTGCTTGGCTTCTTACTAAAAGTGGCACAGTTAGTAAGAAGCTAAGCAGATTTAATCATATTTGTCCATCTTCTAGCTATATCTTGATATATAAGAGTTGTACTGACTGACCCCAGAACATAGTTTTGTAATATCCACTTGCTACTGGATATTCACTGCATAGCCTACAGACATTTACCTCTGTTGTTACCAGACTCAGTTCCCTAGCCACCTAGTCAATTAAGGTCTCATTCCCATAATATTCATTATAGCGGTTTACATTACATTTATTTGATGGCAGAAGGAGAAAAAAAGCCTATCTAGTCTGCCCTTTAAGTGCATTTTATCACTGTACTTTTCCATACATAATGTTCCCATGTGGTCTTGAAAGTCTACTTGGATTTCTTTACATCACCATTCTGAAAATCCTTTCCATAAATTCTACAACCCCCACTGTGAAGAAGTATTTTGGAGATCCAAGAAGTAATTAGTACCTATAATATGTTGCCCTTGTCTTCTCTCCTTCCTGTTCTGGGTGACATCTTTGCATCTCCTAGACATTTTTTTTCAGCACCCCTCTCATGCCCCCATCTCTTTTTGTCTCCAGCTTCTGTAACCTCTCTCCTTATTCTTTACCCTCCATTCCACAAACATTCATGTGGCCTTCCTCTGGATTCAGGTTAGCCACAATATCCCTTCTTTGATATACTTTTTCCTCCTGTGGTCAATACAGTATTTATGACATGGCTTGATAAGAGTGTGAGCATTACCTGTTTACTTCTAAAGTCTGACCATCTTCAAGATACACCTCAATACCAGAAGTGCCAAAGCTGATACTAGGAGGGTAAATTTCTATTAAAAGAAAGAAGAAAGACACTGAATTCTAAAACTTGCCATTACACACCTGCTGCACCCACCCCTGCCGCTGATATATAATAATTGTGAGACTGCTGTACAGAATATTGGGAATACTTTAGGTACAGCAACTGCAGACTTGGTACATATTCTCAGATATATGCATATTCAGTCCCTCTATTACAGTGAAAAAGAAAAGTAATAGTGCATTTAACTCATTAACACCTATGTGGTGTGTAATGTCACACCTCTAGCAGTCTACATACATCTTGTACTCTACAGCATTTTCTGAAAAATAAACTTAAAAAGCATAACATAAACAAATGTAAATATTTTGTGAACAATAAAATCTATTAAACCTGCATTAATAGCAATGCTATCAGTAAGAAATATTCTTTACATTGATAACAGTCATTGCATTCACTGTATTTTCCATAAATACTGTGATATATATATATATATATATATCTAATGCACACAAACCCCAAATTATATTTTTTCTGTACTTTCACAAACAATTTTTTATATCTTGAAAACCATTCAACCAGGACATATACTGTTAAGAACATTTTTGTTATTCACAGATAAGCTTTCACATGACAGCAACAGAATTCTCTATAACTACTGCACATTTATAGAGATATTTACAGAAACATGAAAACATATGATCTGATGTTGTCAATTTTCATTCTATCCTCAAATGTTGGATTTGGATTCAATCCTCAGATCCGACTTGTCCCTTACTTTAGCTTGTGCTCAACAAAAAGCTTTTGAGATCCTCCCTTACACATAATGCACCAACCCCTAACATACCTCAGATCTTGTTTGTCACGTGCGTGTTTAGTTGTGGTCACTTTCAGCTCTTAAGCATCTTAGAGTGGGAGATAAGTTTAAATATTTTAATAACCTTTTCTATTACTTCATATCCTAATACTTATTCCTGTAATTTATAACCTTTTTCTCATACTGCCCTGTATTTCAGAGATCTTTTTTGTGTATTTCTGATTACCATTGTTGGTAGGCCTCCCTCCCTTCCCTTCTTTTCTATAGCTTTACATGTTTAGTGTAATTGTTCATTACCATTGTTCATATAATACCTTTTTTTCTTGTTACTTCTTTCCTTTATAAAAAAAAACAATTTTTATTTCTCTGTATAATTGTTTCTTTCTTTGTTAATGTGATGTCTGAAAAAGGAGAAAAAGGTCCATCTAGCTTTAAAAATGTCCAGAAAAGTGGGCACAAGTTGCCCTTGTCTGATGTACATGCTTTATGTCTGTATTGTTTGGGTCTGGACCATCTAAAAGTTGATTTCTCTAGCTACAAAGGTTTTAATTCCAGAGCAATCACAGATAGAAAGAACAAATTTATTGTGAAAGTACTGCTGCCATTGTCCCTCTCAGAAGCTATTGCTAGGGCTCATCCCCCAAACCAAAACATAAGGAGTCTTTAAAAAAGTACCTTCTGTTTCTTAAACACTGACGTCAGATCCTACTTCTGAGCCACCTCAGAAGAAGCACTGAAAGTCTGATCTGAAGATTACTCCAATCCAGCCGGCTTCAGACTCAAGAGAGACTTCCTCAGATTCTACTCTGTCAGATCCACTTCCTCAGATTCTACTCTATCAGACCCAAAGTCCTTACCATGAACTAGGTATTTTCCTTCATTGGATCCAATACCTTTGAGGGTTCCATCCCCCTTCCTTGAGACCAGCCGGTATTGCAAACCTCTATCAGTTACTTCCTCTTGCTCTTCTAGAATTCTGACAGAGGCTAATATGGATAGGATGAGGATGAAATTTCTCTTGATGCAGATACAGATTAGTGTTTTACTGACTCCTAACCCCTTGGCTCAGGAAGTCCATATTTCTATCACCCACCAATGTCAGCTCCTTCTCTGATCAGACTGATTATTGCAGAGCCCCTGGATCTGAGCCTTCCTGGTCCATCGACACTGGATCTGAGAATGTTCTCATTTCAGCTCTGAAGCTACTTTGAGTGAACTGGCTCAGACTTCTTTGGATTCTGATGACTTAAGGAGCCAAAATGCCCCTGTCAGATCCGAGGTGTTAGACTCGACTCTGAGGCTTTTGGAACCATCTCTTCCCCTCAGAGCCTCAGTGCTAGACAGCTCAGTTCTGATTTTTGCCTCAGGTGGATTGCCTTTGGGGCAGGGGGAGCCAGTGGAGCAGAAGCATGTCTTCTTGGCTTCATTGTCTTCCTTCTGTCTGCAGCATTCTACCTTTGAGGTAATGAAGAGTGTGTTTTCTTCTCTGGCAGGACAGACAGATCTTGCATCTTCCTTCTGCATCCTATGTGTCTTTGCACCTTGAGCCACATCATTGTATGTCAGAGAGACAGTCAGCTCAAAGTCGCCAGGCTATCCAGCAGGATTTTACAATCTCTTTCAATACTTCACTGGAAGATCCCACTGAGGAAGTCCCAAGGAAGAGGAATTGCAAGAGGAGGCAATTGGACTCCCCTCAGCATTCAATCACCAAAGATATTGATTTTGATGAAGGAGAAGGGTCCCTAAGATCACCACCTGAATACATATCATTTGTAGACATTCTTGAGATACTTAAACAGAGGGGAGGTTATTCCTCTGATAATCCTTCCAGAGAGAAATCAGTATCCCTGGAAGCCTTTAGAGCTGGCCTGTCTACCTCCTGGGTTACTCTCCCCACTGATGAGCTCATTGACTTGGTCTCTAGGTGAGCATAGAAGGAGCCTGATTCAGTTGAGCCAATCCTCAAGAGAACAGGCTCCACCAGTAGGTAGGGAATACTGGGGCAAGGGAGTATCTGCAGATGTTATGTTATGGTGATGGCAACGGCCACAAAGAAGGAACTTGTGGAGGAAAGTTCCTCTGTTCACCCTCCTAACAAGGAGTCTAGGACATTGGACAGATTTGGGAAGCATGTGTATGCTTCAGCGATTTTTGCCCTTAGGTCACTGAACTGTCTTGCACACTTTATGAGGCTCCAAAGGGATTTGATAAAGGAACTGTCAAAATCCTTTTTTGGGATTTATACTGCCAAGGCTCCTACTTCTGTGGCCTCTCAGTTGGCTACCCTACAGGCTCTTTCTAATTTGTCCATGAGGCTTATGTCTCATGCAGCTGAAGGCACCTCAAGTGCAGAGGGTTCAGGCATTTCCATTAGGAGGCATGCCTGGATGCACTTGTGTGATTTTGCTGAGCCCTTCAAGTCCTCATTTGTCAATGCACCCGTTCACAGCAGTTCGGTGTTTGGCCTTATAGTTAAGACATGCACTTCAGGTGTGAAAAGGATGGACAGACCTCTCTGCAGTGGGTGCACATTTCTCGATTCCTCAAAGATCCTTCTCTAAGAATCAATGAGTAGGTCAAAAAATGTGGTTCAAGAAATCCCAGGGACTTTTCCAAGATCCACATGGAGGTACTTCCCCCAGGGGCAGAGAGAAACTCAAGTGGATGACAACTCCCACGTGGCAGAGGAGACCCGCAGAACTAGGGGTCCACAGATTCCTTCTCTGATAGACCCTACCAGCGCTCCTGAAAGGAGGCCCAATTTTCCACCTCTGGAAGCAGTCAGTGGACATTTATCCCTGCACCAGAGAGCCTGGCTTGATTTAACAAATGATAGATGTGTGCAGAGGATTATTTCCAGAGGTTATATAATTCCCTTTTCCCTACCACCTCCACCTGTATGCAAAATTCCCAATGTTCCACCCAGTCAGAGGAAAGCAGCAACTCTAGAAATACAAAAGATGCTAGAAAAAAAGAGTCATCCAAGAGGTCCCACCAAATCAGATAGAATCCGGAACTTACTCAGGATTCTTTTTAGTGCCAAAGAAAACAGAAGACTGGAGATCAGTTCTGGATCTCAGTAAACTGAACAAAACAGTTTGACACACAAAGTTTTAGATGGCCACAGATCAATCCATTCTGCCTTTTCTAGCCAAGGCTGACAATGTACTCGATAGACCTTCAGGATGCATACTATTACACAAAAATGAAAAGACTATCCAGAAAGTATTTATAATTCTGGCTGGGAGCCAGTCACTACCATTTCAGAGCACTGCCCTCTTGCCTCACCACAGCCCTCAGGGTGTTCACCAAATGCATGGCAGTGGCAGGAGCTCACTTGAGAATACAGGGATTTTGAGTGTTTCCATATTTAGACAATTGGCTCATTACAGCCCCGACCAGGTATCTACTAATAAGAGCAAGAGATCAGGTAACTCCAGACTTGCTCCCTTCTGGGAATAACCATAAATTGCAACAAATCTCAGTTATAACCACCTCAAACACTGTAATTCATAGCAATTTTCAAAATGGTTTCATTGACAGCTCCTCTTCCTCTTTCAAGAGTGCAGACTATCAGATTCCAGGTCAGAATAATAATCCACAGTACCATAATTCAGCCTGTTTGATTTTTCAAGCTTTGGGGTCAATGTCAGCGGCCATAATTTTAGTCCCTCTAGCAAGATTTTATATGAGAATTCTTCAATGAATGTTGGCAACTCAATGGTGAATTCTTTATCAATGCATGCCAGCCAAATAAGAATCACTCAGGCATTCAAGAGGTACTTTTGGTGGAGGATTCAATCAGATCAACTCCTACAAGGCTGCCCTTTCATTTTCCCTCAGCCCAAGGCTATAGTGACCACAGGTGCTTCCCATATTGGGTGAGAGGGTCACTTTCTGGGAAAGACAGTCCAATGCACTTGTTCCCCCGAAGAGGCCAATACCCATATCAATGTCCTGGAAATGAGAGTGGTGCTCTTAATGTTGCAGGCCTTTTAAGACTCTTTCCATTTAAGGACAATTGCAATAAACAGAGAACACATCAGTAGTCTGGTACATAAACAAGGGGAAACCAGTTCTTAACCCTTCTGTTAAGAAGCCCTCAGAGTGCGGCAAAGGGAGATCTCTACCTACTGATTTCTGATAGCAATGTACATTCTGGAGAAATCCAGCGTGATAGCAGACAGATTGAGCAGGTCCATTCTACTACCTCACAAGTGGTCTCTCAACATGAAAGTGACAGAAATTATTTTCTATCAATGGGGCCACCGACAATTATGTTTTTACTTACATAGAACAAAAGAAATTAAGAAGGCAGATCAATTATTTGTTTCCTTGGCAGATTATAAATTAGGCAAATCAGTTGCAAGGGTAACTCTAGCCAGATGGCTGACAAATTGCATATTATTTTCATTTATCTACAGCAAATTGGGCCTGTCATTACAAAAACATTAAGGAGCCCATTCATCTAGGTTCATGATAACTTCTTCAGTGTTTCTCTCTAGAGATTCCATAGATGATATATGTGCAACAGCAACTTGGGCCAGTCCTCATACCTTTATTACTCATTACAAACTACATCTGGTCTTGAGGGGAACAGCAGCCTTTGGCTCAAGTGGGCTCATCAACATCCTTCTTTAAAGTCCACCCAGGAATTTAGGTAGCTGGGGACTCTGTCCCAGCAGTTAAGAATAGAATGAAAATTGACATAATCAAATAAAAAAAGTAATGTACTCATAATAATGTTCCATCTGTGTTGTCCATTTCCATTCTTCCTCAATTCCCAACCCACCAACCCCCATCCTTTTCACAACTGATTTCTGGAAGAAAGAGAGTTTATAAAGACCACTGTCCATGTTAAGCGTCAGATATAGCCTCTTTTCTTAGGAATTTTATAGGGTGTATGTCACATAATTGAACTTCCAAAATTTCAAACACCATATGTTCGAACTTGGAAATTCGAAATGTGATAACATCGAAACCTCAGAACAGTGAATTTTTTCCCAGGGAAAAAAAATTGCTGTTATGAATGAAAAACACGCACACAACACAAGCACACCAAAAACCTAATAAACCTACACTAAACTTTACATACACAACTATCTATGCACTAACCTTAACCCAAACGCTAACCCTAAGGTCCGTCACTATCACACACTTACCTTACCCGCACCATAACCCTAAAGTCCGTCACTATCGCACACTTACTTTACCTGCACCCTAACCCTAAAATCCATCACTATCACACACTTACCTTAACCGCACCCTAACCCCAATGGCTGCCACACTCACACACTTTCCTTAACCCATTCTGTAACTTTCGCACCACAGTGAAGAAAATGTCGAAGCTGCAGAAACAGCCAACTGAATTCTTTCCATGGGAAAGAATTCATATTTCCGCGGCTTCGACATGTTCAATTTTCGAACTTCCCCATTCGAATTTCTGGAGTTCGAAAATCTGGAAGGTCGATTAAATGACATAGACCCATTTTAGGGTCTATGTCACATAATTGAACTTTCAAAATTTCGAACACCATATGTTCGAACTTGGAAGTTCGAAATGTGATAACATCGAAAACCTCAGAACAGTGAAATTTTCCCAGGGAAAACATTTGCTGTTCCGAAAAACACACACAACACAAGCACACCAAAAATCTAGTAAACCTCCCTAACCTTACATACACAACTATCTATGCACTAACCGTAACCCAAACCCTAACCCTAATGTCCATCACTATCGCACACTTACCTTACCCACATCCTAACCCTAAAGTCCGTCACTATTGCACACTTACCTTACCCGCAACCTAACCCTAAAGTCCGTCACTATCACACACTTACCTTACTGCACCCTAACCCTAAAGTCCATCACTATCGCACACTTACCCGCACCCTAACCCCAATGTCTGTCACACTCACACACTTACCTTAACCCATTCCATAACTTTCGCACCGCAGTGGAGAAAATGTCAAAGCCCCAGAAACAGCCAACTGAATTCTTTCGCTGGGAAAGAATTCGTATTTCCGCGGCTTCGACATTTTCAATTTTCGAACTTCCCCGTTCGATCTTCTGGAGTTCGAAAATCTGGAAGGTCGATTAAATGACATAGACCCATTTTATAGTAGTACTTCCTGATTCATGTCAAACAGCAAACAAGATCTGAGGCATGTTAGG
Organism: Protopterus annectens; assembly: GCF_019279795.1. Lineage (NCBI taxonomy): Eukaryota > Metazoa > Chordata > Ceratodontiformes > Protopteridae > Protopterus > Protopterus annectens. The sequence goes on along the minus strand of NC_056732.1, from coordinate 300,479,941 downwards.
AGTTGGTGCATTATGAGTAAGGGAGGAGCTTGAGAGGTTTTTGGTGGCCACGAGCTAAAGTAAAGGCCGAGTCAGGACCCAACCAGTTGAAGAATGAAAATGGCCAAAACAGAGGGAATGGCATGGTGAGTACATAACTTCCTTTTTAATTGTATAATTAATAGCATAAATAATACTGGATATCTCTCAAGATGTGGAACTTACAGTGCAAATATTAAAGACAGTTTTCTTCAACAACATCTAAGGTTTCAATTAATGACTTGCAACAGTTTGTAAGTCACTTGGTTTTTGAAGAATAAAGTACATATGAAAATATTGCTTATTTTCATTATCACTAACAACCAACTAGCAATATTTCCTGTATAGTGTGATATAAACTAGCAATTTCTGTAAGTTGTCCCATGTCCCACATTGGTATTTCATACCATACCCTCAATAAAATGTAGGTCTCTCAGTTATGAAAATATGAACATGAATATGAAAATATGAATAATAAGTGCCAAATGGACATACGGTTTCCCACGATTTCTCCAGCCAGCCTGACTGACATGGGCATCCTGAGGCAATGTATTAATTGCCTCATATTAACTGACAACCTATTACTCCTAAAACATACAAATACAATATGTGAGAGATGTATCTATATTATGAATCTGGTAATAATGCTCTCTCTCTCACATAACAAAAAATCAGATATCAAACAGGTTGTCAGCAGGTTTATCTCTTCCAAAAAACTAGGTGCACAACACATAAACCCACATACATGGAGATACTCACTAGAAGCTAACCGAAAGAGCAGAGACCTCACAAGTGCAAACCTTCCACACACAACACAGTCCCAACAGAATCCACTACACATAAAAACAAATGTATCAGTGTCTCACCCAATAATAAGCCCCTAAGGCAAAACACCACAAAACCAAATGTCTTGGACATTGGCGATCCACAGTGAGGCATACAGATGTCCCCCTCATCAGGCTGGAGAAGGTAACAGTCAGCTACCCATCAGGTGCCAGGATCCACCAGATCATGCACATACTCAAGTCTCTCAACAACAAGCACTGTTATGACTCTGTCACAGTCCGTGTTGCAGTGAATGACTTGAAACATACCTCACTGGACTATACGAAGAGAGACATGACTGAGCTTTCAGCTTGTGTGTCCCAGGCAAATATGTCCCTAGCCCTAAGCAGCATTCTAACTTCACCCAGGATGATGTCTCAATACAAGCAAAAAAATGATCAACTTCCAGCAATTGGCTTAGCTTCTGCTGTCAATCCAGGGGGATCCCGTATTTGTCAGCTTAGTATGATATGGTCGACGTCACACTGCTTTGCCAGAAATGGTCTTCACCTTTCAGTTTTTGGCTTTTGGTCACTGGCAAAGGTACCTGCCTCCCCCATAGTGCCTTTTTTTGGCAAAATTACCAACATAAAAATATCATCTAGAGACAAACTCAAGATTATGCTGCTTAATGCTAGGAGTCTAAATCATAAACTACACTTACTGGAAACACTCCTTACTTTGGAACATGCCGATGTCTGTGTAGTCAGAGAGACACGGTTCAAGTCTGCAGAGAGCACCCCAGCCATGTAAGACTACAATGCCTTCTGCACATTCAGAACACAAAATGAATGTGAATGAACCAAAGAAGGAGGTGTATTCATATTCATTAAAGACAAATACACCTCAAGTCTCATTAAACAGTATGACTCCCTAGAATTACTCCAAGTCCACCTAACTGTAGGAAAGACCCCCCCCCCCCAAGTCATTGTTAGCTATAGGTCCCCCACCATGAACCACGAAAACCACACTGCCTACCTGGGCCTACTTGAGTCACTCACAATACAAACACCCTGGTCATGGGTGACTAACTATTCTTCCATCAATTGTGAAATGTATATGAGCACAAATATACTTGCCCTGAGGGTCCTAGACTTTGTTAAAACAAATGCTCTGGAACAGATAGTCTACACAAGGGGTTCTAATGCCCTTAACCTAGTACTCACCAACATGGGGGATCATTGCACCACCCCATGTGTGAAATCCTTCCTGGTAAAGTCTGATCATAAATCAGTCTCGTTCAAAGTAACAGTCATACCTGACCCCCCCCCCCAGGAGCAAAAAGGTGAATAATTTCTCCAAAGCAAACTATAGCCTCCCCCATAGCCTCCTAAGTGATTTTATAAATAATTTCAACCCCCCTGCCACCACTGCCAATAATGACTGCTATACTAAGATGTTCACAAATGCCCTGTATAAACACCTGTACAAATGTATAGACTCAGTCATACCTGAATGGATCAAAACAAGGTCCTCAAGAAAAAAACAAGCCATCCTGCTAGGGATCTAGCATAAACAGGTTATACAACAAGAACAAAAAACTGCTGTCAAAGAATAAGAAGGAACACTCTCAGCAGAATAACACAACCCTTCACAGCTTGAACAAGCTGCCTATTATTAGACATCTTGTAAAGTCCTCTAAAGCTAATTACAGAACTAAATTAGCATCCCTAGCTATGGATAATCATAAGGCATTCTTTAGTTATGTCCAAAATTGAAAAGGGAAGGATTAGCTTTGTGCCAAATTGGTAATGGACGGTACCACTCATACTGAACCTGAGGACACTGCCAACCTGCTACCAGACAGATTTGGTGAAAACTTCACCCCCCATTCCTACCAGTCATACCCCGAAGCATACCTGTCACCAGTCCTCTACCTAGTATCTCCAAACAGCAGGTCATAACCACATTCTCAAAGGCCAAAAGCACAGCCTCTATGGGACCAGATAACATCCCAGGCTGCTTACTAAATGGTCTAAAACAGGAAATAGTGGAAGCACTTGGCACCCTTTTCAACCACAGTCGAAGTTATGCTTTTTCTGAGCACAGTGGAAAACAGCAGTCACAATACCTTTGCACGAAAGAGTTCCGTCAACCAATCCTGGGAACTATAGATTCATAAGCCTAACCAGCCCTATCTGTAAGACCATGGAGCTAATTATCATGGACCTCATCAACAAGAATATAGGAGACCTTCAAACTCTTGACCCTACCCAGTTTGGATTTGTTAAGGGCAAATCACACCTGTTAAACCTGGTGGACTTCTTCGAGAGTGTCACCAAAGCCCTTGATGAAGACAAAACAGTACATATTGCCTACCTTGACTTAGCCAAGGCCTTTGATACAATCCTCCACTCAGGCATCATTGAGAAACTCAACCAGCTGGGGATTAACCCATATGTCATTAGATGGGTAGCCAACTGGCTCACTAGTAGAACGCATACAATCAAAGTTGGGGATTCCACCTCTCCCAGCAGACCTGTTATCAGTGGTGTACTACAAGGTTCTGTGTCAGGCCCCCTACTGTTTGAAATCTATTTCTCAGAAATCCAGGCAAAAATAGATGGCCTGTGGCTTACCATGTTTGGTGATGACTGCAAACTGGGTGCAAACATTGAATCTCCCAACAATGTCAACATTCCACAAAATGGGCTTACACAGATAAGGGACTGGTGCCAGACCCACAAACTTAAATTCAATGTAAAAAAAATGTATCATCATCCCCTTCGGCAAAGGAGAAGTCCCTGCAAATAACAATATTAACAATACCCCTAAGTTCAAACCCAGTGGTGAGAGACTTGGGAATGCAGGTGGATAGCAGCCTTAACGGATCACCATGTATCCACGGTGGTAAAGAAGGCCTTCTGCATTGCACATCTCTTAAGTAATGGCACAGCATCCAAAACTAAGGAGGTTGAAACACCCTTGTACTTGTCCCTCATCAGATCAATAATAGAGTACAATGCTCTCTTTTGTATGTACCTCACCAGATATCTGCAGCAGCTGAAAAGACCTCAGAAGTTCTCACCAAGAAAATTCAGGGCCTTAAACACATGACCTACATGGACAGACTGAAGGCCCTTGGCACTGTATTCTGTATCATATAGAGTGTTTAGAGACGACTTGTGCCTGGCCTATAGAGCAGTCTCAAACCCTGTCTTATGCACATCCGCAAATCAAATGGGACAAGAGTTACTTGCTCTAGGGACCTTAACCTAGCCTAAGACATTAACAGAATATGCTCTAGAGACAGATATGTCTCCCAGAGGTTGCCACTCCTCTGGAAAAACTCCCAATTCATGTAAAACAGAGCTCCTGAATGACCCTATTTAAGTGTAACTTGGACAATTGGATGGGAAAGCGTAACTTTACCCTGGGGGTTTCACCTATGTCCCCTTGGACAAGGGCAGCCAGTACTGATCTTAGATTCACATTGCAAATATAGACTATATATCTTGGTCTATAAGGGAACAAGGGTACAATGTGGCTTGGCTTGTAAAGGCCATAGGGCCACTAGCTTTGTAACCTCCTATGATCCTATGATGATCCTATGCAAACAAAGCTTAATTTCTCCACTGCAGGACATCCCAGGCTAACAACCTCAATGCCATTTTGTTAATAACGCATTCCCTTTCTAATATTTTGTTAATAACTCCTTGCCTTTATAATATTGCCTATTATAACATGATAGCTCATTACTATTAAGAAATGTGCTATCTGATTGGTCAGCTCAACCAGCATGCTCATGGGTAAATCCTCATTATATCCACACCCACTTGTTGGTTATTGCTTAATTATTAGCTGGTAAGTGACTTTGTTGGAGCCAGACCCAAAAAAGTTCTGAACTCCATTACAAGGTATGGGTGTGAACTGGAAGCATACAAAAAAGGTATTTTAGGATTGAGTAAATTAAAAGAAATGCTGGTTATTTAAGCAGAAATGTGTAGATCTAATAACAGGGAGAAAACAAATCTAACGCATAAGCAGAATTGTGGATGGGGAACAGTTGACTGACTCTAACACAGTACTGGAATAATGGAAAAGGGTGGAACAATGCCACAATAATCTGTTCATATAGAAGGGGTCACAGAAAGGAGATGAATCTAGGGCAAGAGTGTGTCTGGATAATTTTTTAGCACATAGCAGCAACAAGAGACTAAGCATTTCTGCACATTTAATGCCTATTCATCACTGTGCAGAAGTAACATAATTGAACTATATAGGCAAAAGAAGTAATGGATTTTTGTGATTCAGTAATTTAAAATATAATATATACTGGGGTTTTACAGGATTTTCTGAAAAAAAAAAGAAAAACAAATAATGTGTACAGATGAGAATAAGGTAATGTAATCACCAGAAGACAGAGAATGCAGGCTAGAAGGAAATAAAAATTTGTATGAATTGTAAGTTGGAAGGGGCTAATGGAGGTAATGTAGTGATTAAAAGAAATAATGATAATTGCTTCTAAGCAGGTAAAACCAAGTGCAGTTTTTCATGGCAACAGAGGGGTCAAATTGCGTAAGCAGACCAAGTATAGGAACTTATTTTGCAAATTATAAAAGAAGCTGAAGGCTTAACTGTGTGTGGGTTGAATGGACACAACAGTTATTATATCACTACTATTAGCTATAGTGTGAACCTATGAAAAGAGAAAATTTTCAAAGGGTTGCTGGATGGGTGGGAAGGGGGCAGTAGTCAGTAAAGAAGATGGATTTTCTTGACAATTGTTGGAGACTGATATGGGGAACTCCTTAAGTATTGTTCCTTGATTACTCACTTGTAGCTCACTTGGGCATGGTATGTGGACAGCTTCAACATGAGGGTGTTCATTTTGTACTTGACAACAGTAAAGATAAACCTGAAAGTGAACATACAGAAGACATTACAGAATTCAGTGTCTTTCTGGTTATAGTGCAAATACAGTGACCGTCATTTATCTGCATGGGAGGATGATGTCGTTAGGATAGAAATGGAGAGACAGCTGAAGGTAAGAAGGTATGCTGGGTGTGTGATACCTCAAAAATAAAAGGACTGGGGGACTAACCTCAGAACACACTGGCACATGTCTTGCTAACTACATGGGATAACATTATACAGGCTAACTATGGCTTGGGGATGTAGTCTGAATGCATAATGTATAAGGTAACATTTCAATCCATACCAGGTTTAAACATGAAAGGATGGTATTGCTGTTTAGCTGAAAACATTGATAAAAGTTAGAACCAATACAGTGCAACTAGAAAGAATGAAAAAGGAAGAATAGTTATCATCATTAAGCTTATGCAAACAGGAAAATGCAAGTTTGAATGTAGAGTGTATGTGGTACATGGTGGGTAGAGAGCTGCAGTGGATTGAGGAAAAGGCACTGAATATAGACTGGACCTAGAGGTAATAAAGGAGGATTAGTATAAGGGGACAAGAACTTAAATTAGCTGCACAACAAACTTATTTCAAGAAAGGAGATATGGTCATATGCACCCAGCAGCCAAGGGAGGGTAGAAGGTAGAAGCATTGTACTTGTCTACCCTAGAATGATCTGGGGAAAGAGGGAGACAGGAGAGGGAGCAAGGAGGAGAGAAAAAAAGAAGAGCAATAGAGGAAGAAGAGAAAGAGTGAAAGGGCAAGAGTGGCACAGGAAGGGAAGAAGGAGGAAATTAATAAAGGAAAAGGCCAAAGTGGTGAGATGGAAGGGGATAAACAATGAAGGGTATATGTAGGAATACGGAATGTGCACAAGGCATGGATAATGAATCAGTTAGATAGCAGAAGTGGAGTGCAGAGTGATAAAGGAGAGTAAGTTAAAGTTAAAGAGTTAACTTATTAATACTTATGTGGTGTGGAATGTTGCACCTCTTCCATTCTACACACATACTCAGATTCCAGAGCATTTTTTGAAAAATCAACTTAAAAAGCATAAGTTAATCAAGGCTTTTCTGCTGTGGGACATCCTAGATTAATACTCTTAGTGTAATTTTATTAATAACTACTTGCTCTTTCTAATCCTGCCTATTATACGCTGATAAGTCACTTAGTTAAAAAAGTCAGACCCAAAAAAATGTTTGGACGCTACAAGGAGCCATGGGTGTTAACTGGAAGTATACAAAACAGGTGCTATAGGCTTGAATGAGTTAAACAAGCTGAGAACTAAGCACTTTACAAAGATAAAGTCAAAATATGTAGGTCTATGTTGAAACATCAAATATAACTAATTTGATGTTTTAATATACTGATCACATTAAATTTAAACCAAAACTATCATTGAAAAATAATGATTTTGTAAGGGGGCAAGCCTACCTTGTACCCCACAGGTAATTAAACAGGCAAACTCTGAGATCACACAACAGTGAGGAATAAGGAAAAACTTCTTACACCACTGTCAATGATATAGCTCTAACAGTCAGCAAGTAACCTGGCACCAAAATCACACAAACACACGTGCATACATTCACACACGTCCATTCATTCAAACACACCCGCCACATTCTCACAAACATGTACACATTCAAACACAAACACATGATGCAGTTTCACTTGATTCTACATACATCGACCAAATAAGTTTGACGCAATACAGAATTGAATGAAAACCAACCATCCATCTTTCCACAAAATGAATGCCACTCAGACCTGTTAGAGGAGTGTGTGTGTGTGTGTGTGTGTGTGGGGGGGGGGGGGTTGTCATTTTTAAGAAGTTGTTATAGGTGGTCGAACAAGTAATGAAGAAAAGTAGGTATGAAAAATGGATCATTTGTAGGGAAGGATATGTGGAATGCTATGGTGGATTATGAATGTTTATGGACCAAATAAGAGAAGGAAAGAAGGAAGGGGGTTATGAGACTTTTGTAGGAAGTTACAGAAATAGAAGGGAGTCCTGATGTAGAACTAATGGAAGGAGGAAGGTAATCAATGTGATGTTAGAGGCAGAGAAGGATAGGATGATTGGGAGTAGAGACAGTAGTACAAAGACAGCAAGAACTAAACATAGAGGAGGAGGACAAAGGATGGATAGATGAAAAGAAAAAAATATGTACTTTTCTTTGAAACAGCAGTCAATAAAGATTTTTGTTGATGGAGCACAGTAATGTGTGAGGGTGCAGATGAAATAAATGACAAACAAAGGAGGGAGTCCCCATAATATGCACCAGTGATTTTTTAGCTTGGGAGTAGGAGTGGATGAAATGAGCGGCTTGTAATACAAGTCAAATGTGAATTAAAGGAAGGCAAGAGGAGGGAAGAGGGGAACTAACTGAAGAGGTAAAGTAAGAGAATAAGGAGGAGGAGTTAGTATTGCTTTGGTGAGATGAGGCGAAGGAAGTGGCGAGAATGTGATGGGTGGGAGATGCAGGGAGGTCTTTTTTTTTAAACAAGAAACACATTTATTAATTTATCATGTATGACACAGGCAGTCTTACATTTATATTAATGAAAATAAACCATACCAACACAATCGCAGTTGCAAATATACATTACAAAGCATGCCAACATAACTGTAGCTGCAAACATTATGCATTACTTATAATATATCCAGTCACTGTCAGTCAACCGTTACATAGCTCATTCAAATTCTGCCTTCTTTTAAACCTCATTCCTCCTCTGCATGTATTGATCCCACACTTCCCATCTTTTTCCTATGTAATTTGTTCCTACCCTTTTCTAAAGATCTCAATTCCAGTTGTTTTACCTCTGTTACTATCTTCGCTAGTTCTAGTAAAGTTGGTTTAGACTTTGATTTCCATTTTCTAGTAATTGCTTTTTTGGCAGCCATCATAATTAGACTCAACAAGACCTTACTATGTCTAAGAAATTCTGATTCTGTATCATAGCTGAAAAAAATAATTTCCTTAGTTACACCAATTTGCTCACCAAGCATCTCTGACAGAGCAGTCTGCAGGGAATCTTTAAAACCTGCCAAATCATTACACTCCCAGATAATATGCTCCCAGTTACCTCTTTCCTCCCCATTTCACCTCCAACATTTGCTGTCTACCTGAGGAAAAACTCTTTGGAGACTACTTGGGGTATAAAAACTGTAAACACTTTCAAGCAAAGATCCTAAATCTTCTAGACTATGTTGCATATTTGGAGACATACATATATCCTCATTGTTTCTTTGTGAATTGCTTATCCAATCTCTCTTCCCAATCCTTTCTAACCTCCTCTGATTGATTCTTATAGTTATAGTTATCATGCAGTATTTTATATACACTATTGTTCCTTTCTTAATGACAACTTTTGTTCTAGATTCTACTAAAAACTCTATCATTGCTGGTCTTTCATTTAGGACCCCCCTATTTCTTTCTCTTTGCCTACACTCTGGTATCAATCCTTGATAAGGAAGGCAATCTTTAACCTGGAGTCCAAATAAATTCTTGACATCTTCCCATTCTATTACCTTTCTCTCTCAAGTTATTTGCTTCCAATACCTTGGTTCCTTTGCCAGTGTTCTCCAATACATTCCAGCCCCCCTTGCCTATTTTCTGTATCCCCAATTGCAGTCATCCCTACCGGCAGAATCTCCTTTCTCCATTCCCGTGTTGGCTAGTTCTTAGAATACTTTCTGGTACCTTATGAATATAATATTCTGTATGATTATTGTTATTCTCCTTAAAGGTCTGCATCCAAAATCCCAATCTTTTCCTTGTTGCTTAAGCATCCCCATTGTTTCATCATCATCTCTTTCGACTTTGAGTTATAATTTTCTGCTTTTGCTGTGTATACAAGCCTTAACTATTTTGCTCTGAAATATCCCTTCAAATGAAATAATCCCAGTCTGACCTGTTCTACTGGAATAAGCTTATCCCACTTTACTCTTGCCATCTTCCCCTCGCAGATAAAATCCTTCAGCTCTTTATTAATTGCTATCCACAACATCTCCTCTGTTTGATAGAAATATGCCTGATCTGTGTATAAGACTACACGGATTAAAAATTTAACTGTGTGTATCTTACTATCGCTATCCATATAACAGAGCTTCCCTTTGCTCAGTTTTTGTATTAGCTTTTGTTTAGTCTCTTCCACATATCCTTAGCTGACGTACCAGAATCAATTTTAATCCATACTCCTAAATATTTCATTTTATCATGTCCCCATAAGTATGTATATCAGTGAACCAATTCATTCTTACATTCTGCTTCCTTCTGGATCATCACTATTCTGCTAATGTTGTCAAATGTTTGCCTCCCCTCCACAAAACTAGATTCATCCATATCTACCAATTGTGGCATCACCTTTGCCATTCCTTTAACCATTATGGACATAAACACTTTATAATCATTGTTTGATATTGAAATGTGCCTGTATGACGCTGAATCTGATGGATCTTTACCCTCTTTAGGTATTACAGCTGGCACCACTGTCTTCTAGGATGTTGGCACTTCTCCTCCTCTTAAAATACTGTAAAACAAAACCTTCCAGATCTTTTTCAATTTTTCCCTCCTAGCTTCCAGACTTCCACAGGAATACAATCTATTCCTTGGGGCTTTCCTGTAGACTGATTATTCACCATTTTTATTTCATCTCTTCCTATCGTAACTGTTAATAATTGAGTCTCCTCTACTTCTAACCCTGGCATATTTAATTCTTTCATAAACCTTTCCATATGTACCTTTTCTTGATTTCCATCTTTTTCTGCTTTATACAGACTTTCACAGAATATCTAAAACATTTCTAATACAGTAGTATTACAGTAGTAACAGGATCCTTTGTTATCTTCCTTTAGCCTGGGATGACCCTTTCTACTTTCTATTTCCTGAGATCATTTTTCTAAAAGTTTTTGTGCTCTAGAGTTATTATCAAAAAACAGTTGCTTAAAAGCAATCTTTTTAAACTCATGCATATTATCAAGGTAATCCCTTATTTTCTATTTAGCATTCTGCAGTTATTTCTTGTTCTGTGAGATTCCCCTTGATTTGCAATACTTTAACATCTTTCAGTCACTCCACATAAATATTGTTGCTTCTTATCCATATCTCCCTTTCTTTTATTTTCATCCTATTTTTAAACTCCACTTTAATTTTACCCCACTCCCCAGCTATATTTTCAGAAGAAATGTCTATCTTTTCTAATAGCTCATGAATAATTTCTACTATCCATTCCTTAAATTCCTATCTTTTCAACAGATAGGTTGGAAACCTCCAGTGTCTCACTTTTATTTCATTACCCTATGTTTTAATTTTAGTTATTATTAGCGCATGATCTGAAATAGTTATTGGGTGCGTATCAAGACCTTCAATTAAATGCACATGTTGCTGTGAAATGTAAATTCTGTCTGGCCTAGCCCAGTTTTTGTATCTTGGGGAATAATAAGTAAATTCACTCTGAACTCCTAAGTACTGAATTTACATCTTCCATGCCAAACATTTTGAAAAATTTCTTTAAAAATCTAGCCTACTTTGTTATATATTCTGGATCCCCCAGACACAGCTTCACTGTTGGCAAACAAATTCTAGTCTCCACCTACAAGTAATATTCCTTGCTGAAAGCTGATTATTTCTCCTAGAATTTTCTTTAAGCTCCATTATAGCAGTTTTTGCTGAAATATAAATACATGCCAGTGTAATCCTCTTCCCTTGTCAGTAGCCCCTTAGTACTACAAATCTACCATTATTGTATTTTTAATCCTCTTCTATTACTACTGGAGCTCCTCTTGCAATTAATACAAGTACTCCTATCTTCCTTTGCCCCAGGTATCCTGTTGAATGTCCATGCTGAAAACATTTCTTTATCAAATTCACATGTTCAGTTCTTTCCAGGTGTGTCGCCTGTAGCACAGCTATTTGCACTCTACATTTTTAACATAGTCCACTACTCTTTCCTTTTTGTATTTATCTGTGAGACCATTAATGTTTAAAGACATTATAGATAGCATCATATTCTTGAAAATTTTTTCTCATCTTTTATGTAGAACAGTTTTGTTATATGCATGTACTGTTTAGCAGCTTGATCTTTTATACAGTTGTTTTGTTTGTTGTCATCTTCATTTCAGCCTATGCCACATCTTACAGAATTTTTTGTTTTATTGAAAACTCAAGATAACTGCAAATGCACAGAAACACAGCCGATAACTTTAAAAAACATTTAATGCAAATAAAACAAATGTAAAACGGTCTGTGTAAGACAGCATTTGTCCTACATGATTTTCTATATAACCCTGTCCTCAATCCAGTCAATACCCCTAGAAACCTGAACATCTAAAAAAATCAATGTTCTTTATACATCAATTATATTTGGGTTTTTGTATTAGGTCCTGTAGGTTTCATATAGCTACAAGGTGAATTGGCTGATTGTTTTTGTAATTGCCTGATTGCCTCGTGGGGTTCTGCCTTGCTACACTCTGGCTCACTTCACTCCCCTACTCACCCCCACATCAATTACCTTAATAGCTAGCCATCTCTTTTCCCCTTCCACTTCTTCCTCAACTTCCTCTTTCCTCCTATCTATCAGAGCTGACTTACTCCACCATAACCCCTCCTATTTATTTTCCTTATTTAAACTTACTACCTCCTACTCACACATCTCCCATTACCGTTCTTTTTTTTCCCCTAAATTCACTTTACTTCATTTATTCTAGCAACTCACTTTTCTGCTTCTTTTTTACTCTCCACCATGCTACTCCTATTTTTCTCATATCTACTTCTTTTTCTTTTGTCAAACCTTACATCTTATCATACAGAACTCAACTTGTATCCTAACACTCTCTTACCTAACTAATAACAACAAAAGACACTACTCCTCTCCCATATCCTATTCGCTTCTTTCTACATTCATCTCTTCTCTTCCCAAAATAAAATTATCCCCTACATTCTGTCTACAATACACATATAAACTTAAACAACTTATACTGTATCCTATTCCAGTTTTTCTTCTTCTCCATCATAATACCCTTCTTCTCTCTGGTGATATCCATCCTAACCCTAGTCCATACTTAAACTCTGCTACTACTAACAACTTCTCACAATCTTCCCTTCCATTACCTAAATTTAGTCACAAACACCTTTCCTTTTACTCTATCAACATTCACAGTTTACTAAATAAAATAAATCAGTTTCACTCCTGGATATCCCAGTATAATCCCGATATTATTACTCTCTCTGAAATTTGGCTTAAACCTCAACACTCAGACCAAGACATTCTTGTCCCTGGTTACAGTATCTTGTGTCAGGATAGAACTCATAAAAAGGTGGAAGTGTTGCCATAATGTTTGCTAATTCCCTAACATTATCCCCACTAACCAACCCTACTCCCTCTTTTTACCCTGCTGAACTCATTCCTGCTAACTGCAAACTTAATTATTATAAAACTCTAACTATAGTATCCATCTACATATCCCCTGGAGGCAACATATATCTGTTACAACAAGTGCTTCACTGGATATCTACCAACATACCTAATGAAACTATAATTTTAGGTGATTTTAACAAACTGGCTTCTTTACACCACTAACCCCTCTTCTGCCACCATTAACCTTTACGGCTTCACTCAGCTCATCTCTACACATACTTTTCTTAACAAACCCACAACCACCTGTTCCTTACTTGACTGGATTCTGGTGTCCAATCCTAATCTTTATCACCACCCTGAAACACTACCAGATTCAATTAGTGATCACTCTCCTACTCGCATCCTATGATTTAATCCTTACCTGATGAGAACTCATACGTTAAAAGTTTGTCATAAGTTAAACAACTTTAACCAAGACACTTTTAATAACTACCTTTCTGCTATTGATTGGTCCTTTCTTTCTTTTATCCCTCTTGAAGCAGTCCTTCAATTTAATTCCATATTCTTGAATATTCTGAACTCCCTTGCCCCTCCAAGAACTGTTAGAGTCAAATCTCGTTATTCTCCATGGCTTACTAACTATACTCTGTCTCTTATACAGAACAGATACACTGCTTGGAAATTCTGGTCAAGTTCTAAATCCCTTTCTCACCTAAAAAATACAAGGAACTTCAGAATCTAACCAAAAAGAACATAATTAAGGATAAGAAAAACTTATATCAATCACCCCAAACTACAAAACCTAGAAACCCCCAAAAATTCTGGAATACATTTAACCAAATCCTTCACCCAGGTAAACCTATTACTACCAACCCCTGCCCTAACAGCACACCTAAAGAAACTGCATCACTTTTCAATTCATACTTCATTGATTCTATTAGCAAACTTCTGAATACTTCCAACATTCCATTCCCTCTCCTTCTTCAACCCCTATAATTCATAACCACCATTTAACTCTCAAACCCATTCCAACTAGTCCTATTAGAAAGCTTCTTAAACTCAAACCTTGTTTCCCATCTGATGACAACTTGCTACCTTTCTTTCTAAAGGCCACTGCAAATTCTATAGCTTATCCTGTCTCCATTATCATTAATTGATCTATTAGTGAATCCTACTTCCCTTCTTTGTGGAAAAATCCCATATTATTCCTAGTTACAAAGGTGGTACTTCTGTGGAACTCTCAAACTACCGTCCTATTGCTATTCTTTCACCTCTCTCTAAAATTCTGGAGCACTACGTTCACAAACAAATCATGACTTATCTAACTTAAGAAAATCTGATCACTCCTACCCAGCACGGCTTCTGCCCAAATTACAGCACTCATTTCCTTTACTAACCTCATCTCCCTTGCCAGAGACAATGACAAACTTGTGTCCTGCCTCTTTCTAGATCTCTTCAAAGCCTTTGACACTGTTTCCCACACTATCCCTCTCTCTAAACTTCCGCAATTTAATTTCTCCCCAGCAACCATCTCTTGGATTAACAGTTATCTCACTGATAGACAACAAGCTGTCAAATGTCTATCTGTTCTTTCTCCTTTTCTCCCCATTAAAACAGGTGTCTCTCAAGGCTCTAGTCTAGGTCCCATTCGTTTTAATATCTTCACTAATCAACTTCACACATCTTGTCCTAAATCATCTCTTATTCAATATGCTGATGATTCTACTTTAATTTCAATTGCTGATAACCCCTCAGACCTGCTGTACCTGACACAAACCTAATTCAATCTCACTGAAACTTGGTTTACTGATAACCAACTTATACTAAACCCCAAAAAGACTAAATTACTTCTTTTCTTACCTGCATCACTCTCCCATCTTAAATCCTCCTTTGCTATCTCTTCTCTCAACAATACTACTCTTACACCTGATTCTCCCAAAATACTCCTTGGCACAATCATAGATGATCAACTTAAATTTGAGCTTTATGTACATTACTGTATCAAGAAAATCCACCAAAAGTTGGGCCTTTTATATAGCAACAGAAGATTTTTCACACCGGACTCCAGAATTTCACTTGCCCAAGCTTACCTTATCCCTAACCTATTTTATAGCTCTCAAATCTTAACTTACAGTCCTCTCTTCTTTCTAAATTGGAAACCACCTACAATAAAATGGCAAGATTTGTAGCCACTCTCCCTCCTAAATCACACTACTGTCATGCTCTACTTACACTCAATTGGTTAGAGTTTCCTAACCAGCTCTTATTCACTCAGCTGCTCATCATCCATTCTGTCCTTAACAAGCCCTCTGCCTGCCCTAACTTATCCACTCTGCTCATCCTATATAAGCCCTCTCGGTCCCTCAGAAGTTCAGATAAATGTCTCTTACAGATACGCAAACCAAATAAATATATTGGCCAAAATCTTTACAGCTACATTCCTTCTCTTGCTTGGAATAATCTCCCTCTTTTCCTCAGATATATTCCTCAAGTACAGGAGTTTAAGAAAGCTCTAAAAATGTACCTATGTAGTACCTGGATATGTCACTGTAATCACCCTACTTGAATTTCTTCTCTAATTTCTCATACTCTGTGGATTCACCTTCTTTTTATTTCCTCCTATTTATTATGTTTTTTTCCTCATTTCTCTTATATGTTTTATATTTTAATTTTTTTCAAGTAGTTGTCTTTTCTTTATATGCATAGCTGTTATATTTACTTCTGCATGTATTTATATTTATATTGTCTAATTCTTGTGGAGCTTTTCTCCCCAGGCCTCAACTGAAAAAGGGCACTAGCTCAGTTGGACTAGCCCGGTTAACAAATGTCAAATAAATAATGTATTCTTCATCAATACTAGAATAGGTATTAACATCAAGCAACATTTCACTGATCACATTGCTATAGTGATCCATCACTACCACAAGCAACATTTCACTGATCGTATTGCTATTGTAGATCCATCACTACCATGGCACCACCCTTATCAGCTGACTTAATAACCAGGTCATTATCGTTCTTCAACTCCGTAAGAGCCTGTTTTTTTTTGCATATTCAAATTATAAAAATCACTTCTCATGCCATCACTATTCATCAAACAATACAAGTCTACTTCACATTTTTTGCAAAAAGATTCAGCCGCAGCTGATAATATGGGTTGAAATACACTACGTTTTTAAAAAACAGTATTACTGCAATCAACATTTTTATACATTGATTTCAACATAATATTTCTGGCAAAAAGCCTAGTCTCTGTAACAGTGTCACTAAACACTGACAGTTGAGCCGGAACAAAAGACAAGACACACTGTAATAGTGATGTCTGTGCAGAAGTAAGCTGCTTACTTGATAAATTAAGAACTAAACATTCTTTACTGGTAGAGTCCTTTCTGATACCTGTGGCTGGAAGTCCTCTTTCAATGATCTCATTCTCTTCCATCCCCTGCTTGGAGACCTCTTCCTGTCCATGTTGGATTCCCACCTGATAGGCAATGGAAAAGGAGTCGCCACTGGCTGAATAGGCAGAGCCTTTCTACGAACATCAAGTTTTTCCCTTCCTGGCTGGCCTCCACATAATAGCCAATCACCATTGCAGATTGTGAAGGTGTGTCCAGTGGCACATTCTCATTGGGCAAACAAGTCTGTAGTGACTCACTGGTGGCCTCTGCCTTCTTGGCTCCCATTAAAGTTACCAATGCCAATTCCAAGGATTCTGATTATTTCAGCCAACAAAACACCTGTCCACACTTACAATCGTTAATGTCACTATCCAATGTCTTATTCTTTTGGACAGTCAAATGTTGTTCATACATGGAGACATTGTCTAACACACTGTCCAACAAAGGGAGACACACATCACTTGGATAACTTCTCAATAGCAGCTGCCGTTTCTTATTAGCCCCATCCAAAAGTTCATCTTCAACCAGCTTAAAAAACTTAATACTTAATTAATAGCTGAATATAGTTAAAACTCAGCTCTTTGTTAAGTTGTTGCCATCAACTTAACAGCTCAGGGTATACAGTTCCATATGTGGGCATAACAAGCACTCTCAGACCCCAAGGAATTACCTGATGAAAAAGGTAAGCCTCCAAGTGCATGTGCTGCCATTGCAGATGTTTCAGCCTAAAAATATCATTCTCTAAATTCCTCAGTCTTCCCTTGAGTGCTTTCTCATCATAACCACAGTCAGGTAATCCATGTTCCACAGCATTCCTGCATTTGACCAATAAAGGATTCACCTTGACCTGCAAGAACCTAGTAAAATGATCAATGGAACCAGGAGTTTAGTCCAGTTCTATCTCGTGGCTCATCCCTTCAGCCATGCTCCCAAGTGGAAAATATGCCCATAAACAAATGATAAAACAAAACAAATTTCTCAAGGGACAAACTGTGCGTAAACCAAAATAAGTAAAACTCAAGATAAATGCAAATGCACAGAAGCACAGCAGATAACTTTAAAAAAACATTTAATGCAAATAAAACCAATGTAAAATGGTCTATGTAAGACAGCATTTATCCTACATGATTTTCTATATAACCCATCCTTAATACAGAGTCAATACCCCTAGAAACCTGAACATCTAAAAAATCAATGCACTCTATCGACCAATTATAAGTAAATCTCAGGTAAGTCATAGTGGAGTGCAGATCTTCTTCTTCTTTTGGCTTTTCCCAGTTAGGGGTCACCACAGCGGATCACCTGTCCGCTCATGATTGGCAGTGGAGTTTTACAGTGTTGAGTTGCCAGCCCAGTGCCCAACCTTCCACAGAAGGCACACACTCACACCTAGGGCCAATTTAGAGTGTGGAGTGCAGATATTCAACAAAATTACATAGGTCCTCAGGAGTAACTTCCCAAACCAGGAAGCAGTCATCTAGAAACCTCCTGTAAAACTTCAAATATGTCATAAACTCATTGTTATTAAATACACACTCAAGCTCCCACTGAGCAAGAAAACGGTCAGTGTTTAGTGACACTGTTACGGACATTAGGCTTTTTGCCAGAAATATGTTGAAATCAATATATTAAAATGTTGAAAATGTTGATTGCAGTAGTACTGTTTTTTTTTAAACTGAGTGCGTTTCAACCCATATTATCAGCTGCCGCTGAATCTTTTTGCAAAAAAATGTTAAGTAGACTTGTATTGTTTGATGAATAGTAATGTCATGAAAAGTGATTTTTATAATTTGAATATGCAAGAAAAACAGGCTCTTATGAAGTTGAAGAATGATAATGACCTGGTTATTAGGTTGGCTGATAAGGGTGGAGCTGAGGTAGTAATGGATCATGGGTCTATATCATGAAATCGAATGCTGTGAACGCTGAATACCAGAAGGCTGAACTTGGTAGTTTGAAAGTTGAGAATGTCGAAGCCGCGGAATCTGAATTCTTTCCCAGGGAAAGAATTCAGTTGGCCGTTTCTGTGGCTTCGGCATTTTCGGATCGGGTCAGGGAAAATGTACGAATGGGTAGTGACGGACTTTAGGGTTAGGGCGTAGGTTAGGTAAGTGTGCGATAGTGATGGACTTTAGGGTTAGGGCGCAGGTCAGGTAAGTTTGCGATAGTGATGGACTTTAGGGTTAGGACGCAGGTCAGGTAAGTGTGCAGTAGTGACGGACTTTAGGGTTAGGGCGCGGGTCAGGTAAGTGTGCGGTAGTGACGGACTTTAGGGTTAGGGCTGGGTTAAGGATAGTGCATAGATAGTGGTGTATGTTAGGTTTAGTGTAGGTTTTGAAGGTGTTTGGTGTGATTGTGTTATGTGTGTGTTTTTCGGAACAGCAAATTTTTTCCCTGGGAAAAAATTCTCTGTTTTGAAGTGTCGATGTTATCCGAATTCGATCTTCCAAATTCGAACTTATGGTGTTCGACATTTTGGAAGTTCGATTTCGTGATATAGACCCATGGATCATAGCTACTATAGCTATGCGATCAGCCAAATGTTACTTGATATTAATACCTATTCTAGTATTGATGGAGCACATTATTTTAATTCAGAATAAAATAAAACTATACATAGAGGATTTCCTTTTACATGGCATAACTATTGAGTTGGCATGCTACCTGACTGTTGATCATCCTGTAATACTACTGTTTCAGGGGCTTCTGAAAGTACATAAAAGTATGGTTTCTCCACCCTTTAGGCCGACAGTTTCAGGGCAAGAGTGGTTAACAGAACCGTTTTCTCTGTTTGTTGAGAAGATGATTAAACCAGTTCTGGACCAGGTGGAGACAGTTTTGAGAGATACTGGACATTTCTTGAGGGACCTCTATGACTTTGCCAGTAGTCATGATTTATCCAGGGACTGTTTACTAGTAACCTTAGATGTGGTGTCTTTCTTTACTGTCATACCGAACTTTGAGGGGATTGAGTAAATTAGGACATTTTAAGGACACGCAGCCCATATGGTAGTCCCAAGATAAATCTGATATCTCTTTTCTTAGAGATAGTGTTGGAGAATAATTTTTTATTTGAGGACTCCCTTTATCTACAAAAAATAGGCAAAGCTATGTGCACATCTTGTGCCAATAGCTATGCCAACATGGTTCTTGCTCAGTGGGAGCTTGATTCTGTATTTAATAACAATGAGGTTAAGACATATTTAAAGTTTTACAGGATGTTTGTAGATGACTGCTTCCTGGTTTGGGAAGGTACTCCTGATGACCTATGTAGTTTTGTTGAATATCTGCGCTCCACTACCACTTACCTGAGATTTACATATAATTGGTCTATAGACTACATTGATTTTTTTTAGATGTTCGGGTTTCTAGGGGTACTGACTCTGGATTGAGGACAGGATTATATAGAAAATCATGCAGGAGGAAATGCTGTCTTTCTTACATAGACCATTTTACATTTATTTTATTTGCATTAAATGTTTTTTTTAAGTTATTGGCTGTGTTTCTGTGCATTTGGCTTTACTTATTTTTGGTTTATGCACAGTTTGCCCCTTGCAGAATTTGTTTTGTTTTATTGTTTTACTGAAAACCCTCAAACAAAAATACAACCACATACACCCAATACCCCCCTAAAAGCTATTAATATAATAATAATACATAAAACTATATACATCTTCAAATACTGAAGTTTTACCCTCCTAACAGAAACAAATGTTCCAAACTGACAGCCACACACACACACACACAGAGACTCGAGCTAACCTAAAATGAAAGGTTCTTATCCTATGTGCATTGTACAGCCTGTGATTCTATTAAGTGCTGTCTGGTTTTGTCTTATCTTTATAGCTCTCTCAGCTCTGAAAACATTTGAATGCTTTCAGAAAATATTTTCCCCAAGCCATTTCTCTTTATCAGATTGTCTGCTAGAGACATGAAAACCAGACACAAAACTGTTTACTAGAAAAAAACTTTTAATATTCAATATTCTTTTTCATTTACTTGCTTTCTCTTAAAACTTGTTACTAGATTAAGCTAATGGTGTTAACCCAGTCATTTACCTATGCAAGAATGAGAAAAGGCACACTACTTTTTCTTTTGCCATGCTCTTTTAACCAGATCTTTTTTTAACACTGCAGTGCCTGCATTTCTTAAAACTGAACAAGGAGAAAGAGAAAAGGGAGAAACAACACAGGAATACATATTTATATCAGTATCCCCATTACACTTAGAAATAACTGAAAAGAACTTTACTTTATAACATGGAAAGAAAATCATGCACTATTTAAGTAATGTTATTAAGGAAAAAATGTTTACTTACAGTTAACTTTCTCCCTCCTCTACCCTCTCCTAAGTATTTTTTAAGAACATTAATGCCATGCAGTAGTGCACATGTTTTAGAGTCCCCTACAGGTTTAACAAAGTCCAAAGAAGTCCAGTTTTTACAGATTTTCTTATTAAGTCATGTTTCATAAATATAATTATTGCTTTGCAATCCCACAGTTGCCAATTTCCAAGTTACTGATTTTATGCTGCAAACATTAATAACATAAAGTAGGACATATGCTTTAGAGTCCCCTACAAATTTAACATAATCCAAAAAGTCCAATATTTCCAGATCTTCTGGCTCTATTCCTGTTCATCTCCATCTACCAAACCCTGTCTCTGCTTCATTTCCAATGTACTCTTGAGTCTTCTTGCCAACTGTTGTGCTTTTTTCCCTCTCTCAAGCATTTCCCATTGAAACATTGGAAAAAAAAAAGTTTCACTGGTACAGTCTCTCTGTGGTCTTTATTACCAGAAGAACAAGAAGCAGAATGTCCTTCTGTTTCACAGCTCACTTTTTGCTGGACAAACTTGTATTTCTTCCTTAGCATGTACTTCATCAAAAACGATTTTGTTCCTCCAAGGAAAACTATTTGTAACACACCTGGGTAGAGCAGTTTGAATCTCAGGACTGCATCTCAACATTCCCTGAATAATGGAATAAATTTACTCATCTTCTGCCTGCTGTACACTGAGTAGTCATTAGCTACAAACACTCAGATGTCTCCCACTTTTAGTACTTTGTCCTTTTGCTACAGTACTGTCAGAATCAACTCCTTCTGCTGATAGGACTGCATCTTTACTATTAAAGGTCTAGGTTGTTTTCTCACAGCCAGGTTTGGAGCACACACACAATGTGCCCTTTCAATTAACAACTCCTGTTGTGGAATACTAGTCCAGTTGCTTATTTGTGCTATCATAAAATTAATAAAGTCTATTCCATCCTGCTTCTTTGGTGCAACAGAGAATTTCAGATTTTCCCTATGTACTCTGTCCTCCAATTTTATTATTATTTTTTGAAATATCTCTTCTTGTGCAGACTCATATTCAGCCAGCCTTTTCTTGATTTCAACCTCTGAATTTTGCAGTTGTATCACCTCATCTAAATATCTGTTTAAAGTTTATTTCATTTTTTAAGCCTTTTATTGTTTGAGTTGATATACTCCATCAGTGTTTCATTTGTTTTAGTTAGACCTGTGTGCAATTGCCTTATACTTTCCTCTAGGTTACTGGAAGTCATGTCTGGAGCTTGCACTGCTTTTTGCTGAACAGCTACAGTGCTTTCCAGTCAGTGTTTTTTCATCACCTTTTGTAGCTGATTTTCCTTCAGGTCATCTGTATTTCTTTTTCCTGGCATCCAGGCAGTGCACTTACTAGTTAGTTACTGAAATTTAGCCAGAAATCTAAGTCCACTTTCTTTTTCAGCTAAGTTTCTGTTTTCATGTTGGTAGAGCTAGAATTAAGCTGTTATTCAATGTGCGGGCATCATGGAAACCTTAGTGATGCAGGGAGATCTTGAAGAAAACAACAGGAGGAAGTCATGAGACTGAAAGAGAGATTAAAAATTGAAAGAGACGTCTGGATGCAAGGGAGAAAAGTAGAGAGTGGAATATGTGAGATGAAGGGAAACAGCTGAAGTACTGGAATGTACATAGGAAGAAAGGAAAAATGATTAGAAGGAGGGAGCATTCACAGAAGTGGGGAAAATTGGAAATACCTAGAGTGGAAAACTAAAGAAATGAGAATATGATTAGTAGGGTGCAAATAAAAAAACAAAATTTTGAAGGAGAGCAAGAAACAGGCTGCATATTTATAACCAGCTCATTGGCTTCATGGTAAAATCTCTAGTCTAGAACAAATCTGGAAAATGTAGAGGTTTCCACTAAATATCTTTCTGATAGTCAATGTGCTTTAAATCTGTACTCAGACAGCTCATATTTCTGTGTAGTTTATAGAGCACAGTAATTATGCTCCGATATCCAGAAACAGACTAATCAGTTAAGTGCTTCTATAGCTCGAGACCCGATCTTAACAAATGTTAAGCATTCCCTGCTTCATCTGTTAAGATTAAATATTACACTAGGCAGATAAATCTGACAGTACCCAGTAATGACCATCAGACAACAGCAGCAGAATAAAAAAACAAATTTGTTTCTGCCTGTTGTCTGTGCTGTTAATTTGTCCTTGATTTTGTGTAACATAAGAGAGTACATTACTGCCTTTATTATAGTGTTCACTAAGCTTTGAAAACTGGTAAAACATTTAGCATTTTTTCTCTGTAACTAGTAGTATGTGGAGCAGAGAAGTGCCACTGTACTACAAAGAATAATGACAGAGTGCCCAGTCATAACTGGCTTCACTCTTGAGGTGAATTTCTTGATATTTGTGTCTTGAACACATAAGTCAATTATGATTGGTGACCCACTCATAATCCTCTATGTTAGGTCGGGCATTCATGTGTATATCTCCTTTTAATAACAGACTTTTGTGATAATAAACTTTTTGGTCACTTTTTTGTTATCTTTACACACAAAGTATTTTTCTCTCTTTTTTGTAGCTGGAAAAAAGAGAAACAAGTGTAGAGAGGTAATTTGGGATTGTTGAGTGGAATGACAAAATTGGAATGATGTCATTGCTGAAGGTAATAGACCCAGTAAGGCATTTAAGAGGAATAAGAAGTACAGAGGGAGCAGCATTTAAGTGATGAGTCTGTATGGGAGGAGGATGAGTAATCATGAATTGTGAGGGCAAGGAAGAGGTGACTGAGAATAAATTGGAAAGAGATGACAGACTTAAGAGGATATGTGTTACAGTTCATTGTGGTTTGGTGGGTACATTGGTTAAAGCAGAAGGGGGATTTGGAGAAATCTGGAAGAGGGATGTCAAACGAAACAGATGAGCATGGCTTAGTGTTGTAGAACACTGAGGCAGGGGGTAAGGACAATGGTGAAAAGATTGGGAAAGAAGAAGTAGGAGAGGAGGATGAGGACAATTTATAGGACATAGGAAGGATAGTTACATAGGACTGAAAATAGTTTTGGAAATGAGTGGATAAGAGACATGGAGAGAGATAAAGGTATGAAAGCACTAGAAGGGGGGAATTGGAGAAAGTGTTTACAACTGCAGAAATACAGGAGGCCTGAAAATGAGGAGTGGCGTCTGATAAAGTGTTAGAAGGAATACATATGTGGAATGGTGACTATGGAGATGTCTCAGGAGAGGTAATAGAAGGTGATAGAATAACTATGGAGAAAATGGGACAAGGGAGAAGACTGGAGAAAGACAGAGGCAGAGAGAAAAGTGGAACGGTAATAAAAACTTAGGATGGTTAGAAAATTGTTGCTGGTGTGCAGTCAGCAGAGGAGGTTACTACACTAGTGGTAGTATACTCCAATTAGTTTGCAGAAGGAAAGGAGGAAATATGACATGCTGGAGATCTGGAATGGAGGTAGCAGGGATTATTCACATGTTCTGGGATTGTAAACAGGAAGAAGGATGGGGGGAAAGTGCAGAAATGGAAAACAGTTGAAGTGAGAGGTGGAGACTGCATATAACCTTATTTTATCTGGACTTGATAAAGGGGTGGCAGACAGGATAAAAGATAGAGAGAGGAGTGAAATAATATTATCAGGTCACAATGGAAAGATCTGATGTTGTCATTTTCATTCATTCTTCAAATGTTGGATTCAAACCTAACCCTTGGATTCGACTCGGCCACTTTTTACAGCTTGTGGAACACTGAAAGCTCTCGAGCTCCTCTCTTACCCATAATGCACTAGTTTTCGATTATACCCCAGATCTCATTTGCTACTTTTGCGTTCGGACATTGGTCACAGTTAGCTCTTGAGTTTCAACTAGTGTTTCATGAGGAATACTAAAATTTATCTTTAAAACTTCCTATAGTCTTATTTTTTACTTATTATAACCTTATTCCTTTAACATAAACGTCTCTTGCCCTTGTTACACTTTTTACTGTAGTTTCCCTAATTACCATTTCTGGTAATTTACCCCTTTCTTTTACCTTATAGGTAGTTCCTTTGACTTACCATTGCTGGTATTTCTTCTTAACTATTTTAAAGTAAAAAAAAATACCCTGCTCCCTCATTTTTCTTTATCCTTGGCTGCTATTTATATAGCAGCATCAGAAAAGACTATGGGTTTTAAAAAATGTACGGTCTGTGGCAATAAGATCCCTTTGTCAGATGCACATGAGTCATGTGTTTATTACTTAGGCCTGGCCCATTTAAACTCTGCATGTGACATATGTAAGGGCTTTAATCCAATGGCCCTTTTTGACTGAAAAAATAAATTAATCTTAAGAGAATTAATGCCATTGACATTCTCTGATATAGCATCTGGGCTCAAAGCCCCAAGAAAGATGATAAAAAGGAGGCTAAAAAGTGTCCATCTGATCCATCAGGCTCTTCTGCTTTCAGCTTGGAGCCACCTTCTAAAATTTCTAAGTTGTTGGATCCAATTCCATCAGATCCAAAGACCAAAACCTCTGATCTGATTTCTTTGGATCTGAAATCTAAGACATCAGATCTGATCCCTTGGATCCAAAGAAACACAAAGGCAACTCTCCTTGAATCTGGTCTCCTCACACTCTGGATCCAATATCATCCTGTCTCCCATCTCCTTTCCTGGAGAGACGTCACCACTCCAGAACCTCATCTATTGCTTCCTCTTCTCAATTCTCCAGAAATTTGACCAAACAAGATGTGAATAGGATAACAAGGAAATTTCTCAAGATGCAAATTCAAATGGGGATTCTCCCAGCTCCTACTCCATTAGGTCTAGAGACTTCCATAAGTACTACCCTCACCAATTTTGTCTCCTTCTCCAATCCAACCTTTGGTTTCAGAGCAATTGGAACCAAGAATCATGGATCCATCCATTTCGGATCCTAAGTTCATTGCATGTTTTACAACTTTTCTGAGTGGAACATCTCTGAGCACATCAAAGTTGGATGACTCTTGGAACAGTAGTGTTAGCACCAGATCTGAAGTGTTGGAGTCATCTCTGCCCCTTGGAGCCTCAGCCCTTGACAGCTCAGCTCTGATTCCTGCTTAGAGTGGTTTGCCTTTGGTTCAGGAGGAGTCAACAGTTCAGAAGTATACCTTTTCAGAGCCATCAGTTTCTTTCTCTGCAAGGCATCTTGCTTTCAAGGTAGTGGAGAGAATTTTTTCTGCTCCAAGAGAAAAGACGCATCCACCTTCTTTGGCTTCCACTTCCCAGACCTAGTTATCTTTGTGTCTTAAGCCTCAACTTCCTAATCCCCAAGGACAGCCAGTTCAAAGTCTCCAGGATACCCCTCAGGGTATACTGATTTCTTCTGATACGTCTCTGGAAAATACCCCACCAAAGAAGTCACTAGGAAGAGATAATGCAAAAGGAGGCACTTAGACTATCTTCAAGAGTCTGTCACAGAGGAAACAGATTTCAATGAGGGGGAACTATCCCCAAGATCACTACCTGCTGATGTCTCATCTGGAGACATATTAGAGATTATTAAGCAAATGGATGGTTGGTCAGCCAACAACCCTTGTTAAGAGGAATCAGTATTCCTGGAAACCTTTGGGTCTGACCCAACTATCTCCTGGGTGACTGCACCTGCTGATGAGCTTCACTAATTTGATCTCTTGATGGGTGTGGAAGGAGCTTGATTCTGTTGAGCTAATTCCCAAGAGACCAGGCAGGATGCTGGCATCACACAAGGACAGTGAATTTTGGAGCAAGGGAGTACCAGTTGATGCCACGGTCATAATCGCAGCAAAAAAAAGGAACTTGCCAAACAAAGTTCCTCTGTCCATTCCAATAACCGGGAGTCAAGGGCATTGGACAGATTTGTGGAGTGTGTATATGCTTCAGCGACCTTTACTCTTCAGTCACTGAACTATCTGGCACACTTCATCAGACTTCAGAGGGATTTGATTACAGAACTCACCAAATCCCTCACTGGGACCATTACCTCTGAGGCAGAGAGCTGCACTGCCTCACAGTTGGCTACCCTACAGTTGATTTCAAATTCATCCATTAGGCTCATCTCACATGCAGCTGAAGGTACCTTAAGGGTGGTGGGTTCAAGGATTTCCATTAGGAGCCATGCCTGGATGCACCTGTGTGATTTTGTGGAGAGCTACAAGTCTTCCTTCTTCAATGCTTCCTTTGACGGATGTTCTTTATTTGGCTCTAAGGTTAAAGGCATACTACCCAGGTGTGAATCAATGAAGTGGTCAAAAAAGGTGGTTCAACAAATCCCAGGGTCCTTTCTATGAGCCAGGTAGAGATAGTTCCCCCAGGGGCAGAGGGGAGAGCTCTAACAGAAGAGGAGGCCCACAGAACCAAGGGTCCAGAGATACTATCTCTGACAGATCCTACTAGCACTCCTGAAAGGATGCACAATTGTCCACCCATTTATCCCTGCAACAGAAAGCCTGGCTATAGATTACAAAAGATTAACAGGTGCACATGATTACTTCCAGAGGTTATATAATACCCTTTTCACTATTCCTCCCTTAAAAGTGAACAACATTTCCAATGTTCCACCCAGTCAGAAGAAAGTAGCAGCACTAGAAATAAAAAAGTTGCTAGAAAAAAAGAGCGACCAGGAAGAGTCCGGAACTTAACACAAGATTTTTTTAGTGCCAAAGAAAACAAGGAACTAGAGACCAATTTTAGATCTCAGCAATCTGAATAAAACAGTTCAGTACACGAAGATCCATATGGTCACGGTTGAGTCCATTCTGCCTTTCCTGCACAAGGACGACTGGATGTGCTCAACAGATCTTCAGGATGCATACTATCATATAAAAAATGAACAGATGATCCAGAAGATACCTACACTTCAGGCTGGGAGTCAGTCATTACCAGTTCAGAGCTCTGCCCTTTGGTCTCACCACAGCTCTCAGGGTGTTCATCAAGTGCATGGTCATAGTAGCAGCTCACTAGAGACTGCAAGGATTCTGGGTGTTTCCTTACTTGGACGACTGGCTCATAACTGCTCCGACCCGGCAACATCTGATCAAAGCATAAGATTATGCACTCCAGTTATGGTCCCACCTAGGAATAACTATTAATCACAGCAAATCACAACTACCACCAACTCAAATGTTAGAGTTTATCAGAGTTTTGTTTGATGCAGTATCCTTGACAATTTCTCTTCCCAAGGGAACAAACCATACAGTTCAAGGTAAAAAAAGATCATTCAAAATGAAATTGACTGATTCGTCAAGCTTTGAGGTCAATGTCTGCTGTGATAGTTTTGGTTCTGTTAGCAATATACCACATGAAAATTCTTCAGAGGACACTAGCAACTCAGTGGTCCATTCTACATCAACCCTTATCCACCCAAATCAAGATAACTCAGAACTGCAAAAATTACTTCCATTGGTGGATTCACTATGATCAGATAATGCAGGGTCGCCCCTTCAATTTCCCTCAGCCCAAGACCATGGGGGCACTTCTTGGGAAAGACAGTCCAAAGCACATGGTCCCCTGAAGAGGCCGATACACATATCAATGCCCTAGAAATGAAGGTAGTCTTCCTAGAGTTGCAGGCCTTCCAAGACTCTCTCTTTTCTTGGACTACTGAGATTCAAATGGACAATATGTCAGTATTTTGGTATATCAACAAACAAGGAGAGACCAAATCTTACTCTCTCTGTAGAGAAGCGCTGAGAGTGTGGCAATGGGTGATCTCATCCAATCGATTTCTGATAGCAACTCACATTCCAGGGAATTCCAACATGATAGCGGACAGGTTGAGCAGGTTCATTCTAATGCCTCACGAGTGGTTTCTCAACTCGAAAGTGGTGGAAAACGTATTCCGTCTATGGAGCCATCCTTGCTGCAATCTCTTTCCACCTCCCCACAACAACAATTGCAGCAGGTTCTTTGCTCTGTTCCCCCTACCAGGGGGAATCACTGAGAGATGCTCTTCTTCATAATGGCCCCCCGGTCTGCTCCATGCTTTTTCCCCCCAGTACCTCTAATCACCAAATTCCTTCAGAAAGCATCTCATTTAAAGAGCACAGTCATCCTCATTGCTCCTTATTGACCTCGTCAAATTTGGTTCCTCTTGCTTTGCCCCTCCCATGGATTCTGGATCCAATTCCAGACCTCCTGTCTCACCCAACAAACATAATATACCCAGACATCTTAGGCATAAAATTAGCCACATTGTTTCTCCACTTCAAATCCAGCTCCAGACAAGTGGAGTACCTTAGGGTTCAGTCCTGGGACCGCTCTTGTTTGGCATCTACTTCTCTGAAGTACAGGCCAACACTAAGGGACTCTGGCTAACAAAGTTCACAGATGACTGCAAACTGGGAGCCATTACTGAATCCCCAAATGATGTGGATATTCTACAAAAGGGCCTTACAGAAACAGAAGCTTGGTGCCAGAGCCATCAGCTCAAGCTCAATGCCAAGAAATGTATAGTTATCCCTTTTGGGAAAAAACATGTACCCGTGAATTACCACATAGGTGGCAGTACACTAAACATTGAAAGTGTGATAAGAGACTTAGGGACACAGGTGGATAGTGGTCTCACCTTCGATAACCACATTGCCACAACAGTCAGAAAATCCTATGTGGCACACCTCATCACTAAGGGCTTTTCATCCAGAAAAAAGGAGGTCATTGTCCCACTGTACTCATCCCTCATTAGACCTATTATAGAATACAACACCCCGTTTGGTATGTACCTCTCAAGACATCTGCAACAAATGGAAAGGCCTCAGAAATACCTCACTAAAAGAATCACAGGCCTAAAGCAGATGCCCTATGCTGACCGTGTAAAAAAAAAACTCCAGCTATACTCTGTTGCATATCTTCTTCTCAGAGGCAATCTCTCTTAACATACAAGGCCATGTCAAACCCAAAGTTGTTAGACATGCTACACTTAAAGAAATCCCAATCGCTCAGAGCCACATGCTCCAGGGATCCAAACCTTGTCATCAGAATGAACAAAACATGCTGGAAGGATAGGTTCCTGATCCAGAGACTCCCCAGACTCTGGAATAGACTGCTCACACATGTCAAACAGAGCGCCTCTTTGGCCCTCTTCAAAAGGAACCTTGACGATTGGATGGGAGACAGGAAATTCACCTTGGTGATCACGTCAGTCACCCTGCTAGACAGGGGTCCAGGGAAATAAATATTGCGGGAAGAAACAGCCAGGGAATTGTTATGGCTAGGCTTGTATAGGCCCTAGGGCCGATAGCTTAGTACTAACCTATGAACCTATTAATAAGCAAGACACTTCAGGCTATCTTCCCCTGTTTAGCACATTCTTTTATCCTCCCACAAAACTTCTACTAGAAAAATTTACAGAAGTAAATGGAAAAGGTTTGTTATTTGGGTGAATGACACTGACCCTTTTTCAGTACCAGTAAGTAAGGTTCTAGAGTTTTTAGCAAAAAAATTTAATGAAGGTGCTAGATCTTAAACTGTTAAAGTACAACTAGCTGCCATTTCTAATTTTCACATTGGGGTAAACAATTCATCTTTAGCCTCTTTCAAACTTTGCAAGGTGTTTAAAAGGGGAACCTTTCTTCTTAATCCCCCTTTTAAAGATGCAACTCCACCCTGGGATTTGTATTTAGTTTTACAATCTTTGACCCAATCTCCCTTTGAACCATCAGCCAAATGTGAATTTAAAGTTTTAGCTTGGAAGACTGCCTTTTTAGTGACCCATACATCTGCTAAAATGTATCAGAACTTCAAGCCCTATCTTCTAAACCTCCTTATTTAATTTTTCATAAGGACAGAGTATCCTTACAAATTAACCTATCTTTTTTTTCCTAATGTGGTGTTAGAATCAAATATTAATCAAACTATAAATCTTCCAGTTTTCTTACCAACATTTTCAAACAAAGGAGAATATATGCTGCATTTGTTAGATGTTCAGATAGTTACATTTTTACCTAGACAGGACAAAAATTTTCAGGGTATCAGATCAATTATTTGTCTCATTTTTGGAATCAGAATTGGGTAAACCAGTTTCCAAAGTGAGCACAGCAAAGTGGTTAACTGGCTGTATTTCATTTATTTAATAAAAAGTATGTCTGACTTTTCTAAAACCTCTAAAAGCTTATTCTACCAGGTCTATGGCAAGCTCTTAAGTGTTTTTATTCAGATCTTCCTTGGATGATGTTTTTGCAGTTGCAACTCAGGCTAACCCTCATATCTTTCTTAAACAAAATAGATGACATTGATTGGAATAATAATACATATTTTTTTACAATTGATGTTAAAAGTTTGCATACGAGTATCAATCATTTACTCGGTTTGGAAGCAGTACATTTTTTTCTAGGTGACTCTCCGGTTACTGAATATATTATTGATTTGATTAATTTTTGTCTTAATAATAATTTTTTTGAATTTAATAATGTTTTATATAGACAGAAGCAAGGAACAGCAGTGGGGGTTTCATTTGCCCCCATGTATGCTAATTTAAGTATGGGATTATTTGAATTGGAATACATATATAGTAGTTTATTTTTTCAACAATATGTTGTTAAATATTATCGTTTTATAGATGATTTAATTTTTATTATTAATGGTGGTTATGATTTAGTTGATACATTTGTACAATCCTTAGATTTAAATAGGTTTCAGTTTAAATTTGATGAATTTTTGATAGGAAGAACTGTTCCTTTTTTAGATGTGGAATTAAGTATTTCTGACAGTAACGCTCTTTATACTAGAGTACATAGAAAATATGAATCAGGAAAATATTTTGTTCATAGAGATAGTTGCCATCCAGGGCACACTTTGGAAGCATTACCTTATGGTGAAATGCTTAGAGTATCTAGGTTATGTAACAATATTCAGGATTTACATAAAGATATACAAACTACGGTTATGTTTAGAAATAGAGGGTATAATATGAATTTGTTACAAAGTAGTTGGGAAAAGCTTTGGTATGGTGTATATCCAAGTAAGACTCAGACACCAATATATTATAAAACTTTACATCAAGTAAATTATAATGAATATTTAGAATCTATATATTTTGTTTCAACATTTGGATGTTTTAGTTATAAAATTCTTGAAGAAGTTAAATATTTCTGGAAGTATTTGTGTTCCTTGAAAAATATTAAAACTTGGTTGAATGGGAAGTTATGTTTTTCATATAGAAGAGGTAGAAACATTCATAATTTTGTTGTTAGGGGCAAGTTCAGCTTGCCATCAATTAAAATGAATTTTAATCTGCTTAGCCTAGGGACCATAGGTTGTAATAAATGTAAAGCCTGTAAATTTATAGTTCCGAAGTTTGAACATATTAATGGTATTCCTTTTATGGCTTCTTGCAGTTATACATGTAGTACATCAGGAGTTATTTATGCTTTGCGATGCTCCTGTAACATGTATTATATTGGAGAGACCAAAAGGGCATTTAAGGTCTGTTTTTTGGAACATGCTAGGGATATAAGCAATAAAAAACAAGAAAGTTCTGTAGCAGTTCATTTTAAGCATTTTCATCATGGAAATAAAGATTTACAGGGCACTATTTTAGAACATGTGAAAGTTTCAGTGTTTGATTCATGTTTTTTAAAGAACAAACTTTTATTTAAAGAATCTGTATATATTCTTAAATTTAATACATTACATCCATTTGGATTAAATGAAGAACTTAATTGGAAATGTTTGATTAATTGTTTTATTGTTTCATTGATTATACTATAAGAGACAAGTATACTCAATGTATGTTTTTACTCATTGAAGGCTTTTGTCAAAGCCGAGACGTCAAGTTTCAATAAACCTGTGTTTACACTGGCTGGTCGTTTACTATATTTCCTTGGTTTTCGTGGTTTGTTATTAACCCTCATATCTTTATTGCTCATTACAAATGGGATCTGGTCTCTAGCCTTCGGCTCAGCAGTGCTCAGGAATATCTTTCCTTAGAGTTCTCCCAGGATTGAGGTAGCTGGAGACTCTGTCCCCATAGTTGAGGAATGAATGAAAATAACAACATGAGATAAAGAAGTTATGTACTCACAATAATGTTCCATCTGTGTTGTCCATTTTCATTCTTTGTCAACTTCCCTCCCTCCATCCCCTCTACCAGTTTGACTTCTAGAAGTATCAGAAGATGCTAGAGGAACCAATGCTCCTTTATTTGAGCTCCAGATACTGGTATTTGTTATTTCTATATTCACTAAAAGTCAGCAAAGAAGATCTGAGATATGGCAGGAGACTACTGCATTACTGGTAAGAGAGGAGCTTGAGAGCTTTCAGTGTTCCACAGGCTGTAAAAACTGGCCATGTTGCATACAAACCCAATAGCTGAGGAAGAGTGAAAATGGACAACATAGATGGTACATTATGGGGAGTACATAACTTTATTTTATATAACATGGAACTAGAAGGTAGGAAGAAAGTTACTCCTGGATTAAGAAAATAGAACATTAGGGTAATCCAGGATGCAGTAAAAGAATACAAGGATGGAATGGTAGATGGGAAAGGATAGGAAGAGAGACAGAAAGTTAACTATGGAACATGCATTTAATGAGGATGAGAAAAAAATGAAGTCTCAACTGTTTTGAGCTGGTAGTAGCTCAAGTGGATTTAAAAGATTCCATGGCATCTATCAAAAATAGTAGGGGATTTTTATTATTAATTATAATAGCTTATATACACTGTTTACATTATATACATTATTTACAGTTAATTGCATCCTTCATTACAACATAATACAGTTTCATATATTTCAATTATTCCCTCACCACCATTTTTCCCACAACCAAAAACGTATCCTCTTCATAATTTCAGATAATACCCATTTCCTATTAAATTTTATTTCATTCCATCTTTCATTCCATATCGTTCATGATATAAAACCACTTTTTATCAATTTCTTCCACCTTTTTTGTTACTATAATACCTATATTCTATCATATTCAAGTGCATGTCTTTTACAGTTTTAAATTTTTTTCAATATGTTAATTTCTCCCAGAATTTTCTCACTCTAATACAATTCAAAAACACATATTCTGTCATTTCAACTTCCCCACAATAATGACATACCCTCTCTTAAATCCTTTTGTATGGCATAGTTGCTTTAACAGGTAAATTACTTATAGTCAGTCTCCACATGAAATCTTTACATTCATAAATTATTTTACACCATAGAAACCTTGCTTTACTTGCATTTCGTTTTTCATTTTCTATGTACTTCCAAAGGTAAATATGAGTGTTCGCTCATATTTAAATACCATTGTTTTGTGTTTTTCTTCCTAACAAAAAAACACCAGGAGGAACCAAAAACTTGTTTTTAGAGCAGTTAACATTTAATGTTTGCTATTTGTCCAGCAAACTTCCTCAGATACCCACTTAAAATCAATAAATAAATTAACACAAAGTGTTTTTAAAAAAAAAAAAAAAAACAGGAAAATTACTATTGGTAATTCTTAAGTTTCTTATATTCATTTTATTGTGCTGATGTTATAAGTTTTTTTTTAAAAAAAACTTAACTTGTTTATTGAGTTGTTTAATTGACTAATTGATTTTAAGTGGTGGTTTATTTATAATTGAATTCATTTAAATATGTGTTATTGTGTAATAGAAGTTAGTTTCTGAGGAAGTCTGCTGGACAAATAGTGAATATTAAACATTAACTACACTAAAAACAAGTTTTTGGTTCCTCCCGGTGCTTTTTTGTTTTGTTTTTTGTTATTTAGTTTGCATTACACCATTGCCTGTTAGCTGCTGTTTGTTTTTTTTTTCCACATTTTCTGTTTTCAGTTTCCATAGTAGTAATTTATTCTGATACTTTTTAGATCTTTACATTATTTTTCTATCTTTTCCCACGTCTTATTCTTTCCCAAACATCTTTATATTTGACTTTCATCATATCATCTATTAGATTCCTACTTTCTTCTTTTAATCCTACCAAAGATTCAAAGAAGCTGCATGGACAAGAGGACTGATTAACCCAAATCCCCTTTCTTCCCTAACTTACAAAATTTCTCTCCTCACAGGACTTAGCCTTGATCCCCATCTAAATAAAAATAAAATCAACAATAACTCTTTTTCATGCTTAGATGGAATCATATATACACTTGCTAAGTAGGCCATCTTACCCCAAAAATAGAATTTATTACATATTATTTTTTCTTATATGATAATCTGTACGATCTCCAAAATATACATATTTTTCTCAATTTTTGTATAATTCTCTCCCATTGTTTTTCTCTCTTCATATTTATTCCAATTATTCCCAGGATATCTATCTCAATTAAAGTGAGCATCCCTTTGACTGAGGGGCAGGAGGAAAAATAACTCTCAAATCCAGAGGCATTATCTGTCGATATTAGAGTTTCAAGGAACTTTTTTAGATAGACGTTACTTTAAATTATAAATCAATGTAGAGCCATTGACTTACATTCTTGTTGTTCTTGGTATGTTTTCCATTGAAATAGCAGTTAAAATCCCACTTTAGATCTAATCTGTAAAAGGAAGTAAACTGCTATTTCAAGGGAAAACCTACTGGGAACAACAAGAATGTAAGCCACTGGCTCTATATTAATTTATTACATAAAGTGACTTCCTATCTAAAAAAGTTCCTTGAAGCTCTAATATTGACAGATAGACTCTAGATTTGACAGTTATTTCTCCCCTGACCCTCAGTCAAATGTAGAATCATTTTAATTTTGTTACTCAAACTTGGCTATGTTCCTCCAACAAGGAACAGCATGTTCATTAATTGACAATAACAAGGGTATTTTTATGTTCAAATTGTCCTAACAAATCAGGATATCTGTCTCTTCATCATTAAAGTGAATACCTTCTAATTCACTTAAAAACCCAGTTCCTTTACTTTTTTATTTATTAATAAAGCCAAGCATATTTATATAGTTACTTAATTTCCTAATTCCCTGTTCCATATATTTCTTATTCTTAACAATTAAAACTGTATCCTCTGCATAAGTAAGAAATACTGGAATATATAACCCCTTCTATTTTTTTATACCTTTCCATTTTCAATTTTCTATTCATTTTATTAACAATCACATTCATAACTAATGCAATTAAAATGGCACTTGCTGGACAATCCTGCCTTAACACACATTCAATTTTTATTTCTTCACTTAGCCACCCATCTAATATTACTCTTGCATTATTATTCTCATACACTGATCTGATTACGTTTATTTTATCACTTATAATCTCTCTATAAATTCTATAACTTATACTGTATTCTGTTGAAAGCTTTACTCACATCTCCTACCATAATTTTAGTTTCTACCTTTTATTTATATCATATATCACTTCTCTTAGTATCCATAATAAATCCTGATTTTCTTTCCCTTTTTTTCCTCAGAATTGTACCCTCCAGCAACTTATCAACACCTTTTCCTAATCTTTTCCCTATTATTCTCATAAATAATTTATAAGCCTTATTGTTCAATACTATTGGTCTCCAAATTTTAATATCCTTTTTATAAATAAATACATTTGGTAACCCCCTTACATATATCTTTTTTAACTGTCCCTTTTCCTAACCACCCATTCAGCACTTCCATAAAATATACTTTTTCCCATTCTTCCATATTATAATACTCTGTTCCATCCATCCATCTGGCTTCTTCCACATCCAATTTTTTTAGAAATTCATTAAGCTCTCCTACATTCATTATCTTCCTTCCTTAATTTATTTACTTTCCATATCTAACTCTCTATTGTCTCCCTTTTTATAAATGTGTTTTTATATACTGCTTTAGTACCTCAAATATTTTTCTTGTGTATTCACCCTTTCTCATTCATTATTTTTCAACTCCCTTATTATCCTCTCATTTTCTCTCAATATCTTACTCAAATATGGAGCAACTTATTTTCTCCTTGTAATAACTTTGTTTCTATAACATTATCTTCAGATTCATTTCATATATCTCTCCTTTTCATAAAAACTTGCATTATTTTTAACACCTCTATAAATACTACCTGATGTAATAACTTATATGTATACTTTTCTTTCCTTCTTCTCCCTGTTTAACTTTAAAAACAAAAAAAACATTGTTTTATATTTTTCTTTAATGCATATGCACCATTTAGTCCAGTCTTCAAAGTAAATTCTCATTTCTACATGATCTTTCCATAACTGATCAAATTCCTTTCTATCGCCATCATCTAAATCTTTGTTAAATTGTTTAATACCTTTGCCTAACCTTATATATCCTTCATTTTCCTTCACTTCTACCCATGTAGCCAGATGATCTGAAAAACCTGTTTCCTTTTTTCTTTCTTTTATAATATTCAAACAATCAGATATTACAAAATAATCAATTTCTCTTTTAATCTAAATCCTTTTGTAAGTCCAGTGTTTATTACCCCATATATATACTTTTCCAGTTTTCATTATTTCATGCACCTTCCAAACTTTCCTTAAATCACAATTAAAATCTCCCATTATTATTATTTCCATATTCACTCCTACATAATTTAAGATTTTTTAAATATTTCCTTTCTTTCCTTTTTGTTAATGTGCATATATTGCAATGATTCTATACAAATCTTTCTTATAACATATCTATCACGGTTATTCTACCTAATTCCACTATAGTATAATCTAAAAATTTAACTGTTTCATTACAAAACATACCAATCACCGAACATGTGTCTTTTCCCATAATCCAATCAATACTTTTACCCCATAGCTCTTCCGTCTGCATCCTTTCTTCTTCTGTCTTCTAGAATAATTTAATGCATATCAAGTAGCATACACCATTCTAAAACACCTAGCCTTCTTTTAATATTATTTATACTATTAACCTTTATTGATAGGATTTTCAGCTTCTTTCAAATTGACTGTATCCTTCTATCTTACTTTGCCTTTTTTTTATTCCTTTTCACAATCGCACTTTTAAATTTTCTTTTTCTTTCACCCTTTTTCCCTATTGAGTTATTTTTTTCCTCTCACTATTTTCCAGCTTATATCCTCTTCCTTACTTATTGCCAGTACCAATTTCTTGCCTTCATTATTTTCATTTTCCTCATATATTATTTTTTCTTTATTCTCCTCTTGTATGGCATCCTGTTTTTAATGTTCTACACTTTTTTCTATATCATACACACATTCTCGTATATGTTCTTGTTCTTTCACTTGTATCAGCTTGTCACAATTTACCCAATCATGTCCTATTTTCCAACATGTTTTACACATTAAATCTCATTTTTTGCTTCATGCCCGGTCTTTCCACAAACAAAACACTTTCTCTTATCACAATTACTTATTAAATGATCAGTATTTCCACAAAAGAAGCATGTTTTGGCTGACCCCTATATATGACAAAACCTCTATTATTTTGGCATTTATTGCACTTAGAATATGTACAATTTTGTCATTTTTCATTTTCAAAATCACACCATAATCCCACCCCCAGGTCCATAAACCTCTATCATCATATATTTTTATAGTGTCCATAACATCTGATGTTGTCCTTTTCAATCTTCCTCGCTTATGGGTCATGGATCTGATCCTTGGGTGTAACTTGGCCACATACTATAAACCAAAAACGTACCACAGAGCCCTTGTACCAGCAACAACAAGTAGGTAGTCTTAACGAATTTATTTATCACAAACGTTTTCGCCGCACAAAGGTGCAGCTTCCTCAGAGAAAACAAATTAACAATGAGGTAAAAGTGCGCCCTTTTATACAAAGCAAAAGGGAAATGACAACATGATAAGGTGAAACTCATTGTAGTAATTGGTAAACAAGTAGAAGCCTTCACAAGAACAACTTGTTCCTCAAAGAAAAAATGCAAACATTAATTCATGTTAATAATAAGCATTTCAAAGTGTGGAATGTTACCAAAGAAATAAACATAAAATTTAAAATGACATATTTAAAATTCTTAAAATATGTGGAAGAAATCATACCATTAAAGTAAAAATTCAACATAAAAAGTCATTCAAATAGCAACTCATAAAAAAGTAAGTATAATATGCAGTAATGGATTAAATCTTAGTAAAAAAGTAATGGTAATCCATTATAAGTATGAACCATAATGAGCAACTGTGTACCTTAAAGATATTATTGTATAAACAACAATAATAACTAAAATCTAGGCAATATTTAACATGAGAGGT
Organism: Protopterus annectens; assembly: GCF_019279795.1. Lineage (NCBI taxonomy): Eukaryota > Metazoa > Chordata > Ceratodontiformes > Protopteridae > Protopterus > Protopterus annectens. Next base: position 300,441,061 of record NC_056732.1, on the reverse strand, counting down.
GCTACAACAAAGGCACGTCACATGAAGTCAGAAACAAGATTTTAGTTATTATTGTTGTTTATACAATAATATCTTTAAGGTACACAGTTGCTCATTACGGTTCATACTTATAATGGATTACCATTACTTTTTTACTAAGATTTAATCCATTACTGCATATTATACTTACTTTTATGAGTTGCTATTTGAATGACTTTTATGTTGAATTTTTACTTTAATGGTATGATTTCTTCCACATATTTTAAGAATTTTAAATATGTCATTTTAAATTTTATGTTTATTTCTTTGGTAACATTCCACACTTTGAAATGCTTATTATTAACATGAATTAATGTTTGCATTTTTTCTTTGAGGAACAAGTTGTTCTTGTGAAGGCTTCTACTTGTTTACCAATTACTACAATGAGTTTCACCTTATCATGTGGTCATTTCCTTTGCTTTGTATAAAAGGGCGCACTTTTACCTCATTGTTAATTTGTTTTCTGAGGAAGCTGCACCTTTGTGCGGCGAAAACGTTTGTGATAAATAAATTCGTTAAGACTACCTACTTGTTGTTGCTGGTACAAGGGCTCTGTGGTACGTTTTTGGATTCTAGTTGTTCTTGTCTTTTGCATTTGCCTGTTTGTTTTCATGGCCACAGGGAGCCCTGTTAGTCCCAGCAGCCCTCGCATCTCTCCTAATTCTGGAGTGAAGGAAGCGCAGTCTAATCCACTTCTTGATGTGCCTGCCTTGCTGATTTCATTGTCGGAAAGACTCGACAAGCTTAATGCACGCTTTGACTTACTGGAAGGTATTAATGGCAACAGGAACCGCCAGGTAGCTTCTATACCTTTATCTACTCAAGGCTCTTCAGCCACTAATACTACACAGGCGAACTCTGGTTCTCTAATACCGGCAGGACAACCTTTTCACTCTGCAAATGGACATAATGCACCACCGCCTTCTACATCTACATCTGCTGGCCTTGTCAACAGTGGTACAAGATTGGAGGCAACTACAGGTACTTTTCCTAATGGTATTCCTGCCCTTTTATTAGGTGCAGACATTAACAGTAGTGGAGAACATTCAGTTAATTACAATACAACTAACTCTGCCTGGCCCACTGGGCCTGCAACTTCTTCTTTACGTATAGCTGCAGCTGTTAACACTGGCTCTTTTTCAGGCCAGACTGACAATGTGAATGCTCCATTCATTTTTTCTGAATGGATGAAAAATACTGACATCTTTGTTTTTTCTAACCCTATGGAAAGTACAGCTGATCAGCATGATACTATTTCAAGTAATGAGTCACTGTCAATAAACTAAAGATCTTTGACAGTAAAATTCTCAAACTTAAAAAGTTACAGCTTGAGATTGGTTACTTTAACCAGTGCATTCATGAGAAACTTGTTCCAAAAGGTCTACGTAGTACTTTTTCTCCTTCAGGCTTAATCAACAACAACAATTTCCTTTGTGACTTAAAAGACTTATTTCAACAGCAAGGTTTAGACCTGTTACAGCTTATTGTGAAACATTATAACCAACATGTTTGTGTTCTCCTGAAGGAGATTGATGTTTTAGACAAGGAGATTAAAGCAGACTTGAATTTTGTAAGGTACAGGTTCGACTATGACCGTACCCTTTCTAGTATTAACACGCTTCTTGTCAAACTAAAGCTTAACAAAATAAAAAATTAGTCAGAGACAGATTGGCTTATCAGGATAACGTTGCATATCCTAAATTACAGGCTTCTGAATCTCACAACACTACTACTAGTACCCACCAGGAACATCCTAACCCTGCACCCCACCCTGTCTCAGCCAGCCCTCACTTTCACGAAGATGAGGTAGGAGTGGACGAGGTAGGCCCTAGACGCAGTGACAGGATTAAAGGGTTTAAGAAGGGTAATCAAGGCAATAATAACACCAACACAAATAGGACCAATACTAACAAAAACAACAACAGTTTTTTAGGCAACCGCAACCACTGACAGTTCCACAACAAGAGATAGAAGCGGAAGAAGCTTCCCCTGGTCTCTCAGTTCTTGACTGTTCGGACTCTCATTTCTCTTACACAGCAGGTGTCTCTTCCTCCTTCACCATGACTGCTGACCTTAACCCTTGTTTCCTATATCAAGGTCCAAGAATTATACTTAACCGTAAAGGGGACTTCACTATTTACAATTTCACAGACTTGGAACTAAGGGAGGAATTAGTTGAGTTACTTTCCCTTGGTTACACATTTGTCCCTAGTAAAATGGGTGACATATCCAAGGAACTTATTGAACTAAAATGCTTTGTCCGAAAGTTAAATTTCAAGTTACTGTTTAGCAATGAAGTTGCCTTGCCACATGATTCTCTCAAACTACCGAGTGTGTATAACCCCCCCATCCACCCTTCTCTCCAGCTTTTTGAAAGGATCTGTGAAGCAGACATCAGACATTCCTTTAAGGCGTGTAATAGTTATACCGAAACTCCACGGTATAACATTACTAAAGAACAAGTCTCCCTCTTAGATGAATTATGCCATTACCCAGTTCGAGTAGTCAAACCTGATAAAGGGGGTGGACTTGTAATTATGGACAATTCACTCTATAACGAAAAAATGCTCGATGTCCTTAACACACCTGCCTATTCCCCTGCTTCTCTCAATGAAATACACCGTACCCATAGTATGATGAGGGGCGTCTTCCGTGACTTGTTCTTGCAGGGTAAGATTGACATAGAAACTTACAATTACATCGACATCTCTATGCCAAAAATTCCAGTCATGTTTGGCATCCCCAAGGTCCATAAGGATGTCAATAATCCCCCCATGCGTGAGCTGGTTGATGGTAGATCATCTATGACATATCCCAGCGCCAGATTGGTAGACACTATCCTGTCTAAATACCTGAAGGACCTTCGGGGTGTATGTAAAGACTCCTGGTCTTTTTTAGACAACTTCAACAACATTCCGTTCGATGATGGGAATAATTTTCTCACCATCGACGTTGTTGACTTATACACCTCCATTCCACACCAAGAAGCTGTGGAATGGATTTCCCTCCTGCTTTTAGACTGTGGAGCACCACAGACTGAAATTGACTTGGTTACAGAAGTCTTGGACATAGTCCTTGCATGTAATTATTTCCTTTTTGATAAGGATTACTTTTTACAGAAAAAAGGCGTGGCGATGGGCTCGCCTTGTGGGGCCTCAGTCGCCAACTTCTTTATGGGTTTTTGGGAAAAGAACTTCCTTTTTTCCAGTGAAAGGATGCAGACAGTGAAATTTTATACACGTTACCTGGATGATATTTTCATCCTCTTCCATGGTAATGACACTGAAGCCGTAGACTTCTTACAGTTTCTAAATGGTACTACTGACTTCTTGAAATTCACTTCTAATTTTTCACCTGTAGAAATCGATTACCTCGATGTAAAGTTGAGAAAGGAAGGAACACCTACACATCTTGTGTTTACAGAAAGCCAACTTACTGTAATTCGTTCCTGCACTTCACAAGCCACCATCCCTTCAAACAAAAGAAATCTATTGTGAAGGGCCAAATGGTAAGGGCTGTTAGAATGTGTAGTGATTTTGACACCTTTCAGAACGAATGCACACTTTTGTGTAACATGTTCCTTAATAGGGGTTACCCGAGGAATCTCATTGATGAAATTAGGCTTGAAGTTACAGCCAAAAGGATAAACGGGGTTTATAAACCTATCTTGCAAAGCCATGTACTACTTGACCTTAGTTCTAACAACACACTACTGTCACCCATTGAGTGTTCCCCCTCTCCTAATGACATCTCTCTGACCAACCATGTACGCGATTTTGCCATTAGTTACGTCCACACATTTAGTCTTAACACTCAGACTACCACTGCATTGATTAAGAAAAACTGGCAATTTATCTTGGGGAGTCCTGGCCTCTCTGAGAAATTAGGCCCCTGTCCTAATTTTGTCTTCAAGAGGAACAACAATCTTAAGGAACTTCTACAGAGGGACCTAACTAAAAAAACCTTTAACAGGCGCACAGGGATGTACCCATGTGGTTTTTGCAACTGGTGTTACAAAATGAAGGTAGGGCAGACCTACACTATAAGGGACAGGAAGTTTTTAATCCAAGCTCCACTCAACTGTGAAAGTAGATCAGTTGTATACCTGGCTCTTTGTGATTGCTGTCCCTCATTTTATCTGGGAAAGACTGATCGCAGACTTAGGGACCGTGTCTATGAGCATATGTATGCAATTAAGAAAAACTCTGACGTTAACGCTTTGGCTAAACACATTGCCAACCACCCTGGGCACTCTTTCTCGTTTATGGCCATAGATCAAGTGACCAATAACATCCGGGGAGGCCCAATAACTCTACTCTTAGAAGTTCGTGAACTGGAGTGGCAACTGCGTTTAGACGCATTTTGCTACCCGGGTTTAAACGAAAACTGTAACATCTCAGCAGTACTCAAATTGAGGAGCTACTTAAGGTAGTACCCCCCTTTGTAGACATTCCTTACTTTCTTATGCATACATAAAGACTTTTTTAAAACATACAAAATTTTTTTGTTTCTGACTTCATGTGACGTGCCTTTGTTGTAGCACCTCTCATGTTAAATATTGCCTAGATTTTAGTTATTATTGTTGTTTATACAATAATATCTTTAAGGTACACAGTTGCTCATTATGGTTCATACTTATAATGGATTACCATTACTTTTTTACTAAGATTTAATCCATTACTGCATATTATACTTACTTTCTTATGAGTTGCTATTTGAATGACTTTTTATGTTGAATTTTTACTTTAATGGTATGATTTCTTCCACATATTTTAGGAATTTTAAATATGTCATTTTAAATTTTATGTTTATTTCTTTGGTAACATTCCACACTTTGAAATGCTTATTATTAACATGAATTAATGTTTGCATTTTTTCTTTGAGGAACAAGTTGTTCTTGTGAAGGCTTCTACTTGTTTACCAATTACTACAATGAGTTTCACCTTATCATGTTGTCATTTCCCTTTTGCTTTGTATAAAAGGGGCGTGCACTTTTACCTCATTGTTAATTTGTTTTCTCTGAGGAAGCTGCACCTTTGTGCGGCGAAAACGTTTGTGATAAATAAATTCGTTAAGACTACCTACTTGTTGTTGCTGGTACAAGGGCTCTGTGGTACGTTTTTGGATTCTAGTTGTTCTTGTCTTTTGCATTCACATACTATAAACTTCAGATCCATCTCTTGAGCTCCTCCCTCTACCCATAGTGTCCCAAGCCATCCCCATTGCCTCAGATCTCTTTTGCAGGCATTGTGGTAAGATGCAGGTTCTGCTCTTGAGCATTTGTGAGAATGTATTTTTCTATTATATTATCTCCTAAAACTTATATAAACTTTAAACTTTTTCTTAAATTCCTCCTTTTTACACCTGTTGTTGGCATTTGGAATATCTTGGCTTTTTCTACTAATTGTTTTTTAGTAGTCTGTTGTACCATTGTTGGTACTTTCCTTACCTAACTTTTAATAAGGTATTTATCCTTATTAGTATAGTTGGTAACCTTACCCTTTTTATTTTTTCTACTCTGCTTAAAAAAAAACTTTATTGTTGTACATTTCTTAGTTTAACTGTTAGTTTTTCCTGACTGTCATGTCTGACAAACCTACAGGTTTTAAAAAATGCACTTCTTATAGGCATAAGATCCCAAACTCAGATGTCCACAAGGAGTGCATTTATTGCCTTAGTATTAACCATTTAGATACAGCCTGTACCAGTGTGTTCTGCTTTTAATCCTAGATCTTTGGCTGACAGGTGTAACAAACTTATATTGAAAGGCTTACTTCCTACTACATCTTCTGTGGCTCAAACCCCTTCAAAATCCAGCAAAGTAGCTTCTTTAGAGCACAAGAAGAGGTCTCCTGTTGAAATCTTCCCCTAAGGAAAAAGTGAGAAAAGTTATGGATCCAATGTCTTCAGATCGGAAGTCTCTTAGCCTACCCTCAGCTCCAAAGCCATCCTTGGATCCCAAGGTTTCAACTCCAGTAGTCATCTCTCCTTCACCACTGACATCCAAACTGGATCATAAGTCTTTGGATCTGAAGTCAAGTACATCTCATAGGAGCTGTACTCCTGAATACATGGTACAGCTTATTTCACCTTCCTTGCCTGAGCAACTGTTTCAGACTCCAAAGAAACATTCCATGCCCTTTCCACAGTGTCTTCTAGGTCCTCCAGAAGTTTATCTGAAATGGAAGTGGACAGGATGATGTGAAAATTTCTCAAAGCTCAAATCCAGATGGGGGTCCTGCCAGCGCAATCCCCTACTGGATCTTTGTGTGTACATTCAAAGTCCATTCTATCTCCTTCTCTGATCCAACTGGTGGTTTAGGAGGCCCAGGATCCAAAATGCCTGAGAGGTTCGGCATCAGATCCAAGGAGAATTTCCTTCTCCACTCCAACTGTTTCCCTGATGGGTTCTGCTCCAACACCCTTGGATCAGAACAGGTCTTAGAGCCAAAGTTCCAGCATCAAGTCCAAGTCAGCTCCAGTGTTGTTGGATCAGTCCCTTCCCCTCCGAGCTTTGGCCCTAGACAGTTCAGATCAGATTCTTACCTTGAGACGCAGATCCACGGGTGGCTGTGATCTACTTTCCTTGGAACCTTCAGCTTAGAGGGAGTGGATCAAGGCTTCTCCTGGTCTCTCAGCCTTTGAGGTGGTGGAAAGGACTTTCTCTCTCTAGAGAGAACCATCTTCTCATTTTTCAGATCCTACTCCTTTACTCTCATCAGTTTGAAGCTCTGAGTCACTCAGGCCTATTCTACAGGGACAGCCAGTTCAAGTAGAGGAACTTCCCCCTCTCCTCCAACACCCCTGCAGAAAACCCCATGGAAGAGGTCCCACAGAAAAGGGCATGTAAAAGGAGACGCATAGACTCTCCCTTGGAGTTTCTCATGGAAGACACTGACTTTGATGGAGAGTGATTCCCCCGGATCACCACAGAATGACATCTCCTTTGGAGATATTCTAGAGATCCGAAAGCAGAAAGGTGGTTGGTCGTCCCAAACCCCTTCTCCAGATGAATCAGTGTTCTTGGAAGCTTTTGTTTTTGGCCCGTCTACATGTAGTAATATTCCTGATTTCACATAGTTAAGGACATGGGTCAACCACCCGGCGCATGAACTTATTGATCTGGTTTCCCACTGGTATGGTAGAAGCTGGATACTGTCAAGCCCATCCCGAAGCACAAAGACAAGTTATTGGCACCACCTGCAGACAGACCCCACTGAGACAAAAGAGTTCTAGTTGATGCTATGGTGGTGGTGACAGCCACTAAGAAACAGCTAGCAGAACAGAGCTCTGTTGTCCATCCACCTGACCAAGAGCCTAGTGAGTTGGACAAATTTGGAAAGTGAGTGTTTGCCTCAGCAACCTTCACTCTGAGGTCACTGAACTTCCTTGCCCATTTTACCAGACCTCAGAGAGATTTGACTAAGGAACTTTCAAATACCCTCTCTGGGTCCATGTCTGTGGAGGATTTCAAAAGAACATCCTCTCAGCTGGCTACTCATCTATTTTGAATGTTTCAATAAGATTGATCTCTCACACAGCTGAAGGTACCTGAGGAGTAGCTGGTTCAGGCATTGCCATAAGGAGACATGCCTGGATGGGACTATGCAACTTTGTGGAGCCTTTTAGGGTGTCCTTTATTAACACCGCATTTAATGGCATTTCTTTGTTTGGGCCATCAGTAAAGAATATGCTTACCCACAGTGAAAAATGTGGAAAAACCCTGTCTGACGTAGTGATCAAGTTTTCTTTGCTTTAGCGGACCTTCTCTAGGAACCAGAAAGGTGGTAAGAAAATGTTCTGTAAATCTCAGGGACCCTTCCAGGATTCACATGGCATCAGAGGCAGAGGAGGAAATTTTAAAGGTAGATTCCACCATAGAGGCAGGGGAGGTCCGCAAAACCAGGGCTTTATAGATTCTTTTTCAGACAGCCCCTATCAGTAATCCAGAAGTGCTGCCTGACTGTCCTACTTGGGAGGCAGTCAGGGGTCAGCCTTCTTTGCACCTGGATACCTGGACAAATATCACAAAAGATTTATGGGTGCTAAGAATAATATCTAGAGGTTATTGCATACCATTTTCCCTTCTTCTTCACTGCCCAAGGAAGAAACTTCCTAACGTTCCACCCAGTTGGAGGAAGGCAGCAGCACAAGAAATCCAAAAGCTGCTAAACAAAAGAGCCATCCAAAAGGTCCTTCAAGACCAGATAGTTCGACTGGGAACAGAACCTATTTTCACCAGAGGCCTGGGGAGAGAAATCTCCATAGCAAATTACAGTTACAAATTAAACAATGTTAGAAAATACAAGAATTCATATAATACAAGAACAAAAATAGGAAGTATAAAACAATGTACAAGAGTTACAAAGGGTAGTATAAGCTAAAGGGTTTGCATTGTGTAATGCTGAGGTGTTCGTATAAGCACATGTAGTAATATTCCTGGTTTCACTTAGTTAAGGACATATTAAAGTACAAGTTGAGGGATCATGTCACTTTCCACAGCAAAGAACAGTCATTTAATTGCAAGTGTTATAAAATTTCACACTAATGATCAGAGCAGTTATTTCATTATGCTGGAGGGATAGATTCCTGTCCCAGAGACTTCCCATACTCTGGAACAGGCTACCTATCTATGTCAAGCAAAGTTCTTTATTAGCACTCTTCAAGAAAAATCTTGATGAGTGGATGGGAAATAGGAAATGCACCCTGGGGATTACTTCTGTGTCTCTGCTCGACAGTGGCACAGGAAAATAACTTTCTTGGGTGGTGTAAGCCAGGGAACCTTGTTGACTAGGCTTACGTAGGCCCTTGGGCCAATAGCCTAGTACCTACCTATGAACCTATAAGCAAGAACTGTAAAGGATCATTCAACATACTTGAAAAAAGTGAAAAAAATTATACAGATTAGGAGGAGATAGTAAGAGACAGTTTAGCTAGAGGTAATGAGGAAATGGGGAAGACAGAGTACAGGAAAAGGACAGGTGGGTAGGTTAGAACCATTGGGAATGAGTGGATGATAAAGGTTTAAGGGGTAATGGAAGGACTGGGTTGGTAAAATATGTGGCGGGAAGATGAAGAAAAAAGGAATGTTATAAAAAAAAGTGATTTACATATGCTGGACATAAGTGGATGGATGGTAGATTGCAGAATGATAAAGGAAGGAAGACTGGGGTTTAGCCAGGGGGGTGCATGAGCACAACCAGTTGTTATGTAGGTAGTCCTTAAGTAATTTCTTGAAATGAGTTAGGTTAGGAGTAGTTAAGGTAGGCTGAGGGGTAGTATTCCAAATTTTGGAGATATAGTTGGAATAAAGAGACTCACTAGTACTATTGTTTGATTTGGAAATTTGTAGGAGAGATTTATTTGAGGATGTAAAGAAAGTGAAGTTCTGAATGGTCAAGGTTCAGTCCATTCTGCCCTTTCTGCACAAGGATGATTGCATGGGCTCTGTAGATCTTCAGGATGTGTACTATCATATTAGACTAGACAGACCATCCAGAAGACACCTCCACTTTCAGCTGGGGTCCAGTCATTACCAATTCAAAGCTCTGCCCTTTGGACTCACCAAAGCCCCCAGGGTGTTTACCAAGTGCATGGCAGTAGTCGCAGCTTACTCAAGACTGAAAGGATTCCAGGTGTTTCCATATCTAGACAATTAGCTCCTTACTGCTCCATGCAAGCATCAACTTCAACATGCCAAAGACTATTTGCTCCATATTTGTAGCACTTTTGGCATTAAGATAAATCTTGCCAAATCAAAACTTGCAAAAGTTCAGAGCCTGGAATTCAGTGACACGGTTTTAAATACAACTACACATATAAAAGTAGTGTGGTGGAAAGGCAAAGATGCTATCAGAAGTCAAGTTCAGGCTATCCTTTGCCATTCATCTCCCCCAGCAAGGTTAGTGCTTCAAGCATTTGAGTCAATGTCAGCTGCCATAATACTACTTACTCTTGCACGCTTCTTTATGTGGGTTCTCCAATGGACTCTAGCTGTACAGTGGTCTATTTTACATCGACCCTGCTTTTCAAGTCAAACTCACCCCAATTTGCAAGCAACACAATTGCTGGTGGATACAATCAGACAATATTTTTATGGGCAGACAGTACAGTTAGCAACAGTGAAACATGAAGAACATAGTACAGTTGTGTACACTTACCATAAATGTAGATGTTCGAGTGTCTTCATTGTTGCAGTCATCACATTTGGGTTATCCCTGCTGAGGTAGCCCTCAGCCAGCCTGAATACCAGAGACTTAGTATTTCTATGTCAGTTGCTGTTGCTTGAAGACTGACGTCAGGTCATCAGTGGTATAAAGGAAGGCAGCTGATGCCATTACGTGAGTTTTTCTTGCCCTAACCGGTCATAAGCCCCCAAAGTAGGAGGCCAGGCTCTGGTGGCAGGACCTCACCAGTGGAAAAAAATGCCAATATGTCCCTTGTAAGGAAAGGAGAACAACAAAGAGGAAAGTTACAAAAAGGGGGAAGGATGGAGGGAAACCAGGACTGCAACAGTGAAAACACTCGAACATCTACCTTTATGGTACACAACTGTACTATATTCTTCATGTTTCACTGTTGCAGTCATCACATTTGGGTCGATTCCCAAAGTTGAGGAAATGGGTGGAGGCAGTCAAGGAAGCTAGGGGCTGGCTAGCATGCCCTGCAAGATTGCAGAGGCAAAACCTGCCCTGGATTTAGAAAAGAGAGGCAGGTGGTAATGTTTGGTAAAGGTGTGAACAGATGTCCAGGTGGCAGCCTCCAGGATGTCCCTGGTGGGGACTCCTCTGAGGAATGCTTCACAGGTGGAGGATGCCCTGATGGAGTGGGTCCTGACTTCCTGGGGGGGGCGGCTTACCATGCTGTTTGTAACAGAAATGTATGCAGTGTGCTATCCAATTGGTAATGGTGTGTTTGGAAATGGCTTTGCCCTCTCCCCTTAAAGCAAAGCTAACCAGCAGTTGATCAGATTTCGGAAGGGTTTAGTCCTGTCCAGATAGTATCTGAGCTGTCTGTGCACATCTAGAGAGTGCAGAATCCTTTCTCCCTTGTTTTGTGGGTTAGGAAAGAAGGTGGGCAAAAGGATGGATTGGTTGAGAGCCACACTGGAAACCACCTTGGGCATGAAGGATGGATTAGTTCTGAGGGATACCCTGTCTGCATGCAAGATGATGAAGGGTTCCACTGTAATGAGTGCTTGCAGCTCAGACACTCTTCTGGCTGAAGTGATGGCCAGGAGGAAGGCTGTCTTCCATAAATATTTTAGCTCTGCAAAAGAAGCAGGTTCAAATGGAGGCAAGGTGAGCTTTTCCAAGACAAAGTTAAGGTCCCAAGCCAGTGTTGGTGCCCTTCTGTGGGGTCTCATGTTGTTAGCCCCTCTGAGGAAATGCTTGATCAGAGGGTGTGAAAAAAAGAGGCTGCTCAGTGAGAAAATTAGCAGAAATAGCAGAGGCATGAATTTTTATAGAGGAGAGAGAGAGAGAGACCACTGTGTAGTAGGTCAGCTAAGTAATCCAGGATGAGAGGGATGGAGGGCTGTGCCATATTGGCCCCCTTAGCCTGGATCCAGGTGCAGAACCTTTTCCATTTACTTGCATAAGACTTTCTGGTGCTAGGGCATCTGGCCTCTTGGATAACATCCAGAACCTGTTTACTGAGGAGGGCAGATTGGTCAGGGGTCAGGTTATAAGCCAAGTTGCCAAACTAAGTGTCTGCAATCTGGGGTGCATGAATTCCCCTTCCCTCTGGGTTAGGAGGTTGGGAATCTGAAGAAGATTCCATGGGGGCAATGGGGACAGTCTGTGCAGCAAGGGGTACCAATGCTGTCTGGGCCAGTCTGGAGCTATGAGAATGGTCCTTGGTTTTTCCTCCCTTATTTTGATCAGTACCTTGGGAATGAGAGGTAGGGGAGGAAAGGCATAGACCGAGAGGTTTACCTAGGGGAAGGATAGGGCATCTACTTTCTATGCCATGCAGTGATGCTCCCTGGTGCAGAATTTGCTGAGCTGATGGTTGGTGTGAGAGGCAAAGAGGTTGACCTCTGGGGTTCTCCATTTCTGGCTTATTAGTAAGAAGGTGTTTCTGCTGAGCTGCCACTCATGGGGGTCCAACAGTTTTCTGCATAATTGGTCTGCCAGGGAGTTGAGAGAGCCTTGCAGATATTGTGCTAACCGGTGTAGATGCGTGGAAGAGGCTGTGAACCAAAGGGTCATGACCAACCTGCACAGCTGGCAGGAGTGAGATCCTCCCTGCCTGTTGATATACCACATCACTGTGGTGTTGTCTGTTTTGATCAGGAGAACCCCTGGAGAGAGAAGGGGTTTGAAAGCTATCAAGGCCTGCTGCACAGCCATCATCTCTTTTAGAATAATGTGCAGGGGTAGTTGCTTGGGGTTCCATTGGCCCTGTATGCACCTGCCATCCAGGTGTGCACCCCAAGAGTAGTCTGATGCATATGTGGTGAGGGTCTGGGCAGCGGGGTGTGGAGAGAAGGGCAGTCCCTTGTTGTGGGACCAGGCTGTTGCCCACCAAAGAAATTCCTCCCTCAGGCAAGGAATAATAGGTAAAAGAGTTTCCAGATCTTGAGAGTGTTGACACCAAAAGCTCTTTAGGTACCATTGAAGTTTCCTCATATGCAGTCTGGCATATGGAATAAGGAGTATGCATGATGTCATGAACCCCAGGGCTTGCAGGATTTCCCTTGCAGAGAGCTGGGGCCTGGTGGCCAGTTGAGAGAAGTAAGCTGATAGGAAACTTTCCTTCTCTGGGATTAGGCATGCCATCTGGGATGCTGTGTCCAGACTTGCTCCCAGGAAAATTATCCTTTTGGTGGGTACCTTTCATTGATTGTGTACCCTAAGGAGGTTAGTAGGTCCTTGACAAAGGCCAGTTTTTTGAGTAGCTTTTCCTGGCTGTCTGTCTGAATAAGGCAGTCATCTAAGTAGGGGTAAATTTGAATATTTCTTTGTCTGCAAAAAGCATTGGCCAGAGCTAGGCATTTTGTGAAAACTCTGGGAGCAGTAGCCAAGCCAAAGGGAAGTGCAGAGAACTGAAAGTGTTGAGATCCTGCCCTGAAATGAAGATATTTTCTGCAGGACTCCCTGATGGGAATGTGGAGGTAGGCCTCTTTTAGGTCCAGGGTGACTAGCCAGGTGTCCTTTAACAGCATGGGTAGCAGCTGCTGGAGGGTGAGCATTTTGAATTTTGGGATCACCAGGAAGGTGTTTAGAAAGGATAGACCGAGGATTGGGTGACCAGGTGCCCTCTTTTCTGGGTACCAGAAAAAGTCTGGAGTAGAAACCTTGGCCTATCTGCTCTGCAGGAACGTGTTCTACTGCTCCCAAGGAGATCAGGGTATGGATTTGCTTTTGAGCCTCTGCCCACTGATTTGGTGGTAGATCTGGGAATCCTTTTTGGGCAGGAAGGGTGTGGAATGAGAATTCGTACCCCTGAGACGCAATGTTCTTGGTAATGTTGGCCCAGGTGCATGAGTGAAAGGAGTGTTTTCCTCCTAGAGGTATGTGATGGTGGGCAGTGGCAAGGTAGGGACGGGGTGAGTCATTGTGAGTTTTTACCATAAGGGGGCTTAGAACTCCGTGGTTTTGCAGTGGAGGTAGTCCACAGCTTAGATCTCTGCAACCCATGGGACTGCTGTCTTGGATGTCTGTTTCCACGGGGCCTAGGCTGGCCCAGTTTACTAGGTGCAAGAAAGGACCAGTGCTTGTAAGGAAAATGCCTGCTGAATCTAGGGTGCTGTACTTGTAAGACATCTTTAGCAGTCTGCATAGTTTTGCTTTTTCTTCCATCTTTTTCAACACCTCTTCTGCTTTACTACCAAATAAGTTATCGTTGTGCAAGGGTGCATCCAACAATTTTGATTTGACATGGTCTGGCAGGGGTTGTTCCTTAAGCCATGCATGTCTTCTAATGACAGATCCAGTGACTGCTGCCCTGCAAGAAGCTTCTAGGGCATCAAAACTGCAATGTAAAGTGTGTTTAGTTACTTGACCAGTAAAGTGCATTAATTCCTGTAAATCTTTAGATTCTGCCCATGTAGGAAAGGAGAAAATTTTTTGTTTAAGGAGTTCCAAGGTATGTTGCTGATATTTAAGCATATGGAACTGACAATTTAGTGCCCTGATGCAAGAGTAGCTGAGGTGTATACTTTTTTACACCATCTGTCCAGTGCTCTGGAATCCCTGTCTGAGGTGGGTGGGATTCTTAGCTGAAGTAGCTTTAACTCCTTTTGGGCCTTGAGTAATGACCTCAGGGTCCGCTGTTGGATTTTTAAAGAGATATTTGTGAGAGTCAAGGACTCTGTAGTACCTGTCCAGCTTTCTGGGAGCAGGAGGAATCTGGTGTCAAGCTGGATTCAAAGAAGACATCATCCACCACATCTAGGACTGGGGGGATGGCTAAGGGCCTGTGCTGTGGAAGGTCCAGGAACTCTCTGAGTCTCTTTTTAGACTGTGGGTAGTCTTGACTCTCCCATTTGAAATGCTCCCTTAAAGTATGCAGGGTTTCCCCAAAGGAAAAATCCTCTGGGGGAGAGGCTGAAGGAATAGATTCCTCTGCATTAGAATCCTCATATATAGAGAGGGGCTGCATGTCTTCATAGTCAGATACATCATATTCATCTCACTGTTGTTCAGACAAAACTTCTGGAGACAGATATCTTTTTCTTTTTGAGGGAGTGGCTTGGCTTCTCCTAATCAGCATGATAAGGTCCTCTGCCATTCTAAGCATTTGTGACTGAGGCAAGGGAGCAGGTGCCAAAGAATGGCTGGAAGTCAGTTTCTTGGGGGTAGTTCGACCCCTGGGCCTAAGGAACTTGGTTGTTTTAGAAAGAACGGCAGTCGTGAAAGAAGGCATCGGTTGGTTTATGTCAGGATTCGGTGTTGCGAAGGACTTCCTCAGAAGCTGGTGCCTGCATAGCGGCCCATACAAGGTAAAGACGACCTCCAGATCCTTAGATGAAGAAGAGTTCTGTGGCATACCGGACTCCAAAAGGGTCTCGGTAGAGGCCTGCAAATTAACTGAAGCTGGCATCAGGGGCTGCGAAAGCACCTCACTGAATTCTGGAAGACTGACGACCAGCTTGGCGGTAGCGTCGTCAGAAGGTTTAGTCCTGCGCGGTCTGTCTCTGTCTTTATCTTTATGTTTTTTCAGAAGGTCTGCTGTCAGATGGCTTACAGACGCCATATCGGAATTTGAGGACTGTACACAGAAATATATGGCTACAATAAGGGCCTGAAAACGAATAGCTCTGGCGTTAAACAAAGCAAAGAACCAGCAACGAGGGACATCGTGGTCTGGGCCTAGACAAGTGACTCTGTAGGAGTGGAAGTCCTGGTGTGATATTTGCTTTCCACAGGTGAGACAATTATTAACTTTTTCTGACATCGGTTAGTGCAAGAAAAAAGGATCCCCAACGGGGTACTTGGCTTTTGAAGACTTCAACTTCAATTCGGAAACAAAACTAAGGTAACGGCTGACTTGCACTCATGCAAACTGCTTCTGCTTTGGGCTCCATGGCAAGAAAGACTGATGTAATGGTGTCGGCTGCCTTCCTTATACCACTGTTGACCTAACATCAGTCTTCAAGTGACAGCAACCAACGCAGAAATACTAAGTCTCTGGTATTCAGGCCAAACAAGGGCTACCCCAGCAGGGATAACCCAGATGTAATGACTGCAATAATGAAACAGGAAGAACATCCTTTGTTCTAGTGAATCCAGTAGCCACACTGACCACGGACTCTTCTCAACTGGGGGGGGGGGGGCGTTTCTTGAGAAGAACTGTCCAAGGAATGTGGTCCCTCCAAGAGACCAAGATGCATATCAATGTCTTATAAATGACAGCAATCCTTTTATTGTTGCAGGCATTTCAAGATGCTCTTCCCTTGGGGACTATTGCACTTCAGACCAACAACATGTCTGTAGTCTGGTACATCAACAAGCAAGGAGGAACCCGATTTTACCTCCTTTGCAGACAGGCCATGAGGGTTTGGGAATGAGTGATCTCATCACACCGCTAAAACCAAAGTGCTTGAGGACAAACTAAGCAGATCCATTCTCATGCCTCATGAGTGGTCTCTCAATCAGTCAGTAGTGAACATGATTCTTCAGGCACTGGAGCCAGCGCTGCTGTGACCTATTTGCCACTCCTCTCAACAACAAGTACATCAAGTACTTCATTCTGATCCCCCTCAGGGGAAGTTACTGAGAGATGCTCTTCTTCATGCTTGGCCCTTAGGTCTCCTTTATGCTTATCCTCCCCCTTCCCCTCCCCTGATTCCAAGATTTTTATAGAAAGCAAGCATGCTGAGGAGTGCAGTAATCCTCATTGCCCCCTTCTGGCCTCAGCAATTATGTTTCTCCTTTCTACAGTCTCATCTTTGATATCCTCCATGGATACTGGAGCCTACCCAGAATCTTCTCTCTCACAGAGATTCAACACCCCAACATTCAGTCCCTCAAGTTGACTGCATGGTTTATCTACTTCTAGTAATAATTAGACAGCCCAGGCTCTCTTTCCCAGTTTGTAACATTTCTTTGGCTTCTCAAAAGGATTCTTCCAAAAAATTTTATAAAAGCAAGTGGAAAAGATTCTCTATTTGGGCATCAGATAAGGACATTGATCTTTTTTCTGCATCAACTTTGGCTATTCTTCAATTTTTGACAATTCTTTTTAAAGATGGTACTAGTTTCTCTACCATTAAATTTCAGCTGGCAGCAATTTCAAATTTCCATACAGGGAATGCATATTTTCCTTAGCTTCCTCTAGATTGTGTAAAGATTTTATGAAAGGCATTTTTCTTCTAAGGCCTCCAGTGAAGGATCCCTCACCACCATGGGATCTTAATGCAGTACTTTGACACAAAAAAATCTTTGAACCTTCAAACAAACCTGACCTAAAATTTCTGTCATGGAAGATGGTTTTCTTGGTAGCTATAACTTCAGAAAAAAAAGAATTTCTGAATTCCAGGGTCTTTCATAAAGATGGGGTTTCTCTATGGACTAACCCTTCTTTTTTTACCTATAAGGTAGCTTCTGAAAATAGCATCAACCAAGCCATTCACTTGTCATATTTCTTTCTATATTTTGCCAGTAAAGGAGAGTACATGCTACACCTCCTTGATGTACACAAACAACTATGTTTTTACCTTCACAGAACAAAGCAGTTTAGAAAGTCAGACCAGATTTTTGCATCTTTATTTTTAAATTGCCCAGGCCAGCTAGTTTCTAAAGTTACCCTAGCTAAATGGATTATAGACTCAGAAGGGTATGACATTACCAAAACCTCCCCAAGCTCACTCAACGAGACCCATGGCTACTTCATCTGCCTTTTGGTCAAGACCATCTATTGATGACATTTGTGCAGCAGCTACATGGGCCAAGACTCGTACCTTTGTTTCACATTACAAATTGGACATCATATCTATAAACAGAGCCTCCTTTGGTTCGGCAGTACTCCATAATATCCTTCCATGAGGACTGTCCAAGGTTAACATAGCTGGTGACTCTGCCCCATAAATGAGGACGAATGAAAAGGACAACATCATATTTATAAGTTATGCACTCACCATAGCTAGGAAACTGTTGCCCATTTTCATTCTTCCTCAAATGCCCTCCTATTCATCCCTCATACATTTTTATTCTGGAAGAACCTATTTGACAGTGTTTACACAAACCAAAAGACAGCTGGTTCACCCAGGCTAACACTGTGCTGAAAAGCAAATAAACTGTCTGTGCAATCCAGTAATAAAAGTTCTCTTAAAATCCAGAATTTAATGAAAAGAATGAAATAAAACAAAATAAGAACAAAAATAATAAAAAATTAAGTCCCTTGTCCAACGGTAAGCACTTTTGAATAGTTCTTCTTCAGATCGTATAATCAAATGGGACATTCATCTGTATATATAAGCCAGTCAGAATTATTCACCTAATGAGAATATCAACACCAAGGTTCCAGCCAATCCATGTTTGGATTTCTCCATCTAATTTGCATAAACAAATGGATGCCTCACACAGTTTGCTAATGTTCAGTACTAATGAAATATGCAAAGCAGGTGATGTTAGTAACCAACAGCACTTCCAAAAGAAGTAACAGATGAAGCAGCTAGCTTTCATGCATACTTAGAAGCATGCCTCACACTAATATATTGGAGTCAGAATATGCAAAACAGGTGAACTAAACAGCCAATAGTGGCTTCCAAGAACCAGCAAAAGACAAATCTGCTAGCCTTCATGTATTCTTATTGAAAAAATTGTCAAATAATACCAAAAGCAGTTCTTCACATTTTTCTAATATTCAACAGAGGAAAAATGGCACGAACAATAAATGGATGATCTAAGTAGCCAATAGTGGCTTCCAAGGAGCAGCAAAAAACAAATCTGCCGACTTTCATAAATTCCTATTATGAAACTTCTTTTCTTTAATCTAATTAACCCAAAAGAAGTTTTTCACATATCTCTGATGTCCAGTGATGGGGGTGACAAAAAATAATATATATAGTAGTAAGCATCGCTATCAATAAAAAATAGGCAATGTCATTACTAAAATTTCATTTCCCAAGACAGGAATATAGCAGGACAATTACTAAGTGACAATAAATGTCAAGGCTCCATGTCTTGCATGGCCACATTTGTACCTCGATAAATTCACATGATGACTGCCTATACGTTTTTCCTGAGAAGAGTATAGGTATGTTATTTCACTCTAGCCATGTATGCAAGTTTCAGACTTCATTTCATCCATCCAAAGTCAGTATATATAAGTTTGTGATTTCATCCCATCCATTCAAGATCAATAAGGAACTTTTACTAAAATTCCACCATCTCTGTTCAGATGTTTATCATACTGTCCAATTTTGTTTTGATGAAACCAGAACAGGAAAAATATGGGCATATTAAACTACAAATAGCATATGTCGACAGTATCAAATCTTCTAATCTTGACACTAGCATAATCAAACTTAATCAAACTTCCATTAGGAAATAAATGTTCTTATAAAGCAAAATAATAAGTATGTTATTTCACTATAGCAATGTATGCAAGTTTCAGACTTCATTCCATCCATCCAAGATCGATATGTATAAATGTCTGACTTCATCCCATCCATTCAAGACCAATAGGAGATTTTACTAAGATTCCACCATGTCCCTTCAGCTATTTATCATTCATCACTTATGATCTCGTTAGCTCATGGTCGATCTGCGTCTCTTCAACACAGGTTTCAACAGTATAACACTATTCAACCCCGGATGTTGATCAGCTCTAAGGTTTATTATCCATTTGGTTTCCCTAAGTTCAGTTATGTTCTCAATATCCCCTTTTTTTGGGCCAGTATATATGGTCTTTATAGCTTTATATGAAAACAAGTGATCTTTATACTGACTGACATGATTAGCTAGGGTATTATGAACATCTTGGTTCACAATGTCCCTTTGATGCCTCTGTATGCGTTTCTTAAGCATTTGGCTAGTTTTGCCTACATAAAATGACTGGCATGATCTACATGTAGCCAAATAAACAACATTGCTAGTGGTGCAGGTTGCTTTGACATCAAATATATAAAGTCTCTTCGTTCTTGGATGCTCAGACTTGTTGCTACTATCTATCAGAGTACAAATATTGCAATTGCCACACATGAAAGTCCCCTTCTGTCCTTGAATCCACTTCGTCTTTTGTGTATTTGTGCACAATAATCTTTTCAGATTCCTCTTGTTTTTGTAGCAGAAACGTGGTCTTTCTCCCACTATATCTTTCAACTGGGAATCTTGCGTTAAAATGGGCCAAAACTGTTGGATTATTTGCTGAATTTGATAGTAATCTGTGCTATAAGTTAGAGCAAATCTGGTCAGTGTATCTTTATCCTTCTTCCTATCTTCCTTTTCCTGCATTGGTAACCTCAAGTCTTTCCCCTTATAGCCTCTTTCTTTCAAATTTTCCTGTAAAAGACTCACTTCTCTATTACGTGTGTCCTCTCGGTTACAACGTTTATACATCCTATTGGTTTCATTTCTCATGATGTTTCTGGAAATATGTCTAGGATGCATACTGCTTTTCAGCAGATAATGGTTACGCCGGGTACTTTTCCTGTGTAGTTCAATTTCTAATTCTATTTCATTGAGCATAACATTAACATCCAAAAAACTTACTGTGTGTTTAGAATAGTTAGAGCTAAAAGTCAAAAACGAGGTGGTTGTAGTCAAATAATTATGGAAGAGTTGAAATTGCTCTATAATTCCTTTCCATAAGATGAACAAGTCATCTACAAAATGCCCATAGTACAGAATGTTACCAAACCATGGGTTGTCAGTATTTAAAACAAATTCCAACTCCCAATGAACTAGAACTAGGTTCGAATAACTATTGGCACAGGGGGTGTTTTCGACAGTGTTTGGCACCTGCAGTTCCAGGTTTGAGCTCTATCTTTTCTATCTGACTATATCTGTTCCTCGTATATTATTATGACATAGAACAGTAAACTTGATCTGAGGCAATGGGGATGAAGTGGAGCATTATGAATAAAGGGAGGCGCTCAAGAGTTGGATCCAAATTCTACAGTATGAGGCCAAGTCAGATCCATGACTCTTAAGTGAGGAAGAATGAAAATGGACAACACAGATGCCTAGGTATAATGAGTACATAATTTACAATTCTTTACATACAGTCTTTAAACAGTCCTTTAATGCTTCTTTAGCCACCTCAGTTTGAAACTGCAAAGCAATCCTTTTCTTGTTTCTCTATTAAATGTCTGTACTATATAAGAGTTCCAAGGATTACAGTCTTTTTTTTCAAACTTCTGTAACAAAAAAAAAAAAAAAAAAACTTTCCATATAATGTCCTGTCTTGAACAGTAAGTTTCTTTATTAAGATGAATAAAGGCCCTTACCTCCTTAGGTGATATTCCCAAAGTTGCAATCACTGTATCCCATCCCAGACCTCTCAAGATCTTTCTCTTATTTACTGTTAAGCCCATCTCTTTTTCTCCTTCTCCTACTCACTTTTTACTTTCTTTCACCATTTGTGCATATGATTTTTTTCTTTTCTACAACTTCTCTCACCTCCTCTTCCTGTATCTTGTCCATAATTTAGCCCCAAGAAGCTGCCGCTTCACTTTCTGGTTTGCTCTAGCTCATTATTTTTTTTTTTACCTATACATCCTGCAAACCTTCCAATTGGAGGATTATAATTACACATTCTGATCTCCACACAGAAAACAGATCTTTCTGAGACATGTATTCAGACTCCGGTGAAGGTTTGATGATCTTCTTTTCATGATCCTCCTTTGCTTCACCCTTCTCCTGTATTCTTGCTAGCTCATTTGATCATTCAGCCTATTTTCTTTGACTGGTAGCTTTCTGATGCCTCTACCTTCTCCAAATCCTACTCTTCCATCTGCTGCTCGCTAACCTCTTCACACTTGCTCATTGCCTCCATCTCTCTGAGCCATCTACATGCTTGGAACAGCAAATAGCATCCCCATACTTCCCTGATGCCTTGGCTGAACTTCCCCTAGTTGTAGAAATAACACCTTTGGTCTTCCCTAAAATAAGGCCTCTAGCCTAGTGGGTCTATTCTGGCCAACAAAGAAAAATAAATAAAATAAAGATGATGGAGCAAAGGGGAAAATTGAAAGGGAGTGAAGCATAAAATCAAGACAGGAGGAGGAAAATTTAGGGATGGGTAGAAGGAAGATCTAGGAAGGGAATACTCTTTAGTATTCTATTAGGCATCATAAGGCTATGAGCACAGTTTAAGGTTCCATGAGGTAAAAGTAGAAAATGGAGCATTCAAAAGCCAGTGTTGATAGAATAAGTCTACTTGGAAGAACTGGGGAAAAAGTAAACATGGAAGAATGTAGTTGAATAGATCTGATGGTGCCTTCAGGTTGGAAATATGTCTGGACAGTATTGGATGTAATGAAAAATGTGGTGACTAGTACCTTAGATAGTAAGTGTGGAATTTCACTGTTACATGGATTCACCAGCAGATCAAAAAAGATTGCTTATTGCTTTGTATATCTATGTCTATGGACATGTATATAGATCTTTATTTCTCTCTCTCTCTCTTTCCCTGTAGCTATCTGTACACATATATACACATACATGGGAGTGAGTTGCTTTTAAAAATCAATAAAAATGATAAATAATTGGATTATGTACATCGTCAGTAGTTTACTAAGAAAATACATGCTCTCATGAGAATCAACAAAAGGCATGTCATGTGCTAACAACCATGTAAACCAGAAGCACTACAGCTGATTGCCCATTCTTTTAGCACATCTCAAAACACTGAAAGTTAAAATTGCATTTACATGATCACATTAGCATATTGGACCTTGGTTTGTGACAAGCCCTGTGATTAGTTCTGAGGTTGGAGGATTAAGAGAAAAGAAAAACTCACCTTTTCCCTGAGCTCTGCAATCTCAGGGGTTATTATATATAGAAAAAGATTAGGGGTGTGGGAAATATGCCTTCACACTAAATGGTGTACAGCGAGCCAGCCTTCCAACCAAAATGATTATTTTACAGTGTTTTGTACAGTATTTTTGCTATCATGATGTTTTGAACTTCTGCTATCACATTTATGATATTTTGTATTTCAAGTAAGGGAAATGTCATATTTCATATCAAAGTCTTGTAAAATATTTAATCAGGCCCACAGGTCACCTATTTACTAATATACAGAATAGTCTTGCTGATGTTGCTATGTATGATCATGATCCAGAAAATATGTCATGACATACATAATCATAGCACCATGTATTAAGGCATTCTCATGTGACAGAATTGTTCCAGGTTAAGCCTCAAGTGAAACAAAATAAACTACTACCACTATCCCATGCAGTCTGTGTTCTCAGTCATTCAGAATGACATAAAAGAAGTTTCTTGGTAGCACAGTTTTTCTTTTCTCCATTCCAGTAGTATGAAAGTATGGAAGTACAATGGTACTTTTTCATAGTGGGGGGAGGTCAAAAGGTTAGAACAAGTAGCACTGCAGCCCTTGTTATTTACAGTGTTTTAGGGCACTGTGTGAGTCAGGAACAGGGCATGGGCAGTAGAGAGCACGTACTGTTGCAATCTGTGTGCCTAAGTTGCAGGAGGCTTTGTAAAAGGCAAATGGGTGACTAATTCATATGAAGCCCAGGAGTGCTGGCTGAAGGGTTGGAGAACTGGGAGAGACAGATGAATAATAAACTAAAAACATGCAGACATTTCATTCCTGTCTCTACGTGCACGTGTGTGTATGTGAACATTCTACCAGTCAGAACTCTGATAACAAGGGAAGTTAATGATTTTGTGATCATTATTATTATTTTTGTTACAAATGTATAAGCAATATTGCAGATTTCTTTAGTACAGTGTGTTGGATTGTGCAAGCTAATGCTGCACTTCGTCATTTTCCCCCTCTCTTCCACTGCAATGAAACCACAGAGTTGTTATATGTTAAGTTAGCGAGGTGTGGGGGGATTTATTCCATTCCAAAATACTTTTTCTACTTTTCTTTTGATTTATGCTGGGTTTGGAGGAAATGCGTATGTGTGTAATTTACACACACACACACACACACACACATACATACACATTTCATTGTTTTAATTTTGGCTATACAACCTCAAATGAGATCACTTGAAGCCAAATTCCACGACTTAATAGCCCCCAAAACTTTTTCTCCACATCACTTATGTAACGTCAGTTTAGAAGAATTTAAATTTAATGCCACTCTTAGATCACTAGCCAACATATACCACCATTTATTTATTCTGACATTGAGTTCTTAATCTTCAAGTTAAATAGCAAGTGATTATTTCTTGTTGATCTCCCTTGTTCGGGAAGTGCATACCCATGGTGCATTTCAAAGATTCAACCCCGGATTCAACAATCCTCCGTGTAAGACTAAATAAGTCTTACACAGAAGCTGCAGTTGAATGGTATGACGTCAGCATGCCATGCATATTCATGGGGGCATGCTGACTCATACTCTAGTCTAACACGGTCCATGTAGGAAAGTAGGGGGCATGTCCGATTGCCGAGTACTGCAAAGGGACACGCCCCCAGAAGAGTTAGAGTCCTGATAGTAAACACCCACGAGCGAGTCCGTCGAACTGTCAAGAAACACAACACCACACATCCCCACAGACTAAACCCTAGTGAAAGTGTTTAAAAAGTGAAAATAACCGTTTCATTTTTTTTATAATTTCCAATATGTTTGCCCGCATTTGCGCTCGTTTGAGCGGGTATGCCCTTCGCTCAACCACAGTTAGCAGATATGACATTGAAAAGCATATAAGATCTACACATGCAAATTAAGCAAAGTAGCAATAGCGTAGCGGTAGAGACGTCGCCCAAAGAATAGGTAGTCACGGTTCGAGCCCCACAACATCCCCCTCCATTTTCCTTTAAATAAGTATGAAACAATTCCCCAATATATATAAATTTAATTTAAGTAAAATGTAATGAAATGGCCCATGTATTTGTGAACAAAATCCATATTATGTATATATAAAAGGCTCACAATTGCCCATAGCTTAGCAGCGCTTTAACAAGCTTAATATGAGTGCCCGTAGCTAAGCAGTGCTGTACCTAGCTTAATATGAGTGCCGGTAGCCAAGCAGTGCTTTACCCAGCTTAAAATGAGTGCCCATAGCCAAACAGCACTGAACCCAGCTTAATATGACTGCACATAACTAAATAACGCTTTACTCAGCGTAAGCCGTTTGCGCGGAGCTGCGCAGTGCACCAACCAGCTTACCATCGGGCAACGTTGGGCAACGTGTAGCAAAGTCGCCTTTAAACAGACACACCTCCTAGCCTGTCTAGACAGTAGTAAAATAAAAAAGCAATGACAAGGGTCGAACCCGGGATACTGTGCACCATAGTCAAAGTACTGAACCACTAAGCCATGACACTTGTACCTAGAAATCCACTATTACCATACATATAGGAATGAATGAAAATATAACCATGACAAAGCAGGTTTGCTCTTAGCTGAGAAATTTCCAAAATGGCCAATCACAAATAAGTGCGGGAAAACCGGCATATATAAGCTCCATAGGTAAGAATACACACCATAACTGATTGTGGTACCCATTTGCAGTCAGGATGGCAGGTGTTGGAGAGGGAAATCGCTTTAGAGCGCAAAGGTGGGGCATTGAGGAGTCCAAATATATGGTTTGGCTCTTAGTCCATCATCATGAAGGCCAACTCATGCAGGGCCAGGTTCAATGGGGTGCGTATATGGCAGAGGCGTGGAACCAGTTGGCACATGATCTCACCAGTGTCCCAGGCATTCCGAGGACTGGTGAACAGGTCCATCACCACCATGCGGACCTGAAGCAACGAAAGGAGGACCAACTGAACCGATGGATCCAGGAGGCCCATCAAATGCCCAATGCCCCACTACTGAGTAAGTATACATGTAATTAAGTATGTAAGAAATGCTATCCTAGCCTATAGTATGGATAGGTATGTTCCAATATCCCTTCATTTATGTTATAGCTGCAGGTGTTCGTTCCGCGAATCAGCAAGCCTATGCTGATAGACTGGTAAGGCTGCGCCACCAGGCAGGTTAGTAATTATTCAGCTGGTATTATTATAGAATATAAGTGAGACAGCCTGTAAAAGAGTTCAGTGTTGCAACCCAGTAATAAAGGTCAAATAAGCCTAGAATAAAGCTTCTGCTAGTATTCTAAGATCAGATAAGTGATGCAGCCTGTAAAGGAGTATTGTAATCCATTAATAAAGAGTAAACAAGTCTCAAACAGAGTTCCCACCTGTATTGTAATATCAGATAACTGCTTCAGCCTGAAAATGAGTGTTCTAATCTATCAATAAAGGGCAGACAAGTATTGAATACATCCTTGTATATACTGTCATATGAAATAAGTGAGTCAGCTGGAAAGGATTGTTGTAACCCAGTAATAAATGTTAATAAAGCCTAGAATTAAGTACCATCCTGAAATGTAAATATAAAATAAGTGAGAGAGTGTGAGAAAGACCTTGAAGTCTGTAATAAAGGTATACTGCATGCACGACATAATGAAATGAATGAGACAGCCACAACCAAAGAGTGAAATGTTTTAATAAAGTACAGTACCTGGACTGTGTCTGTCCCACATTTTGGATATGTTTTTGTACCCTTGCATTATGGAGATAGTATGGTTATATGAAATGCTGAACATCCACAGTTATCTAGGCCCATATAAACTGGCTGATGGGAATGCCAGTATGTCAGAAGAATATTTATAGTCCTCAACTGTGTCATGTATAGTATTTACCTGTTAATCCGGTACATGAGCAGCTTGTGCTTGTGATCCCACAAATGTCAGTGTGCTGCTAGAACTGTACGTAACTGTTCAAATGTAGCAGGATGAATACAAATGGAATGTATATTAATGTAGCAGTAACATCTCCATCACCAACATTTGTAAGGTTACATACAGGAAACTGTACTAATACATGTAGGGGATATATATCTGCATCTAGTAGGAATGTATAATATACGTATAGGTATTTTAAGTTGTTAATGTAATATTTTATCACCCTACCTTATGTTCACAAATGATGCTATTCCACACCAAACTGGGTATGTGTATTCACAATTAATTCCTATGGACATTTGTCCTGTTGGTTTATACATATCTGCATGTATGTTGATACATGTGCTCTGTTCACATATCCAAACCTGATGGCCTGTTGCCACCAATCAACCCTGCATGCTGTTGGAATGTCCACTGCTGAAATAAATATGCATGTGTTATGCTTGCTGTTCAACTTTTGGAATCCATGTGTGTTTGGTGAATGGAAATACTAATGCATGCTGTTACAACTAATTTGGAATGGTGTTGTTTGTTACTAACCCAAAATGCCATTAAATACTGCTAAACATAGGACAACTGGGAAGGCGGGTGCCAGTAGACCCACCTCTCCCACCTCAGCTGGCGAGTGCACCTGGTACCAGTGCCCAGGCTGGGACCTTCGGGTGGAAGCGCTGCAGGGGATGGGGCTCGCCCCCCCCTCTGCAAGCGTAGCCGGAGGAGAGCCTCCACTCACCCTCCAAAGGGTCCGGTCTGTGGTGCGTAGTGAGAGTGGCGCAACTCACGGGTGTGCCTGCCCGTCCTATCCAGCCCCCAGCACAGCCCCGGCCTGGGCTGTGAAGACACAGTGGTAACTGCCCGTGGGTGGGGATCTTAGTTCCACTGTTGCCAACTGTGGGCTCATGGGCTTGCGATATCCAAACATCCGTCCCCGTCAATTGTGTTCACCCCCCACATGTGTCATACTCCACCCCTGTATGCGTCTTGTTTGTCTTGTCTGTTAACCTGCCCAACCTACTTCCCCAAATATACCTACTTCCTGTACCTCACATTCCACTCTCACCTGAAAAAAAAAAGGGCACTCTGTTCCCACAAAAAAATTACGCCCCATGCATAGCTACCCATTTCGCACACATGTCTGCTGGATTACAATTGGTTCTACAACATACGTGGTTGTCCTCACTCCTCTCTCAGGGGTGGAAGGTTTCAAATCTCACTCTAAATTTCTAACATATGCACAGCTGTTGCTGGTAAAGAATTGGGCAGCTATGGGCCTTCCCTACATCCTTCCTGCACATCCCAAGCTTGTTTTCCTACTGTCCTACCCACTTTGTGCCCCCTTTTTCACCACTTTCCTATTTCCCCATTTTCTTTTCTTTAAAGAAAATAGTGCGGGTGGTAGCGGGAGTAAGGACTTTTAAGCAGTTGTAAGCGTGTGTGCGCTTGTGTGAGCTTAGCTAAGTGTAGATAAGCGTAGCTAAGCGTCACGCAAACTTGCGCAAACCCGCTTACAACTGCTTAAAAGTGCCTTAGTCACTCTGTATAACAAGGCCTGTAGTCTGCTCATCAGCAAAATAAAATACCCCTGTCAGTCTCGAACCCCGGACCTTGGACACACTAGACTGCATGGATTACCACTGGGCTACAGCAGATATACAATAACTTGGTGCTGTAATAAATATATCATGCATTACTGTGAGTGACTGTAAAGGGAAATAGGAATGCCATAACACAAATCTTGTCCTGTGGGTCTTTACCAGCAGGTTATGTGGAATGCTATGATTTGATTATTTTGATGTGATATAAGGATTTAAGTAGTGCTCTACCCAGCTAAATACAGTTGCCCAGAGTGTAGCAGTGCTTGACCCAGCTAAATACAGTTGCCCAGAGTGTAGCAGCGCTTTACCCAGCTAAATACAGTTGCCCAGAGTGTAGCAGCGCTTTGCCAAGCTAAATACAGTTGCCCAGGGTGTAGCAGTGCTTTACCCAGCTAAATACAGTTGCCCAGACTTTGGCAGCGCTTTACGTGAGTGCGTGAGTGTGAGCTTGTGTGCGCTTAGCTAAGCATCGCTAAGCGCCGCGCAAACCCGCTTACAACTGCTTAAAAGTGCCTTAGTCACTCTGTATGACAAGGCCCTTGTACTGCTCAGCAGCAAAATAAAATGTCCTTGTCAGTCTCAAACCCCACACCTTGGGCTCACCAGTCTGCATGACATACCACTAAGCCACAGCAGATATACAATAACTTGGTGCTGCAAGAAATATAACATGCATTAAAAGGAGTGAATGTAAAGGGAAAATATGAAAGCCAGAGCAATACATTTCAAGACAGAAATATAACATGCATTAAAAGGAGTGAATGTAAAGGGGAAATACGAAAGCCAGAGCAATACATTTCAAAAAGAAATGTAACATGCATTACAAGGAGTGAATGTAAAGGGAAACTACGAAAGTCAGAGCGATACATTTCAAGACAGACAGAAATATAACATGCATTACAAGGAGTGAATGTGAAGGGAATATAGGAAAGCCAGAGCAATACATTGGAATAACCACTGTTGTATACTAGTTAATGTCCTAATTCCAAAACAAAGTACATATTCCCATATATCCAGTGTTAGCATTAGAAGGTGTGAGTAAACTGACACACTGAGAATAGTGTACTGGAAGAAGCAACAGTCAGGTTTCAGTAAAACATGCATTTCACTGTCTACAACCCAGCTTCAGATATGAGACATATACCAACCTTCTGACTCACACAACAGTGTCCACAGCAAACAAGCATGGTCCCCACCTTGCAAAACTGAAAGGCCTATGCCAACCTAACCTATCATTTTATAACAGTGTCCTGAAATCACAGTGAGAACTGCAATTAGCACACAGCAGGCTGCATGCAATTACTAAATGGTGGGCACCAATTGGTGCAGAGGCCATCACATGCACATGTGCAGATACCTACAAAAGCAGCCTGTACTTGCTGTCCACACATGCAATTATATCATTGCAGCATATGGAGAGAGAGAGAGCAAGCAAGCAAGCGAGAGAGACAGACAAAAAAACAAACAAATAAACAAACAGAGGTGTTTGTAGACACCAAAAAAAATATTTAAAAAGAAAAATAAACGTCAACAGGTACAACATACAGAGGTAAGAAATACAAAGGTAAGGTATGTAACAGATATGTATTTGGTGGGATGCGAATGATGTGTATGAAGGGTACTGTACATACTGTGAACCCTCCATATGTGTACACAGTCCATATCTATATGTAAATGCAGATGAGCATAGGGCAAGGTACATACTGCAACTGCTAGTGAAGGCTAAACATATATATGTAGTTGAAGGTTGCTATGTGCACATATCTATGTAGGTTGTAGTGTGTGGCATTGAAAACAGCAAGCAGTGCAGGTATATGTCATGTGGTGGTTAAATGCTGTGGGACTGAGACAGTGAGGCCTGCTACAGCTATATGGTCTGAGGACAGCAAAATGCATTCTACACAACACTGTGCAATATTTTTACAAAATTGTATGTCTCAACTGTTTAATGATTCATATTCCCAACATGAAAGGTGGCCAGTATATGTGCCTATATGTGCATGTGTATGTACAGCAATGGATGTTTACAAGTATGTGTATATATACCTGTATATATTTATATATATACATATATATATATATATATATATATATATATATATAAAGAGAGATATATATATATATATATATATATATATCTATATATACACACATATATATAGATATGTAGATATATAGATATATGTAGATATATACATATATAAATATATGTAGAGATATATAGATATATACAGATATATCTGGATATATATATATAGGTATGTATATATATATATATATATATATATATATATATATATATATATATATATATAGAGAGAGAGAGAGAGATACAGATATGTATATAGATACACACATATATATATATATATATATATATATATATATATATATATATATATAAAATATATATATATAGAGAGAGAGACACGGGGTCAGATGTAGTGCAACAGGTGCCTGGTGACCAACGCATTGACTGAACACCAGTGGTGATACTGCAGTACCATACCCCATTCCAAAACACTTTACACACAAAGTACCAGATAGGTGGCTGCCTGCCCAACACTGAAGGTGTCAGAAGGGAACATGGGACATGGTGTACAGTAGCCATTCCTCTATGTGGTAGGTGTCATCACAAAAGGTGTGCCATCTAGGGAAATATAGGTCAGTGTACCCCCTACTCCTCACAATGCCCCATGTGGTATGTACCTCACATGACAACCACAGCAAGTGGAAAGGCCACAGACATACCTAACAAAGAGTGACACTACCCCAAACACATGCCCTATGCAGACTGACTCACAAAACCACAGCTAGAGTGCATTGCATACATCATACACAGAGGTTACCACTGCCAGACATACAGAGGTATGTCACACCCATAGCAGTCGGCCAACCACCATGACAACACCTCACAATCCCTCCGGGCTACATGACCTAGGGCCCTAACCAATGTCAACGCACTGAACAGCACATACTGGAGGTACAGGTTCCTATACACAAATATGCCATACTCTGGACTAAACTACCCAGCATTAATAAACAT
Organism: Protopterus annectens; assembly: GCF_019279795.1. NCBI lineage: Eukaryota > Metazoa > Chordata > Ceratodontiformes > Protopteridae > Protopterus > Protopterus annectens. Next base: position 300,410,073 of record NC_056732.1, on the reverse strand, counting down.
GGCTCATCATTAGCAGATGTCATACATACCCCTGATGAATGTTATGGAGATAGGTAATATACCCTGTGAGTCACCTCTGTGTATCCGTTTGACAGGAGCAAGTGTAATCACATTACATGTGTGTCAAATGGCATGGTAGCATATGGCTAGGCTGCTGTAGGCCCCAGCCCAATAGTGTAGTACCTACCTATGACACAATGCGCACACACATGTACTCAGTGCAATACCACCTATGTGAGGTGGAATGAGTGTGATACTGACTGTGTGCAAGGTCTGTAAAGGTGTGATAGCTTAGTGTGAGGTTGTCTGTCATGGTAGTTTGTGTCCTAGGTATGAGGGCAGAGAAAGATGCGTCAGTTATTGGGATGCAGATATAGTAGGATTGCATATGCTGTGACGTAGTACCTTGTGTATGACTGTGGTGTCCTATTGTAGGCTGTAGCAGTACATGTATGCTCAGTAAATGGTACTGCTGGTGAATCCAGGTCACATATGAACTGTTGTACTACCTGAAGCTGTAGGCCTAAACACCACAGTATGGTGTATGTTCACATTCCCTGGTATCACTGTCTTGTGTGTTTCCTGTAGTCTGTACAGATTACATTCCTCAGGCATAGGTATCTGTAAGTAGGGACACACAGTACTATAAGGTACACAGGTAATGCTCATCTGTGTTGGCATACATTTCTGTGTTGTATGTTTGACTAATGTGTGTGTAATGATGCCTGTACCATGGCCGCAATCACATGTGTGTTACAGGGTATGTGTGTGTACCTAGCAACATGTATACTCTGTTACAGCAGTATACCAGCTATATTAACAACCGTGCACATATGTTAGGTAGGGGTATGGCATCAAAGACTAGGGTGGTTTACTGTTAATACTGTAACTGTACATTACATTCATTGCATTGGATGACAATATTCGTCATGCATTAGCTTGATATATACCCCCAGTGTGAGGTTGTGCATTGTATCCAATACAGTGTGTCAAGTGCTGGTGTATTCTGGTTTGTTGTATGGAGTGCAGCAGCCACTGTCAGGCAGTTGTGGGTTGAGCACTGATAAGTGGTATTGAAGGTGTGTATCCTCTGATAGACAGACAGATGCTATATCTGGCAGTTAAGTGATATCTGTACTTCATAATGTTAAGTGTGCCACATGACTTGCTCACACATATTGTTTAATTGTCTTCCAGGGTTATGGCTCATCGCCGCAATCCTGTGTATACAGCTGCAGAGGAGGAGGAGGCCATACAGGCCAGCCTGTATCAAAACTATGCACGGCTTTTTTCCAGGGCCAGCCAGCACCAGCATGAGTGCACTGCACTGTGGCAAGATCTTGTTCGCCGGGTAAATGACATAGGCATGCATAACCGGACATATGAGCAGGTACGCCATCACTGCAGTGATTTAATCAGACATGTCCGGCAGCGTGCATCTGATATCCATAGGCAACAGCTTGCCACAGGTGGTGGGGCGCCCATACATCGCCCCCTCACCAGAGTGGAGGAGCTGCTCCTAAGCGTGGTGGCTCCTGGCCTACAGCAGCAGCGACATCATGCATGTGTCATCATGGAGGCCGAAGCTACCCAGCAGGACGACATGGAACGTTGCAGGTAATATGCCCTAGCTGTAGACTACTGTTACTTGTATTGTTAGAATATGCTTATGTAAGATGTGTACTGTTTGTTTAGCAGTTGTGCTGCCTCTCGTGTGCAATACTGATATTTGGAATAGTATCTCCACACCTGTGACTGTTGACTGTTGTTCCACTGTAGATTAGTGCACTCACTCACGGCAGCAATGCCACAGTTGTGGCCACTGATAAACTGTGTCATATTCTTGTAGGTCCCTCTAGTGTGACAGCAGGGCAGACGGTACATGCTGGTGAGTGTGTTAACACTTTAATAATGGTAATGAAATGTGAATGTCATAGGTGAAGTGTAGGCCATGTACACGTAACACACCTACGCATAACAGGGAAGTCTCTCTGTTGATCAGTGGCAGTGAAAAACATTGAGCAGCCTGCCTGCCCCTGTGGGAGTGGTTACTGACTTGAAACTGTAGTTTTATTGGCCATTTTGGGTCAGTTCCAAAACTCCTTCATCTTCCTCTCTTAAAACCTGGTTGCCTCGTGGTTTTGGCGTCTTTTCAGGCTTGTTGGCTGTTGGTGAAGCACCCACCAAGAGGAGAAAATGCTGAGAGAAGAAAGGAGCCACTTTTGAGATTAAGTATTTTTCCTCTGTTTATTTGCTAAGTTTTTCTGCATAGCCGCCTATTTTGAGCATTTTCTGGCTTGTTAAACTTGATTTCTGCATTAGTAACTGTATTTAGAGCACAACCTAGAGCTGTTTACAGAATTTCCTGTTTGCACTTATTTTTAAAATCGTTTTTTTCTCAAAACTTGCATTTTATCTGTCTTTGGACTAGCACTCTTGTGTGGGGTCATTTACTGCACTGTTATAACTTGTTGATACTTGTGAACCTCTGCTATCTCTGAAAAAACAAAAAAAACTAAAAAAATCTTGCTTTTTTCCCACTTTTCTGAGATTTAAAAAAGTTCAGTTACAGGCTTGCTGTTCTTGAACTGTTTATAAGTTTCTGTGAGGCCATTTTTTGCTTGGGCTAAAGGGAAGTCTCTCTGCTGATCAGTGGCAGTGAAAAACGTTGAGCAGCCTGCCTGCCCCTGTGGGAGTGGTTACTGACTTGAAACTGTAGTATTATTGGCCATTTTGGGTCAATTCCAAAACTCCTTCATCTTCCTCTCTTAAAACCCTCTTTTGCGCGGTTTTGCGCGTTTTTGTGCATAGCGCAACAGCGGGCAGCGCCGCCTAATTGGGTTTAAACTATTCCTGGCTCCACAAAGTCTACTCTTCACTTTTTCACTTAGAACTGCTCTATCTCTCAATTTAAACACCATATTCTCATTCTAAGGCCCTTCACTGGTCCAATTAAGTAATTCTACAAGTTAGCACTATTAAACCATAAGCACTACTTACTCTTATACTCTCTACGATTACCCTGTCCTCTATTGGTCCGTCTTAAATTCAGTTTCCCTATTACTCTAGCATGTCCAAAGGTCAGTCAATGGTTTCCTCTCCAGTCCAGCTGGTGAATCTGGGAATTTTGAGGCAATGTCACAACTGTCTCATGTACACGGACAACCCTCTCCTCCTCCAAACAGGTTCAAATATATGTGAGAGATGCAACTATTTAGCCAAACTGGAGGCTGAGCTCTCTCATCTCAAAACTGGTATAACCAGTCAGGAGGAGAAGGTAACCTCACACAACACAATTCCAGTATCACATAGTCCCACCACATCAGCGAACCAAACACATAAATACACAAAAACATACTCGGAGGCTCTAAATAAAAATCTACCTAAGCAACAGAGACCTCCAAAGCAGACATCCAAGCAAACGCTACCCCAAAACAAAACACACGTAACACATAACCCACAAAGTCTGTGTGCCAAGCAGCCACAGCCCTTAAGGCTGAATAACACACCTGATACTCTTGTTATAGGTGACTCTATTTTCAGACAAACTGACGTCCCACTCACCAGGCTGAATAAAGAGAAGGTCACGGTGAGCTGCCTGTCGGGTGCTAGGATCCGACACATAACGCAAGCACTCAGGTCACTCCAAAGCAAATACAAATATGACTCAGTCATTGTACATGCTGGTGTGAATGACCTGAGACGTACCTCCCTGGACTACATGAAAAGAGACATAGAGGAGCTCTCTGATCATGTAGCCCAGGCTGGTATGACCCTGACCTTGAGCAGCATCTTACCCTCACCTAGAATGATGCCACAGTACAAAGACAAAATGATCGATTTTAACAATTGGCTAAAATTTTGGTGTCATTCAAAGGGGATCAAGTGTCTGTCAGCCTGGGATGACATGCTTGACAAGCCACGTTGCTTCGCTAGGGACGGCTTGCACCTGTCACCACTGGGCTTTCGGATATTGGCAAAGGCTCTTGCCACTCCCATAGTGCCTTTTTTAAGCAAGGCTCAAAAGTCGAACCCACCCCCATAGACAGCATAAGGAACAAGAAACTAAGGGTAATGCTGCTAAACACCAGAAGTCTTAACCTCAAGATGCACGCACTCGAAGCTCTCCTCAGTATGGAGAACATCGATATCTGTGCAGTGACAGAAACCTGGTTCAAGGCTCCAGAGAGCACCCCAGCACTACCAGGCTATACCTCATATCATGCTTTTCGGCCCCAAAACCCGGACCGAACCACAAAAGGAGGGGAGTTTCCATATTTATCAAGGATATCCACACCTCCAGGTTAGTGGCATTGCACAGTATTGGAGACCATCCATGTGCAACTAACAGTGGGCAAGACTGCTTTTCAGTTTATAGCATCCTACAGACCACCCTCTCAAAGTCAGGAATCACTCGGCTTTCCTGAAAACATTGGAGAACATGAAGATCTCTCCGAACACCATTATATTGGGCGACTTCAACTACCCAAACATTGACTGGGAGCACTACTCAAGCCCCAGCACCTTAGCCCAAAGATTCCTGGAAATTATAAACTCAAATGCTATGGAACAACTAGTCACCACTCCCACAAGAGGGACAACATACTAGACCTGATCATTACCAACATGGGGATTCTATGCTCCACACCAGAAGTATATCCCTCATTGGTAAGATCAGACCATAAATTAATTTCACTGGATGTCCACATCCCGACCCCACCCAGCCCAGAAAACCACAGTGAAAAACTTCTCAAAAGCGAACTTCTCACTTCTCAAACCAAGTGGAATCCTTCAAGGCCTCAGGGCCAGTGGAAACTCGCCCAAACTGCAGAATCCTATATAAATGCATTCTACGGACATCTCCAGGAATGCATGGATCATGCTATCCCAAACAAAACTAAGACCCAATCATCCAAAGGCAGGCGTCCAGTCTGGTGGACCCCTGCCATAAATAAACTGTACAACAGAAGGAGGAAGCTACTACATGATAGAGCAAAATCCCTAATAGGGAAGGCATCTCTGATCAGTACTAGCAAAAAATTACGATCCCTCATAAAATCCTCCAAGGCCAGCTTCGAGACAAAAATTGCACAGGACACCAAAGACAATCATAAGGCTTTTTTCAGTTATGTTAGAAACCTGGGATGCAACTCCCAGACTTGTTCTAAGTTGATTCTAAACGACAAAAAATACACTGAACTCACAGACATCGCCAATATCCTGGCAGACAGGTTCAGTGCAAACTTCTCCACCCCCTCCCCCCCAAAAGAGCAAGTATTTATCCCGGCAGAGAGCTGCCTCCCAAACATCTCAGATGCTCAGGTGAAGGCTGCCCTCTCCAAAGCAAAAAACACTGCTTCCATGGGACCAGATGGCGTCCCAGGTTGCGTCCTACATGAACTCCAAGAGGACCTAATCCCTCAAATAAAACAGCTATACAATCTCAGCCTGACTACAGGATATGTGCCCACAGAATGGCGTACAGCAACAGTGGTCCCACTCCACAAAGGTGGAGCCTCTATGGACCCTGGAAACTATCGCCCCATAAGCCTGACTAGCTTAGTCTGCAAGGCTATGGAGAGGATCATCATGGAGCTCATAAACAAAGACATTGGGGACCTACAGACACTAGATCCTACCCAGTTCGGCTTTGTCAAGGGCGGATCCTGCCTTTTGAACCTGGTTGACTTCTTTGAAACAGTCACCAAAGCCATAGATGAAGGGAAGGTAGTCCACATAGCCTATCTGGACCTTGCAAAGGCATTTGACACAATACCCCACTCGGGCATCATAGATAAGCTATCCAGCTTAAATATAAACCCCTATGTCACAAGATGGGTCGCAAACTGGCTCAAAGACAGAACCCACAGAGTGAGAGTTGCTGGAGCCATGTCAGACTCGAAACCAGTCACAAGTGGTGTCCCACAGGGTTCTGTCCTGGGACCACTCTTGTTCAGTATATACTTTTCCGAGGTACAGGCAAATGTGGGAGGACTATGGCTCACCAAGTTTGCAGATGACTACAAACTGGGCGCCATAATCAACTCTCCAGCTGACACAAACATCCTTCAAAAAGGTCTCACAGAGACAGATAACTGGTGCCAGCGCCATGGTTTAAAGCTAAATGCCAAAAAATGTATAGTCATACCCTTTGGCAAAAACAATGTGCCCACAAATTACCACATAGGCGGAAACCCATTAAGTACAGAGAAAGTTATTAGGGACCTGGGGACCCAAGTTGATAGCAATCTCTCCTTTGAAAACCACATTGCTAAAGTGGTTAGAAAGACCTTCTACATAGCCCACCTCATCACGAAGGGTTTCACATCTAGATCAAGAGAGGTAATCGTGCCCCTTTATTCATCCCTCATCAGGCCCATCATAGAATACAATGCCCCTTTTGGGATGTACCTTACCCGACACCTGCAGCAATTAGAAAGACCCCAAAAGTATCTCACCAAGAGGATCAAGGGTCTCAAACAGATGCCATATGCTGCTCGGTTAAAAAAACTCCGGCTCTACTCAGTTGCATACCGCCTACTTCGAGGCGATCTATGCCTGATATACAAAGCTATGTCAAATCCAGAATTAATGGACATGCTACACCTCAGTAAATCTAAATCCCTTAGAGCCACATGCTCGAAGGACTTGAACCTCAGCACAGAAATAAATAGAACTTGCTGGAGGGACAGGTTCATAACCCAGAGGCTCCCTTCGCTCTGGAATAGAATTCCAGTTCATGTGAGGCAGAGCACCTCACTGAATCTCTTCAAGAAGAATCTTGATAAGTGGATGGGAGATCGTAGGTTTGTCCCAGGGATTACTCCCATGTCACTATTAGACAGAGGCACAGTAAACTAAACCTTAAAAAGGGCACAGTATACTCAAATCAAGGGGTGGCGTAAGCCATACAGAATCGGGCTAGGCTTATAATTGCCCCAGGGCAGATAGCCTAGTATGAACCTATGAACCTATAATGCATGCTGTCCATGTTTGCTGTGAGACATTAATCATCACATTAAAGTCAATAGCTGCCTCAAGCACTTACACTGCACAGTGCAGCAGACACAAGTGTGGCAGCACTGTACTGCACCTTAGACATGCATAGTTGCTACAGCTGTACACAACAGAACAAGTTTATCATATGCAGTATATGAAAACATGCTATACTCACAGCAGTCATTGCTTTGCACCTCAGTGTTGTGCGTGTGCAAACATATGCACCTATACACAATATGCATAGCATGTTGTGTGTGTGCTTACATATGCCAGTATACACAATATGCACAGCAGCTGCCATCCAAACAAAGTGTCACATATATGTCCTGGAATGCTAGTGGGTGTATAGGTCACTTGACACACATTGGGTTGTGTCCATGTACAAATTGTGTTCCAGGTTGTAGCCAATCACTGAACAACGACACAGTTGCAACAAAGCCATGTATACTGCCATTACATTGGGGCATCTACACTAGCACTGTATGGTCTTGTGCAACACATATTCTGCATGCTGACACATGTGTGGTGACTGTTTACCTTGTGATACCGACACCCACCTGCACCCACTATAGAGTAGGTGTTGGATTGCTGGTGTGTGTGTATGTGCTGTAGTGAGGAGTGTATTACTGTTCATGTGTGCATGTGTTCATGTGTAGACCGTAAAGTGCGTTTCCTGTCTTCTTCTCATAGGTGCTGAGTTAGGGCTGGCTGAATGGAGCAGGGAACCTGAAGCCACTGCCACGAATAGTGCTGATGATGAGACATGTATTTTGACACAGGGAGGTTTGACAGGGTCTGTCGTTGGTCCACCAATTGACAGTACACAGCGTTCAACCCCATCTATGTGCACACTCATACTGCCAATACATCCCTCACCACCAATGGCCATAGGCGAGGGACAGCATACAGTTGGCACTGACCAGGAGAGTGTGGTACCCATGGCACTTGCATCCCCTCACAGCAGCCATAGCCATATTCCTGGAACAGTACCACATAGGCGGAGGTCCAGTGGTTCTCAGGGGAGCACCGCTGGTCGTATTGCCCCTGGCAGGTGTGCCCTCACTGGTCTCACGACATCCAGTATGTTCCAGGCTGTAATGCAGGCTCAGGCACGTATGGAACGGTACACCAGGCAGGGACTTAGGGCGCAGAGGGCACATCACACCGCTATCAATGACAGCATCTGTGACTTTGCCGGTGCCATCCGGACTTACACTGAGGTCACAGATAGGCGTTGGGGGGAGACAATAGATGCCCTCCACAATATGTCATCCATGAGCCAGGACCGTGCGGGACGGTTGCGACGTCAACGCGGATGCATGCCAGCAACAGCAACAGCTGGCAGTGGTCGCGGATGGCCCCTGGGTCACAGCCGCTCCCATAGTGGCAGTACCAGCCCCATTGCTGGGGCTGGCCTGTCCATTGACCGTCCCAGTAGACCACGTGCACGTGGCTCTGGCCATTCCCAGCAGGGAAATGGGTCCAGTCGTCCCACCTCTGCCTCTGAGGACAATACCCAGTCAGGGTTGGTACCCGATACTGTCCGTAGCACCCCTGCCAGGCACAGGTACTGTGTCCATGGCCAGAGACAGTAATCTGTACGGCCTAGCAGGTACAGTCTGTGGCTGTCCCACAAACTACTGTATATGGCAGCCACATGGTGGAGCTGTGTGCATGCAGACACACACACATTAACCAAACAACTAGGGCTCACACATACACACACACATTACATCAACATTGGCCCATGCTGTACTGTTGTCCCACACACACACACACACACACACACACACACACACACACACACACACACACACACACACACACACACACACACACACACAGACATGTCGATTGGATGGGTCAATGTCAGGCTCTGGCAAATAACAAAACGCCCTGTGCATATGATGATACCTGTGTCACCTTCTGTCATCTGTAACATTGATGGAGGAACAGGCTAACATGGTGCTGATGCATAGGGTTGTCAACAGGAAAGTGTAATGACATCCTTGTAGGTATATCTCAGCAGACATTATTCATCAAAGCTCTGATTTTCAATGTAGCATTGTTTACACCACTGTTAGGTCTGACTATGTATTGTCCACCCATGTGCCACTTGGTTGACGTGTAATGTGTTGCCAGCATGTGTTAGTGAGTGGACAGTATGTGTGTGATGTGTGCAGTACAGATTAGCAAGTGTACATCTGTGAACATGGTGGGTGCGCACTGTCTGTATGTACGTGCATAGTAGACACATGGGACATATGGCATACCCTGTTGTACACATAGTGAACATGTCACAGTATCTTTCAATGGCCAGTATGCATTCTACTACAGTTATGTACTAACATGGGTAGACGTGTGTATGACATGGGTAGACACCATGCTGTGGGTGATACTGTTAGTATCTGTCAATGATTTGTGGTCTGGTAGTATACATAATTTCAACAGCATGACTATAAGCAATCCTTGGATGTTGTCCTGACAAATGACACACAGTCATAGGGAACTCAGTAACAGTTGTATCCTTCCGGTGCTACACTATAACACTAACCAGTGGTAATTACCGCCACCCATTCCTGTGTCCACACCTGTTTGGCATATAGCCCCCTTCGGTACATGCAAACACACTAGGGATGTGTCCATCCACATCTGGTAATGCATGCAGTGGCCTACAATCCATTCCCTGGATGGGACACATATCCTACACAAGAGTATCATACAGACAGATGCCTGTCATGTGATACATGCTGTATAACAGTAAGCCGACTATGGCATAGTCATCCACATGTACTATACTTCCTATCCCGTCAGTACCACATTGGTGGTAGCCCTCAACATGTATGTTGGGTACCAATGTGTACATACAGCCTCATGTTATGTCATGTGTCCCTTGGTATCCACATATCCATAGGTAGTGTGGAGTCCCAAGGTATGTCACATGACACATTGGAGGCCTGGATGCATATACACAAGGCGATTGTACACCTATAAAGACTGTCCATTATTGGCAGTCATGGTTGTGTATGAACATGCCTGACATATACCCTCACTCACACTACTGTAAAGTAACTGTCATGGGTGTGTGTGGCACAGATTACCTTGGCCATGGATCACGACAGTGGATGGGCCTGACACATACATACATATGTGACCTACGATCTGAGAAGCTGCGGCACAACCTGTCAATGGCACCAAATGTATTCATGTAGTATGCAGGCTTCACACCTATGTACTGATTAAGGGAACATGTACACATATATATTTGCAACACATATACCTGATGTGTGCAATGCAATTACTGTTGTAATCATAATATGCCATAACATAGTAAAAGCAAGACCCACACTGCATTGACCAAGAGTGACACACACACACAGTCAGCACTTGCAGGATTCAAACCCCTACCTAACTAGGTTATGATACTAGAGAGAGAGAGAGACGCATTAGCACAGCACGCTATTTGCTTTACTGGGTGGTTTCCCTTCTCCATCTGTATTTCTAGGGTGCTGACATCATCAGTCTTTCCAAAGAGGAATGTACATCTGTAGTGCGTTTTACCAGTCTTCAGAAAGGCCACTCCTTTCATAGAGTATTGCACACACATACACACACACAAACACAAACACACACACACACACACACACACACACACACACACACACACACACACACACACACACACACACACACACACACACAGTCAGCATTTGCAGGATTGAAACCCCTACCTAACTAGGTTATGATACTACAGAGAGACGCATTAGCACGGCGTGCTATTTGCTTTACTGGGTGGTTTCCCTTCTCCGTCTGTATTTCTAGGGTGCTGACATCATCTGTCTTTCCAAAGAAGAATGTACACCTGTAGTGTGTTTTCCCAGTCTTCAAAAAGGCCACTCCTTTCATAGAGAATTGCACACACATACACACCCCCCCCACACACACAAACACACACACACAGTCAGCATTTGCAGGATTCAAACCCCTACCTAACTATGTTATGATACTACAGAGAGACGCATTAGCACAGCACGCTATTTGCTTTACTGGGTGGTTTCCCTTCTCCGTCTGTATTTCTAGGGTGCTGACATCATCAGTCTTTCCAAAGAGGAATGTACATCTGTAGTGTGTTTTCCCAGTCTTCAAAAAGGCCACTCCTTTCATAGAGAATTGCACACACATACACACACCCCCCACACACAAACACACACACACAGTCAGCGTTTGCAGGATTCAAACCCCTACCTAACTAGGTTATGATACTAGAGAGAGAGAGACGCATTAGCACAGCACGCTATTTGCTTTACTGGGTGGTTTCCCTTCTCTGTCTGTATTTCTAGGGTGCTGACATCATCAGACTGGACATGGTAATGTGTGTACACTTTGTTTTATGCCATTCCATGAATGTTCCATGTGGGTCGTCAGGTGTCAACAGCTGGAACAGGAACTCATAAGCCTTACGTTGTGTGATCTATCTGTGGACACATCGACATTCCTTCATATGTCAACACATATTTATGCACAGCTTGTTGGTTTTGTGGCTACTACATGTGTCTGGGATGTTGATAAAGGGCTATTCAAAGTGTATGTGAGACATGTGTAGCTGTGTTCAGTGATGTATGTCCTGTGTGGCTGCCTTGCAAACAGTCTAGCATGTTTGTAAACCATGATCCACACATGAACATACCACGGTTAGTAGGGTTGTGTGTATGTCAGCTTCCAATAGCTTGGTTTATGACTTCAGCCATGATGGATTCCATGGCTTGCAGATCATACTTCATAGGCATACTGGACTGTATATCCCATGGTGTGTTGTGCACCAACACTTGTGTGGAGTGCCATATGTTGCTGTAACACATTCAACGGTTCCACATCCTGTGTAGGGGGGGAGGTTCAGCTGACTGTTCAGGTGCAGGATCTGTTTGTTCTGTAGTTTATGCATGACACATATTGGTAATCAATGTAGTCCACTTGATGCCATGCTTTTAGCACTGGGGGTAGCTGTTCATCCATTCTACATGTGATATCTCCTGGTATGATGATATGGACTATCGTCGGTGGGAGGTGGGTATGTATATATGGGCCTGTCTGTCAGGATGTCGGCATTCAGGTACAGTTGGCCCTGACTCATGACATATATGTGTGTACATTGCTATATATGACATAGCTGTCGGAGGTGTCATGATTCAGTCTGGACTCCTTCTCAGCTACTCTTTACAGAACACCAACAAACCTGAGCACTAATCCCTGATATACTCCTTTACACACTTAACACCCTACTGATCCTTTGTTATCTGGCTACAGAGTATGTCATGATGATATCCCGGCATGTCCAGGGGTCGGCTTTGTGTGCACTCTCCAGTCCAGCTGGTGAATATTGTGATGTAGACACAATGTCACGTCTGCCTCATGTACACAGACAAGACTCTCCTTCTCACAACAAACCCAGATATATGTGTGAGATGCACCTATAGAGACATACAGGGTGCTGAACTCTCTCAACCCATGACTGGCATAGTCTATCAGGTGGTGAAGATAACCACATACACCACATATCAGTCTCACATATCCTCTGGTGACAGCACTCAAACCACATTATCACACATACACATACTCGGATGCTGTAAATGAACTCTGCCTAAGCAGCAGAGACCTCCACATCAGGCACACACACAACTGCTACCCCACTACAATTCCCACATCTCACATAGTTCACAATGTCAGGGTGCCACACAGTCACTTGCCTTCGGGCTACAAAACACACATAATACAGTTGTGATAGGTGATACTTATTGTCAGACACACTGATGTACCACTCACCAGCCCATACAAGGGAATAGTCCCTTTGTGCTGTCTGTCGTGTGTCAGGATCTGCCACATAACACATGCAGTCAGGTCACTACAAAGCAAGTACAGGACTGGCACCATCATTGTCCATGCTGGTGCGTAAAACCTCAGATGTTACTCCCTGGACCACATGGCATGGTACATGGAGGAACAGTGTCATGATGTAGCCCAGGCCAGTATGACCCTGACCTTGTCTAGCATCTTACACCCACCAAGTATGATGTCACAGTGTACAGACAAACATATCACATTTAACACTTGGCTAACAGATTGGTGTCATTCATAGGGGATAGAGTGTCTGTCAGCCTGTGGTGACATGCTCAACATGCCACATAGCTTCACTATGGACAGCTTGCACCTGTCACCCTTGGACCTTTGAATGCTGGCTAAGGGTCTTGCTACCACCATAGTGCATTTGTTGAGCAGGGCTCAAAAGACAAACCCACCTACATAGACATTACAGGTTAAATAACACTAAGGGTAATGTTGCTCAACACCAGATGTGTTACCCTCATATTGCGGCCACTCAGGACTCCCCTCAGTATGGGGGATAGCAATATATGTGCACTAACAGACACCTAGTTCAGGGTCACATATGCACACCACACTATCAGGTTATGTTTCATACCATGCTTTCTGACCAAAGGACTTGGAAGGGACAACACAACTAGGGGGTGTATCCATATACATCACAGATACACACACCTCCGGGTTAGTGGCACTGCACTAAGCATCACAGACCATACATATACAACTACCATTGTTCGAAACTGCCTTTCAGTTTGTTGCCTACTACAGACCATCCTCCCATACTCAGGAACCACACTCGGCTTTCCTGGGAACAGTGGGGGATATAATGGTCTCCACGAACATCGTTATATTGGGTGACATCAGATACATGAATATTGACTGGGGATACTACTCAAGCCGCAACAACCTCACCCTACAGTCGCTACAATTTGTACATTTCATATGCTATGGCACAACCAGTCACCACAGCCACAAGGGGGAATACATATTGGACATGATCATCACCGACATGGGGACTCTATGTTACACACCAGCAATATACACCTCATTAGTAAGGTCAGAACAGACAGCTATCTCAGTGGACATACATATACATTCCACACACCCACCCTGGGTAATCTTGGTGAACGTCTGATGAGCCAACGTCTCACTTCACCAAAGCAAGGTGGTATCCTTCAGAGACCTTCAGACAGTGTGAAATACAGCTCCGACTGCTGAATCCTTTACATACACATTCTATTGACTCCTAGTGGACTGCATGGATTGTGCTACCCCAAATAACAACAAGACTCACTCCTCCAATGGCAGGGGACCTGTCTGGTAGACACCAGCAATTAATGAGCTGTACAATGTCAGGAGAAAGCTACTACATGATAGAGCACAATCCCAGACAGGGAAAGCATCTGTGATCTGTACTAGCAGACAGCTATGATCACTCATGTACTTAAATAAGGTCTTCTTCTCATGGACAATTGCACCAGACAAGTAGGACTATCACAAGGCCTTCGTCTGTTATGTCAGGAACCTGGGTGGACACTCACTGATATGCTGTGAGTTACTGCATACTGACTACACTTACCCTGAACCCACTGGCATAGCCAACATCCTGGCAAACAGGTTCAGTGCAGATGTCTCCCCCCATCCCCCCTAGGGAGCAACTACCCATCCCAACAGAGTGTAACCGCCCTGACACCACACAGTAACAGGTGAGTGCTGCCCTCCCCAAAGCATACATTACAGCATCAATGTGACCAGTTGGTGTCCCGGCCTGCATTTTACACAAGCTTCATGACAGACGTAATCCTCACATTACATCACTGTGCAATATTGGAGTTACTACAAGATATGTACCCACGGAATGGCATACAGTGACAGTGTTCCCACTCCACATAGTTGGTGCCAGAATGGAACACAGACAATATTGCCCTATAAGCCTAACTATCCTGTTATGCAAAGCTATGGAGTGTATTGTCATGGGACTCTTACACATAGACATCAGGAAACTAGAGACATTGTGTCCTACACATTTCAGCGTTGCTGTGGGCAGATATTGCCTCTTGAACATGTTTGTATTCTTTTGACAGTTAACAGGTCCATCAACATAGGGACAGTTGTACACGCAGCCTACCTGAAGCTTGCTAAACCCTTCCACACAATAACCCACTGGGCCATTATGCATTGGCTCACCAGCATCGATATGGACACATATCTCACATGATGAATTGCTACCTGGATCAGGGATAGCACCCACATGGTCAGAATTGCAGGTGCCATGTCTGACTATACACCAGTTACACGTGGCATCCCACACGGCTCAGTCCTGGGACCTCTCTTGTTCAGTATATATTTGTCTGATGTACAGGCTACCACAGGGGGAATATGGTTGACCTTGTTCACACTTGACTGCAAACTGGATGCCATGATCACCTCTCCAGCTGCCACATGCATACTCCAACAGGGTCTCTCAGAGATGGATGACTGGTGCCTGAGCCATGGCCTACAGCTAAATGCCATTAGTTGCATAGTCATCCCCTTTGGGAATAACATGCCCACACATTAAGACATAGGTAGTACTCCATTACATATGGTAGGTGTTGTTAGGTGATTGGGGACATGACTTGTTCGTACTGTCATCTTTGACATTCACGTTGCCACAGTGGTTAGACAGACCTTCTATATAAGCAACTTTATCCCATATGGTTTCACATCTAGATCGAGTGATGTCATTGTGCCCCTATACTAATAACAACCGTGCTTGGTTACAATGCCACCTTTGGGGTGTACCTTACCCAACACCTGCAGCAAATGTACTGGCCACAGATACCCAAGCAACAGCCACCCCTCAACAATACCCATGAATCACATATCTCACAAAATCAGTGTGCCTCACAGTCACAGCCCTTAAGGCCAAACAACACACCAAATACAGTTGTTATAGGGGACTCTATTGTCCGGCACACTGACGTCCCACTCAACTGACTGAACAAGGAGAAGGTCACTGTAAGCTGCCTGTCAGGTGGCAGGATCTACCACATAACGCAAGCACTCAGGTCACTCCAAAGCAGGTACAAGTATGACTCTGTCATTGTCCATGCAGGTGTGAATGACATGAGACGTACCTCCCTGGACTACAAGACATGAGACATAGAGCAGCTCTCTGATCATGTAGCCCAGGCTGGTATGCCCCTGACCTTGGGTAGCATCTTGCCCTCACCAAGAATGATGCCAGAGTATACAGACAAAATGATCAGTTTAAACAATTGTCTAAAGTATTGGTGTCATTCAATGGGGATCCAGTGTCTGTCAGCCTGGGATGACATGCCTGACAAGCCACGTTGCTTCACTATGGACGGCTTGCACCTGTCACCCTTAGGCTTTCGTATACTGGCCATGCCTCTTGCCACCCTCATAGTGCATTTTTTAGGAGAGGCTCAAAGGACATACACACCTCCATTGACAACCCAAGGATACAAAATCTAGAGGTAATGCTACTCAATGCCAGACGTCTACACCTCAAGATGCACACACTTGAGGCTCTCCTCAATATGATGAATAACGATGTCTGTGCGGTAACAGAAACCTGGTTCAAGGCTCCTGAGAGCACCCCAGCACTACCAGGTTATAACTCATACCATGCGTTTCACACACAAAACTCGGACCGAAGCACAAAAGGAGGGGTAGTATCTATATTCATCAAAGATACCTACACCTCCAGGTTAGTGGCACTGCACGAAGCATCAGAAACCATCCATTTGCAACCAACAGTGGGCCAAACTGCATTTCAGTTTGTAGCCTGCTACAGAACACCCTCCCTATTACAGGAACCCCACTTGGCATTCCTGAGAACACTGGAGAATATCAAGGTCTCTTCTACAACTATGTTATTGGGTGACTTCGACTACCCAAACATTGACTGCAACAACTACTCATGCCCAAACACACTCGCCCAATGGTTCCTTGAAGTTATAAACTGTAATGCGATGGAACAACTGGTCACCACTCCCACAAGAGGGAACAACATATTGGACCTGGTCATCACCAACATGGAGACTCTATGTTCCACACCAGAGGTAAACCCCTCATTGGTAAGATCAGACCATTAACAAATTTCCATGGACATCCATATCCCGTCCCCACCCCCAGCCAAGGAAATCACTGTATAGAATTTCTCAAACGCCAACTTTGCACTTCTCAAGACTGAGGTGGAATCCTTCAAAGCCCACAGGCCAGAGGATAACAGGCCAATCCACAGAATCCTTTACAAATGCATTCTATGAGCACCTGCAGGAATGCATGGATCGTGCTATCCCAAATAAAACTGAGCCTCACTCCTCCAAAAACAGGAGACCTGTTTGGTGGACCCCGGCCATAAATAAGCTATACAACAGAACGAGGAAGCTACTACATGACAGAGCAAAATCCAAAAAATGGAAGCCATCTCTGATCAGTATTAGCAAGAAACTTCAATACCTCATAAAATCATCAAAGGCCAGTTTCCAAAGGGAAATTACCCTAGACACTAAAGATAATCACAAGTCCTTCTTTAGTTATGCCCATAATATGGGTGGAAACTCCCAGATATGCTCTGAATTGTTGCATAACGGTACAAAATATACTGAAACTACAGACAGCTAACATCCTGGCAGACAGATTCAGCACAAACCTCTCCCCCCTTCACCCACAAAGGAACAAATGCCTATCCCAACTGAATGTAACCTCCCTGACATCACAGATGCACAGATGAAAGCTGCCCTCGCCAAAGCAGAAAACACAGCAGCTATGGGACCGGATGATATCCCAGGCTGTGTCTTACACAAGCTCTAAGAAGAACTGAACCCTCACATTAAGTCACTGTTCAAACTTAGCCTTACTACAGGATATGTACCCGAATAATGGCATACAGCTACAGTGGTTCCACTCCACAAAGGTGGTGCCACAACAGACCCTGGGAACTATCGCCCCATAAGCCTGACTAGTCTGGTCTGTACAGCTATGGAGCGAATTAACATGGAACTCATAAACAAAGACATTGGGAGCCTCCAGACACTGGACCCTACCCAATTTGGCTTTGTTAAGGGCAGATCTTGCCTCTTAAACCTAGTTGATTTCTTTGAAACAGTTACCAAAGCTATGGATGAGGGCAAGGTAGTCCACACAGCCTACCTGGACCTCGCAAAAATGTTCAACACAATACCCCACTCGGATATCATACATAAGCTTAACAGTTTCTGTCATGGTTTAGTGGTTCAGTACTTTAACTATGGTGCACAGTATCCTGGGTTCGAGGCCTATCACTGCTTTATATTTCCATACTGAGCAGACCAGACTGCTTAAGAGCCAGTTAAGCAAATATGACCATGTTGGCTTTTATTCTGCTATGCCCTACTTAGACCAGGCTTGTCCGACATTGCTGTATATTCACCAACTTTGCTGGACATTGCCCAATATTACTCGACACTGACCACAGTTGTACTAGTTGGTGTGTGTATTCTGTTTGCATATACTACATGGTGGTAAATGCTGTTTAGCACTACCTTAAATTGCTTGACACATGGCAATCATGCCACAGATGGTGCTGCAGGGCTGTCTATGTCGGATGCACATACTACACTCCCTGTACATGTCTGAAGCAGGTAGTGTCAACTTAGGCATCCCTTTTACTATATGTGTGGGTCAGAGAGAGGTATCATTTCCAGGGTTCCTACTGAGCCAGTGTATGTGCTATGTGTTGTCTCTTTGCCAAGGCCAAAGCATACTGGGCAGGCTCAGGTTGTTCCTCCTCCGAGTCACGCTCTGCCTGTGATGACTTTGGCAATGGTGGGGGGGCTGTTTGGGCCAGGCCTATGCTGGTCCTGCTGCAGCTGTTTTCGCAGGATCATATTATGTAGCATAGCACATGCCATGACAATTTGGGTACATGTAGTTGGAGTGTACTGCAAGGCTCCACCAGATGTGTCCAGGCACCGGAACTGTGACTTGAGCAGCCAAAACACACACTCGATTACATTTCGTGTCTGTGCGTGTGCCTCATTATGGCGTTCCTGTTCAGGTGTGTGTGCATTTCTGATGGGTGTCATCAGCCACGGCTCCAGTGCATAGCCAGCATCCCCCACTAGGTGACCATGTGGGATGTCCCCATTGGCTAATGTCTGGTACAGCTGCGTCAGATGCCAGATATGGGAATCATGGTAGCTTCCAGGGCAGCCAGCACACACATTCAGTATTATGCCCTGGGCATCACACACGACCTGGCAGTTGATGGAGGGGAAGCCCTTGAGGTTGAAGTAGACCCTACCCCGCTCACAGGCTGGTGCTTTGATGCATATGTGCGTGCAGTCTATTGCACCCACTACCTCAGGGTATTCCGTTATTTGCTGGAAGAGACGCATATTGCTGGCCAATACCTCACGGGAATTGGGGAAATATACATGATCACTGACATGGCATCCAGAAACTGGTGCAGTACCCTGGATGCTGATGCCTGTGATATCCCCATCATATCACCATTTGGTCTCTGGAAGGTACCTGTTGCTAGTATTCGTAGGCCAACACATACCTTGGTTTCCACTGGAATGGGTTCCCCTCTGTTGGTTCTGTGTGTGAGGCATGGCCTGCACAGCTCAACAATTTGCTGCATGAGGTCTCTGTCCACTCTATAGCGCTCCACTATCTCCAGCTCCTGTAGCCCCTGGTAGGTTACCCTGGGCCTGTACACTCTTCTCCGTCTCCTCACTGGGGGTTGGTTGGCAGCATTCCCATTGTAATAAACTTTCAAGACCGGAAAAACAAACTAGCGAAAATCACCGCTGATTCAAAAGCCAAGAACTCGACTCAGGCCAGTCCAAAATGTAAAAAACATGAAAAACAACAAATTTTATTAAGCCACTATAAAAGCTTTTCGTTAGTACCTTGCACTAACCTCTTCTTCTTATGCACCTTAGTTAGCTGTGATCTGTACCTTTAAGGAGCTAAAGGGAGAGCAAGGGGCGTGATTAAGTGTTTCAATGCTGGTATTTAAACTCACTTGTAATGGTGTGAATGTTTTGCTTGTCTGAAGAAGTTAGTGCAAGGTACTAACGAAAAGCTTTTATAGTGGCTTAATAAAATTTGTTGTTTTTCATGTTTTTTACGTTTTGGACTGGCTTGAGTTGAGTTCTTGGCTTTTGAATCAGTGGTGGTTTTCACTAGCATTCCCATTGTCACTACCCTCAGCATGTTGCATATGTTGGTTTATGACAGCAATGGCAGCCCCTAACATTTCTCTGTCTCAGTTAAGCCTTTTCAGTATTCACTTCTCTTAGCTTACTGCAGTGCTGCAGTGTCTCTGAGCAATACATGGTGAAAAATTGTTTGCAGAGTTTTAAGTGCTGGGCTGGGCTGGGCTGGTTTACTGCCTGTGTAATTGCCTGATTCTGATTATTTCCACCTGCTAGCTCTGCTGACTCTCCCTGGATAACTTTCTACTGTTTGTTGTGCTTCCTTTTCCCTTTCCATTTCCTCAGGGGGCAGCGCGCAGACGCGTGTACACATGCTAACATGCGTGCACACAGGCTTAGACGGACTTACACTAGCTAATTCCTGCCTAAATGCACGCACACAAGAGCAGAGGCACTTACAAGACTTTAAACTGCCTTATACATGCTTACTCCGGCTTAAACGCGCGCACTCACGCTTCCACATGTGCACACTGTCTTACTCGGGTTTACAGGCGCGCACACACACGTTGCAAGCATTTTTACAAGAAACTTTGGTGATACCCACAGTGTGCTCCTTCTATTTCTTGACTTTAGCTAGGATACCTGATGACACACCTCTTCCAGTGATGAGCAACTGACAGCTAACACATGACACTCTGCTCCAATGAGATTATCTTCTTTCATACATACGCCCTCCTGATGTCACCTATATCCTACTCTGTTACTCCCCTTATCCTAGTCTTACACTCCACTGACTGTGCTCATTTGCTATGTAGACTTGGGATTCACTATCCTTACCCTCATTTGCATAGGATTGCCTACTAATGCTTGGTTACATCTCTTAGACTGGTTTCCCCCCTTAGCAACCCCTACTCAGTAGCCATGTTGTCTTCAGCCTGTCATTGCCTTGCATTGTACAATACAAATCCCCATAAAATCCACATTTGTGGGTTTTAATTTTTATTTTTCTGGTTTTTAGAGTGCAGCCCGTTTGCGTGATGCTGTGCTAAGCTTAAACATGGATAAAAAAATTAAATTACTTTTTTTTCATTTTGCATCGGGTAACATTGCCAATGGCCATATATTTGGCCATTTTCATGCTTCCTCTACTGGATGCAACCTTTATTTGGAACTGTCATGGCTCCGTTTTGCTATTTGCAGAATGGTACTCAGTTGTCAACTGAGTACATTTCTGCAGATAACACTACTCTTACTCGGACAGGTTCGGGTTTCCTGGATCGCAAATCTACCTCATTTGCATGCCTTTCAGCTGCAATTGAGGTAATTTGCATGTCCCGGCCCTGTCCGTGTAAGAGCTGTTTTAGGAGCTCTCTTACATGCCCCTACAGGCTGTTCCTGGATCGTTCATCGGACATGATGGCTGCATGGAGTCTTACTCTACTCTTAGACTCCGTGAAAGCCAGTGTGAATCCGGCCCTCACTCTTTATACATCTGTAAATCCAAACTGATCCCCTAAATATAATTTACCATACATAATATAAACCCAATTTTTTCAGTCTTTCCTCATACCGTAAATGCCCAACACCCTTTACTCTTCTTTCAATTTTTGTACGTTTTCTATCTTATCAATATTATTTCTCAAATATGAACAGAAACTTACAGCATATTCTATTATTGATCTTATTGCTGATTTAGTAATTCATTCCAAATTTTTTTAAATTTCTTGATGAGATAGTGTTATTTAGAGCTCTTAAGGTCAAATAACATCTCCTTAAGATATTACTAACCTGTCTTGAGAAACTTAATTAACCTCTCTCCTATGTCCATGAATTCTGCACATTCCTGAATGTTAACTGAGTCCAAAGAATATGGATAGCCAGGTTTTAATTTTCCCCAAATCAGCCACTTTACATTTTGAATTATTAAACTAAACATTATTTAATCTCACCCATTTAAATATATTGGAATAATTATCTGATCTTTTACTGATGAAACACAGACTGCTACTTTCTTATCATCAGTGAATTTTCAAAGACAGAGAATTCCCATTATAAGAAACAGACTAATATTAAACAGGAATATTTCTAATACAGATCACTGGGGTGCCCTCTATTTATACTATATTCATGGAGAGTACACCTCTTGTACATATATTTTAGCCACCCTAACCATCAGCCATTTCTGAATCCACCTAATTGTACAATGTCCACAGCCACAGTTTTAAATTGTTTTCATGCTAGATTTATTCAGCAACACATGAAATGCTTTAGCTCAGTTCAGCTATATCACTGCCACTGGAATATTACTAGCTAGGCTTGAACAACTGATGAAAAAGTAATCAACTTTGTTAATTGGGATCTACCATATGAGAATCCATGATGATGTAATTATAACAAGAAATATTCACATCCTTTGACATTGAAGTTATTAACATTCTGTCAAAGCATTTACCATCCAAAGTTGTAAGACTGATGGGTCTACAATTGTTGACTGTATAACCACCTCTTTCATATGGATAGGAATTACATGAGATGTCTTCCATCATTCTGGGGTTACCCTACTTTGTAAAGTTTTTTTGATACAGAAATAAACAATTTATCAGACATCTCCTGATGCTAAACAGGAAAATCTTTTTCAAGTTATCTTGACTAGGAGACGTACCTTTTTTCATATGCCTAAGTGATTTCTTAAATAGCATCCCATTAATTTCAGGACATTTTATACAAGTTTCAGCTAGAATATCTTCCTCATCTTTCTGCCATAAAACACTATATCTGATGTTGCCAATTTTTATTCTATCCTCAACTAATGGATTCTGATCCAATCCTTTGGATCTGACTCAGCCATTGTTAAAGCTCATGGCAACCTAAAACTCTCAAGCTTCTCCCTTACCCGTAATGCGCCAACCCCAAATACCTCAAATCTCATTTGCTGCTTTACTCGAAAGACATGGTTGACCTTAGCTCTCGAGCAGATAAGTGTTGTTATAACTCAATAATTTAAATAATTTAATTTCTCTTAAATTTTTCTGTTACTTTTCAAGTTTTTTGTCTGTCCTTTACCTTCCCATACAGTCTTGTATAATTTAAGTACTACTGTTAGTATTTTACCGTACCTCTTGAATACTACCATTAGTATTATCTTCACCTCTACACTTGGTGTAGCTCTTTCTTTTAATATCATTGTTGGTAGTTTTCTTTTTTCATTTTTTTTTATTTTGCTTAAACCTTGTTGCCCTTAGTTTGCCTGTAATTGTTGGATTATCAGTAATGGCAGAAAAGGTCTTACCGGCATGTATTAAGTGTGGGCACAAACTTCCCATGTCAGACGCCCATACTGTGTGTGTCTACTGTTTAGGTACCTTGCATCTTCAGGAAGATTGCTCTTGTTGGAAGAAAAAATAAATTGATCTTAAAAGGCTTATTGTTTGGAAAAACTGTATCTGGAGATCAATCCAAATCTTTGTCTCTGAAGCCTTCTACAGCTTCTATGAGTTCTGAGATGTCCAAGAAAAGGACTAAGAAAGATCCAACCTCACCATCATATCCTAAAAAAAAAATGACTGTATCTGACTTCCACAGATCCAATGAAAAAAGGATCAGATCCAACTGTTTCCAGCCCCTACCAATGTTATTTTCCTGCCTAGAAATAAATATTCACTTGCTGTGGATCCAGTACTATCAAGGTGCCTTCACCTTTCTTGGAGTGACCCAGGTCTACATCTGTTATTTCCACTCGTTCTTCCAGGAGTTTGACAGAGGAAGATGTGGAAAGAGCGGTGAGGAAAATTCTCTTGGTGCAAAGTCAGATGGATGTCTTACCAGCTCCTACCCCTTCAGGTCAGGAGGTCCATTCTTCCAATGCACCCCCAGTAAAAGTTTCTTCTCTGATGCCTTCAGCTGTCTCAGAGTCTATGAATTCTAGCCATGTGACTTTGTTTGTCTCGGATCTGAAGACAGTGGTATCTTTGGATCTGAAGCTTACTCTGAGTGCTCCGATTCCACTGGATCCGGGCAGCTCACAGAGCTGCAACTTCCCTGTCAGATCTGAGGTGTTAGAGTTGGCTCTGAAGCTTTCAAAGCCATCTCTGCACCTCAGAGCCTCAGCACTGGATAGCTCGGTTCTAGCTTCCACCTCGGGGAGACTGCCTTTGAGAGGGAGAGGACTGTTGTCCAAAAGCTTGTCTTTTTGGATCCAAAGTCTTCCCTTTCTCCAGAGCAGTCTACCTTTGAGGCTATGAAGAGGTTTTCTCTGCCTTGGCAGAATGAATGGATCCAACCCCCTTGGATCCCAAGTCTTCTACCTTGATGTCTCTGCACTCATAGTCTCATCACTCTTTTCCACAGGGGCAGCTTGTCCGAGATCCCCAGGCTTCCCAACAGGGTATCTCCATTTCTTCTGATACTGTCCCCCAAGCATCCCATTGAGGAGGTCCCTTGAAAGAAGATGTATAACAGAAACCACCTGGACTCCCCAGAGGCATCAGACACCAAGGATACAGACTTTGATGAAGGGGAAGGGTCCCTATGATCACTTCCTGAATATGTCTGATTTGGAGACATCCTCGAGGTCCTAAGGCACAGAGGTGGCTGGAGTCTCAGCAATCCTTCATCCGAGTAGTCTATATTCCTGGAGGTTCTTGGTACTGGCCTGTATGCCTCCTGGGTTACTCCATCTGACAATGAGCTTATTGAGTTAGTCTCTCAGTGGGCATGGAGGGAACTCGACACAGTTGAACTGATACCTAGGAAAACAGACAAGATTATGGCACCACCTTTGGACAAGCAGTTTTGGGGTAAAGGTGTGCCTGTTGATACCATGGTCATAACAGCGGCCACCAAAAAGGAACTTGCTGAGGAGGGTTCCACTGTTCATCCCCCTAACAGAGGGTCAAGGGCAATGGACAGGTTTGGGTAGAGTGTCTATGCTTCAGTGACCTTTGCCTTAAGGTTGCTGAATTATTTGGTACATTTTACAAGATTACAGAATGATTGGACAAAGGAGCTATCAAATACCCTGTCAGGATTTCTCAAATGGCTACCCTGCAATCCATTTCCAGTTCTTTCATGAGGCTCATTTTGCATATAGCCAAAGGAACCTCAAGGGCAGCGATTCAAGCATTGTCATTAGGAGACATGACAGGATGTGCTTATGCAATTTTGTGGAGCACTTCAAGTTATCATTTGTCAATGCTCCTTTTGGTGGCACTTCTTTATTCAGCCCCAAGGTGAAGGACACATTATCCAGGTGTGAGAAGGATGGAAAGACCCAGTCTGCCATGGGTGTACACTTTTTGAACTCTCAAAGATCCTCTTCTAGGAATCAATGAAGTGGTCAGAAGACGTGGTTCAAGAAATCCATGGAGGAAGTTCCCCCAGGGGCAGACGAGGGAACTCCAGTGGTTGACAACATCCCCGTGATTGTCCACCTCTGGAGGCAACTGGGAGACAATTATCTCTGCATCAGAGAGCCTAGCTAGACATAACAAAAGACACTTAGGTGCAGAGGTTATATAATACCCTTTTCCCTTCCACTTCCAATCTCAAGAAAAAATCCACGATGTTCCACCCAGTCAGAGAGAGCAAGCAGCAATTTAAATACAAAAGCTGCTAGAAAAAAAAAAGAATCATCCAACAGATCCCACCAGGCCAGATAGAATCTGAAAATTACTCAAAGTTCATATTTAGAGTTTTTAGAGTTAAAATGGCAAGTGTTCCTGAGAGCAAACTGCACTCCAGGAATAAATGATAAAGTATCAATAAAACGTTTTTTTTAAATATAAGAATGTTTACTTTGGCACAAGTGAGATTTAAAGTGCATCACATGTTTTTTAATATTTTTTTAATATTCTTTTAGTATAATTGTATTTAATGAAACTATGTTTGATAATTTACTAAGTATTATAATAGACGGAAATACTGTGCTTTTTAGAGGATAATTTGTATTATGGTTTGTCTTGATTGGCAGGGGTAAATGACCTCAAAGATATTTTTTTTATTTAAATAAGAAGTGTGGAATGAGTTAATTATTCTGAAGAAGTTCTGACAATTAAAGGAATGAAAGCACTAAAATTATTTCTTTTTGGTGTGCCTTTTACATACATTGTGTGTTTATCAGTTTGCTTACTCAAAGTTCTTTTTAGTGCCAACAGGGGACTGTAGACTGTTGTTGTGTCTTTAGGCTTTTCTTGGTTAGGTATTGCCAGAGCAGAACTCCGGTCCGCTAATGATTGGTAGTTGATTTTTACGTGCCGAATTACCAGCCCTGATGCACAACCTTCAACGAAGGTACACCCATTCACGCATGTCTCCACGCAGAAGACGCTCTAGCTGAGAATCGAACCGGACAGCGTCTTACTGTGAGGCGACAATGCTGTAGACTAATTCTGGATTTCAGCGATATGAACAAGTCAGTTCAATGCACCAAGTTTCAGAAGGTCATGGTTTAGTCCATTCTCCGTTTTCTGGACAAAGACAACTGGATGTGCTTGATAGATCTTCAGGATGCATACTCTCACATAAAGATGAACAGATGATCAAGAAAGCATTTACACTTCTGGCTGGGAGCCAGTCACTACCAGTTACGAGTCTGCCCTTTAGCCTCACCATATCCTCCAGGGTGTTCACCAAATATATAGCAGTAGTAGCAGCTCACTTGAGACTGCAAGGATTTTGGGTGTGTCCATTTCTAGATGACTGGCTCATTACCAATCCAACCAGGCATCAATTAATAAGGGCAAGAGATCAGGTTCTCCAGATGTGGTCTTACCTGGGGATAACCATAAATTACAACAAATCTCAAATTAAACTGACTCAGGATTTGGAATTCATAGGATCTCTGTTCAAAACAAAGTCAACGATAGCTTCACTGCCTCCCTCAAGGGTACAAACTATAAGATTACTGGTCAGAAAAATAATCTGTAGTACTAAGATTTCAGTCAGCTTGGTTCTTTGAGTTCTAGGATCAATGTCAGCAGCAATAACACTAGTACCTTTAGCCAGATTTTACATGAGGATTCTACAGTGGATGCTAGCAACACAATGGTCGATACTTTACCAACCCATGTTAGTTCTGACACGAATCACTCACATATGTAAGAAATATCTCAGATGGTGGATTCAATCAGATCAGGCTCTACAAGGCCATCTGTTTGTTCCCCATCAACCCAAGGCCATAGTGACCATGGACACTTCCCATTTGGGGTGGGGAGGGCACTTTCTGGGGGAAAACAGTCCAAGGCACTTGGTTCCCCAAAGAGGCTAGTTTGCATATCAATGTCCTAGAGATGAGAGCAGTGCTTTTAGCATTGCAGGCTCTTCAAGATGCTCTCCATTCAGGGACAACTGCAATTCAAGTGGACAACATGTCAGCAGTTTGGAGTATCAACAAACAAGTAGGGACCAGATTTTAACCCTTGTGTCAAGAAGTGCTTAGAGTGTGGCAATGGGCGATCTCATCTAACCTCTTTCTCACTGCAATGCACATTCTGGGGAAGCCCAATGTGATAGCAGACAAACTGAGCAGGTGCATTCAAAAGTGGTCTCTCAACAAAAACTTGCCGGAAATGATTTTTCATCAGTGGGGACAGCCATGCTGCGATCTTATTGCTTCTTCCCTAAACGACAAATGCAGCAGCCACTTTGCTTTAATCCCCCACACAGGGGAAATCACTGAGGAATGCTCTACTTCACAACTGTCCCCCTCCTGGTTTACTATACGCCTATCCACCTATTCTGCTCATTCCAAAATTCCTACAAAAAGCTGTCAAGTTGAAGAGCAAAGTCATCCTTATTGCACCTTATTGGCCTCAACAGATTTGGTTCCCTTTCCTTTGGGCTCACTTAATTCATCAGCCTTGTGCTCTGGATCCAACTGCACAACTCTTGTCTCACCCAACAAGCATGACCCATCCAGACATAAACTATCAGGCTGACAGCTTGGCTTCTCCATTTCCATTAGTTGCCAGACAAACTATTCTCTGTTCCCCTGTCTGACATATACTTTTATCTTCACATAAACCTTCAACATGCAAACTCTATTCTAGCAAATGGAAATGATTTGTGTATTGGGCACATCAAAATCATGTTGAAACCTTTTCAGCTCTGATACATAACATCCTTGAATTATTGGCCCTAATTTTTAAAGAAGGAGCTAGTTCATCAACTGTTAAAGTTCAGTTAGCAGTGATTTCAAGTTTTTACACTGGATTTGAGGGTTTCTCTGTGACCTCTCATAAGTTGTGCAAAGCCTTTTGTGAGGCCCTCTTCTTTTAAGGCCTCCTTTTAAAGACCCTACTCTCCCATTAGACCTCTGTTTGGTACTGTAGGTACTTATTCAGCTAATTATGACCTTAAATGTCTTACCTGAAAAGCTATTTTTCTAACAGCCATTACTTTTGTTAGGTGAATTTTAGAAAATCAAGCTTCATCTTCAAAACCTCCAAACTTGATTTTTCACAAGGACAGAGTTACATTATGAACCAATACATCCTTTCTTCCCAAGGTGGTGTCAGAATCAAATATCAATCAGTCCATTAATATTAACAAAGGCGAATACATGTTACATTTACTAGACGTTCACAGACAATCACATTTTTACCTGCATAGAACAAAAGACATAAGGAACACAGACCAGTTGTTTGTCTCCTTTGCAGACTTACAATTGGGAAAAACAGTTGTCAAAGTAACTTTAGCCAGATGGTTATCTGACTGTATTTCTTTTATATATAAAAAATTGGATGTTACATTATCTCAACCAGTATGAGTTCATTCAATCAGATCCATGGCAGCTTCTTCAGTTTTTTTTTTCTGGGACATCTATAGATGACATATGTGCAGCAGCTACTTGGGCTACTCCCCATACCTTTGTTACTCATTACAAATTAGATCTGGTTTCCAGAGGTAGAGCATCATTTGGTTCATCTTTGATCAGGAATATCCTTCCTTGAGTCCACTCCGGATTTTAGGTAGCTGAGGACTCTGTCCCATTAGATGAGGATATAATTAAAATTGCATCAGATAAAGAAGTTATGCACTCACCATAAAGTTCCATCTGTTTAATCCATTTTCATTCTTCCTCCACTCCCCACCCAACCTCCATCCTTTGCAAACTTCTGGAAGAATGAGTTTTATGTGGACATCACTGTTCTTTACACTGAGCTCCAGATATAGACTTTCCTATATTTCACTGTATGTGTATTTTTCTTTCACCTCCTTTAGATATATATATATATATATATATATATATATATATACATATACATATACAGATATATATATATATATATATATATATATATATATATATATATATGTATATATATACACACACACACACACACACACACACACACACAAAACATAGCATTTCCTTTCTGGTAAAGTCAACAAACAAGATCTGAGGTTCCTGGGGTTGGTGCATTATGGGTACGGGAGAAGATCAAGAGTTTTAGGTTGCCATGAACTTTAGCAATGGCCAAGTCAGATCCGAGGGAGCGGACCTGAACCCATTAGTTGAGGAAGAATGAAAATGGAGAACAAAGATAAAACATTATGGTGAGTACATAACTTTTTTAAATGTATGAGAAAAAAAAAATCTCTAAATCTTCCTAAAATTTCTTGTGGGTTTGCTATACAATCAGTACCTTTTGGTATCTTAGTTCCAGAAAAATTATCCTTATAACACTTCCAAACATATCCACAGAAGACTTTATTACTATTATCCCTTGCCCTAATACTGTGATTTGTTCCATACGCTCTTTTTGCTTTTATTATGGTTTGTCTAACTTTCCTGACACATTCTTCATGATTTTACATATTTTGCTATGTTGGTGGCATTCTCATTTTTTTCCAACTTTTTTTTTTCCTTTCATAAATGTTCTTACCCCAGTAGCCATCCATGGAGGCCACAGTTTCCTGTTCCCCTTATTTTTTTTCTTAAATGGAACAAATTCCTTAATTATTTGGTTCGATCATCTCATAAAACACAATTCATATTTCTTATACATTCACACACATAAATTCCTATTTCCAATTCTAGTTGTTTAATTCCTTTATAACAACATTATAATAAGCATTGGAAAAAGTTTTCCCTGATTTTGAAACACATATCATATAACCTAAACCACCAATCTTAACTTCAGTTATATTATTAGAATTACCTAATGGTTCCTTATTCTCTACATCATATATTATGACTTCTGCTGAAGTTAGAATTACATATAAAATACTTCTAATCCTAGAATAATTTTTAGCAAGCTGTGAAAGAGAGAGTTTAAAAATTCTGACAGTAGTGTATTTCCAAGCTATAAGAACATGGCATGTTAGTCTAGTTAATATTTGGCAAACTTAGATTCCTTCCTAAGATAAATCCAACAAATCACCGGAACCACCATGACAGATAAAAACGATTTTATTTTTAACAGAACAAGCGCTTTCACGCACCTAACAAGTGCGCTTCATCAGGTTACATTGAATAAAGGTAAATGTTCTCATTATATACTAAAAACACACCCTAATTAACAGATATTTTGGCGGGTAAAATCAATTAAATCAATTTAAAATAAAAGTTATACACAGCATTTAAAAAGGTTATAGTTAGACAAAGTGTTTATACCGTTCTCAAACTTTATAGCAAACTATCCATAAGGACAGTACTGCATGTTCATTTCAAATGCATTTCATCTATGAACAAAGTAAACTTAAAAAAGCTTAACTCATATATGCTTCATTAGCCATTTCATATCTATATATAGTAGCATTGAAGAAAAATGCATATAGAGTCAAGAATAATAATTCTAAGAAACTCAATGTCAAAAATATACAGAAATTGTGCAAGAGCCTATAGACATTCTGTATAGATAAAACAAGAAAAAACTATGCAAATCAAAAATATAAGAAGAATATACAGAAATGGAAGGGATCAAGGAATGGATGAGGGTAGAAAGAAAAGATCGGAAAAAGGGGGGGGAGGGGAAAACACGTGGGTAGATGAGGAATAGAACAAAATGGGGAGGGAAAGAAAAGAAAGAAACAAGAAGGAGAGGAGGAGGAAGAGAGGAAAATAGGGGATGGAAAGAAAAGGAAGGGTAAAAAAGGTATGGGAGGGAAGGGAAAAAGGGAAGGAAGGGGGGGGAAGGGAGGCAGGAGGAGAAAGGAAAGAAGGGGGCGGGAAAGGAAAGAATAGAGGAGAGAAAATAGGGTAGACAGGAAAAAAGGAAGGGAAAAAAGAAAAAGTATCAGCACCTGAAAGGTGTGCATGGAAAAGGTGCTGTGAGTCTTCCTAAGATATAATCTTTGCACCTGACAGTCTTCCATAGTTCCTTTGTTTCATCTTTAGACATATTCTGGGATCTGAATGTTTCTTTCAGTTGACATGGAAATAATCTGAAATTTAAGCTATCAAATCCAAAACTAGTGCTACTAGAAACACCTTCATCTGTCATTGCATCTAAAATTATGAAATTATAATATCCAGGAAATTCCATTGATTTGATTATATCATCAAATCATACTTAAGAAATTATTCCTGCTTTTTCTTCTGAAAAAAAATTACTGTAATTCATCAATTTTCCTGTTTTAGCTTCTTGCATTCAAGACTGCGAAAACAGAATAATTTATTCATTTTTGTACAATGTTACCAATTACTACCTTATTAATTCCATTCTAAAAATATTTAATAAGCCTTCTTAATTTGTAGCTCAAGACCTTATTAGCTTGGTGACTGAGATGGCATCCATCAAATGCAAAGTATTTTCTCTGCCCAGTCATACATTCTTA
Organism: Protopterus annectens; assembly: GCF_019279795.1. Taxonomy (NCBI): domain Eukaryota; kingdom Metazoa; phylum Chordata; order Ceratodontiformes; family Protopteridae; genus Protopterus; species Protopterus annectens. The sequence continues at coordinate 300,378,262 of NC_056732.1, read as the reverse complement.
TAAATATAAATGTAAATTAGAATGTTTAAACATCAATCTTCTTATTCCACAATTCACTGAGATTAATATGAATTTTAAGGTTTGTCCAATTTTAAAAGCTGAAAAAATATCCAAAAAAGAACTTTTATACCGTGTGTAAGATCAATAATCAGTTTCGCTGCCTTTAAGATTCCTTTGGTTTGCACACTGTCTATGTCATTATTTCCTCTGTGTGAAGAATATTTTGTTTCATTTTTTCATTACCTGAAATCCCTTATTAACATCCTTTATTTTAGCTGTATGAAGAACAGAAACCACAATAATCTGTGTATATATTCTAGGGAGGTAATTTTTAAACCTCCAAGACTGGAATCTCATATTATCAATACTAGATTACAGAACATTTTCCTTGTAAGTTATTCTCTACTACCTGAATTAGGTATATCATTTTGTTCAGTTTCTACCCCCCCTTTCTGTGTGACAAATCACAAGTGTAACCATTTTCTAAACTGAATTTGACTACACTGTTTTCTTTTTTTCTGAGCGTTAACCCACAGAGTCAAGATTTAAATCAACTAAATCATAACCTGCACTAAATTTTCCACATATTGCTCTCTCTCTCTCTTTTGAAGTTACTAATTCTTGAACTAGATGGGATCCATCTTTTTAACATCCCCATCAAAACACTCATCCTCTTCCTTATTTATGTGTATGTGTGTGTGTGTGTGTGTGTGTGTGTGTGTGTGTGTGTGTGTGTGTGTGTGTGTGTATACCTATACCTATATGGGTCTACTTCACATCACCTAAAACCCATTTGACTTTCATTTCACCAAGACCAAATCATCTACTTTTCAAAATACTGAAAACTCATTTGACTGAATCTCATTTCACTGAATTGTAAGACATAGACATGATGTGAGTTTCCATTCACCTGTGACTTGTTTGTGATAAACAGAATTGCTGTAACTTATAGTGCTGACTGCAAGAATACTAATAGTCATGTAGAAAGTAGTGCTGTAGTGTTTTTAAATGTGATTATGTCTCTCTACATTTTTATGGGACGTATCTAAAGTAATATGGCAGATGTTCTGTGTGTTCCCAGCAGTAGTGGTAGCGTGTAGGGTACTATAAGGCATCTCAGCTTCTTACTGAGGCTGGTGAGGGAGGTTCTTGCATCCTGGGATTTTCTTCTTTTCTGCAACAGTTTCTTCCTTCTGTTGTATAGTTTGTTTATAGCAGGGGACCACCAGATTGGCTTCCTTTTTTGGAGAAAAGCATCTTGGTTCTATTTGGGATGGCACGATTCATGCATGAGTGGATGTGCTCGTACAGTGCCTTAGTGTAGCTTTGCTATCTGCACGGGTAACTGATTTATTTGCAGTTAAAAGCATTCTGTAGAGTCTCTTTGCTCCTTTAACTGTTTAAAAACTTTAATTTTGTGGCTTTCTGTAGTGTTTACTGTCTGTATTCCAATAGCTTTAGTATCTGCACGGGTAACTGATTGGTTTGCAGTTAAAAGCATTCTGTAGAGTCTCTTTGCTCCTTTATCTGTTTAAAAACTTTAATTTTGTGGCTTTCTGTAGTGTTTACTGTCTGTAGGATAATAGCTTTGGTATCTGCACGGGTAACTGATTTGTTTGCAGTTAAAAGCATTTTGTAGAGTCTCTTTGTTCCTTTATCTGTTTAAAAACTTTCATTCAGTGGCTTTCTGTAGGTTAACTTTAGTATCTGCATGGGTAACTGATTTGTTTGCAGTTAAAAGCATTCTGTAGAGTCTCTTTGCTCCTTTATCTGTTTAAAAACTTTCATTTTGTGGCTTTCTGTAGTGTTTACTGTCTGTAGGCTAATAGCTTTAGTATCTGCATGAGTAACTGATTTTTTTGCAGTTAAAAGCATTCTGTAGAGTCTTTTTGCTCCTTTGTCTGTTTAAAAACTTTCATTTTGTGGCTTTCTGTAGTGTTTACTGTCTGCAGGCTAATAGCTTTAGTACTGGCCTCACCCTCCCTCTCTGTTCGTGTCTTGTTGTTATACTTGGTGGCTTTGCAGTTGCCTGCCCCTACTGTAAATCTGAACTGGGACACTCCTCCCAGTCTAGTGTCATTAGTTCATTCTACTACAGAGAGAACATCTGAGAAGGCCTTCTGTTTCTCCTTTTTCCCTTTCAAAACAAAAAAAATTGCCTGAATCTCCTTGTGTTCTGACTGTGCTTCTCAAACATTTTGGAAATATAGAGTATATTTTAGAGCGTTTATTATAACTGTAATTGCCTTAATATTGCTACAACTCAAGTGCTTGGTTGCACTGCATCTAATTTGTGTGTTTTAGCTGCTTTTCTGTATATATAGACTTCTCTGTATATGTAGACTAGCTACTTATTCTGCTACATGCCCTTTTTCCCCACTCTAGTGCGATCCTGGATTTAGTATATATAATTAGGGTGCTGTGGGGGGGGGTAAGCCACCCCCCACACATTTCGGGGTGTGGGGGGTGTAGCCACTCACTCAGTTTGGTTTGATATTGTACAGTTTCTGTTAAGAGGCTAAGTATTTTTTAAGTTCTGGAAAGAGATAATTATTAGTGTTGTAAGTATGTTTGTCTATGGTTTAATGTTTAATCTTTTGAAATTTAGCATTGTAAGCTTTTGTTGAAATGAGATTTAGTCAAATGACTTTTCAATAGTTTGACAAATTAGGTGATTTGGTCTCTGTGAAAAGAAAGTCAAATGGGTTTTAGGTGATGTGAAGTATACCCGTATAATATATATCTATCTCTCTCTCTCTCTCTATATATATATATATATATATATATATATATATATATATATATATATATACATACATACATACATACACACACACACACACACACACACACACACACACACACACACACATACAAACACACACATTCAAGGGTAAAAAGGTCACATAAATAATTCAACCCCCTGCATAACCTTAGTAATCTGTGCTAACCCTAACTCCACCTTGCCCTTAATCCAAAACCTTACCTTAAAAAAAAAATTTGTAACACTACCAAAAAACAAGACAGTGTCAGAGAGGCACACAGACACACACAAGCAGTAACACATACATACACCACTAAAAATATCTCTTTACCCTAACTCTAAAACACTTTCAACTGCATACACTAAATCTATTAACTTCCCTAACCCTTAGTCTAACCCTAATCATACCGCTCAGCTGTACAGATTTTCGCAGAATGTCCAGATTTTTGCCTCATATTCTGGTCTGTTCCTCATAAAATTGTTATTTTCTGGCAAATCATTTGTGAATCACTGATGATTGAAGTCAGAAAATAATGACAAGCATTTGAGATTCAGACTTCATAGCCTTCAGAAAATTCATACTAAAGCAAAACCTGTTCTATTATCTAAGGATGCTCCAAAATGAAAAAAGCCAGCACCCTGGAGAATCTAATATAATGATTTATTTAAACTGTTTCAACTAGACCGGTTTCAGCACAAGGCTTTCCTCAGTAGTACATAAAGATAACTAGGTCAGAGTCTTATATAGCTTCAACCAATTAGATTCATGACATCATTTCCTGTAGTTGATAAAGCAAAAAGAAGTTATAATAAATTATCACAGATAATCACATATAAACATTGATATACATATCTATTGCAAAAAATATATGCAGTTAATATTTGTGTATATAGCATGATAATGCAAATTCAAATAATAGTTATAAGTAGCATAAAAATAAAATAGACATGATGATGGAGTTACTAGAAAGGAATAGTGAATGAAAAAGGTTAATATGCAATAAGATACCATAAGAAATGGCAAAAAATAGTTGAACTGACTATTACATACTGCAAAGTCATAATTTATCATTTAGTCCTGGGGAAAAAAGTCCCCCAAGTTTTATTATCCACCTCCTCTCTTTTTTGTTAAGAATGTCATGCCACCCCACCTTGAAGGTTCGGTCACCAATAATCCGATCAATGATGGTAAATGAAAATTTGGCAGTGGAATGTTTGGTTGTGTGTCTGTATAGTGCATTGGTTATTCTCTGGTTCCTGATATCCCCTAAATGTTCCGAAATTCTGATGCGAAACTGCCTTGATGTTTGGCCAATGTAAAAGGCCTGACAGGTGCATGTGGCTAGGTAGACTATCCAGTCTGAACTGCAATTGCCAAAGAATTCAATATTAAATATTTGTCCTGTATTCTTACTGGTGAAGCTAGCGGTTTTGAAAATGTAGTTGCAAAAGCTACAGTGACCACAAGGGTAAATGCCAATTAATTTGTCTCCTGTGAGTGTCCTTTGTGTAAGATTATCATTCCTTGCGTTTATTCTTTTATAATGAGAAAAGTGAGAGCACAGGGATTTACCCTTTCTATATGAAAAATAGCATCGTTCACCTAAATAATCCTCCAAAAGGGGGTGCGACTTGAGTATGTTCTAATGGTTATTGATGATATTGATCAGATTCCTGCTATTCCGGCCATAGGTCGTAACAAATCTGCATAGGTTGGAACCATTATCGCTTTTTCTTTTGTTATATTTTAAAAGAGAATCTCTAGGTTCGATATTACTGGATTGAATGGCTGAATGGATGATTTGTGGTGAATATCCTCTGGACAAAAATCTGTTTGTTAAGTCAGTTTGATGTTTGGTAAGGTCTTCCTGTGAGGAACATATTCTTTTTATCCTCAGAAACTGAGATTTTGGAATATTTTTAGTAATATGTTTGGGATGAAAGCTATCCGCATGTAAAAGAGTATTGAATTGTGGGAATTTTCTGTGGACAGATGTTTGAAGTGTATTATCTAATTGTCTTCTTAAATGAACGTCCAAAAAATGAATTTCATTCAAGTGATGTTCCTCCGTAAATTCAATACCCCAGATATTTCCGTTCAAATATTCCATAAATTCCTGGAGGTATTCATTGCCTCCTTTCCAAACCAACCAACAATCGTCCAGGTATCTCCTCCATATATCGATTTCTGGTAGGTATATGTTGTGCATTGGATTGTATATGATGGTTTCTTCTATGTAGCCCATGAAAAGGTCTGCATAGATGGGTGCAAAAGATGCACCCATGGCTGTCCCTTGAAGTTGCCAATAGCAATCCTGTTGGAAGTAGAACACATTTTTAGTCAAGATGTGTTCAGCCATACATACTAAAAGCGTGTTCATTCCTGGCGGATATAGATTTGATTTGTTAAGCCAAAATTCCAATGCCATAAGACCTGCCCAATGAGGAATGCTAGTATATAAGGATGATACATCCAAGGTACACATGAGCCAATCCGGATCCAGCTGTGATTCTGTAACTATCTGCAAGAATTCAGTGGTGTCCTGTATTCTTGCACGAATCTGTGTGAGTAATGGTTTCAACTCAAAAGGCCGAAAGGGGTTCCGTAAGTGAACCAATGCCAGAAACAATTGGTCTACCGGGCGGTTGTTGTATGGATTTATGAATTTTTGGTAAGAGATATAAGTATTGTTTTCCAGGCTCTTTAACTGTCAGATGTGTTTTAATTTTCTCTGAAATTATACCAGCCTCAACTGCCTCTTCCAAAAATTGGTTTATTTCAGTTTGAAAACAAGGTGTAGGATCAATGTCCATCTTCATGTAGTGGTGATGATTGGATAACTGTCTGTAACCTTCACTTAGATAGTGATCATTGTCCATTACAACAACCGCACCCCCTTTATCTGCAGGAATAATGACAATATCAGTGTTGTTTTTAAGTTGTGTAAGAGCCAATTGTTCCTGTTGTGAAAGATTATTCCTCATAATATCTGTAGAACTAAAATGAAAATTAGAAATTATGTACCTACCATAACGTTCCATGTTAGTTGTCTTCTCTCGCCTTCTTTCTTGCTGGATGGGTTCGGAGCCGATCCTCGGCTCCGACTCGGCACTTGCTTTAGCTCGAGAACTCCTTTTACCAGCTCGAGGCAACCCTATATCCCATGATGCAAGGCGGAACTACCTCAGATCTCGTTTGGCAGCTAACTTACCCTGCTAAAGGTTATCCTAACCAAAATAGGAACAAAGTTTCCTAAAAGAAGTCCTCATAACAAAGATCCAGAGGAAACAAACTAATAGGAACTCTTCAAGATCTGTCTAGGCCAGGGGGAAGGAGGGAGGGACGCAAGAAAGAAGGCGAGAGAAGACAACTAACATGGAACGTCTTATGGCATTGGAATTTTGGCTTAACAAATCAAATCTATATCCGCCAGGAATGAACACGCTTTTAGTATGTATGGTTGAACACATCTTGACTAAAAATGTGTTCTACTTCCAACAGGATTGCTATTGGCAACTTCAAGGGACAGCCATGGGTGCATCTTTTGCACCCATCTATGCAGACCTTTTCATGGGCTACATAGAAGAAACCATCATATACAATCCAATGCACAACATATACCTACCAGAAATCGATATATGGAGGAGATACCTGGACGATTGTTGGTTGGTTTGGAAAGGAGGCAATTAATACCTCCAGGAATTTATGGAATATTTGAACGGAAATATCTGGGGTATTGAATTTACGGAGGAACATCACTTGAATGAAATTCATTTTTTGGACGTTCATTTAAGAAGACAATTAGATAATACACTTCAAACATCTGTCCACAGAAAATTCCCACAATTCAATACTCTTTTACATGCGGATAGCTTTCATCCCAAACATATTACCAAAAATATTCCAAAATCTCAGTTTCTGAGGATAAAAAGAATATGTTCCTCACAGGAAGACCTTACCAAACATCAAACTGACTTAACAAACAGATTTTTGTCCAGAGGATATTCACCACAAATCATCCATTCAGCCATTCAATCCAGTAATATCGAACCTAGAGATTCTCTTTTAAAATATAACAAAAGAAAAAGAGATAATGGTTCCAACCTATGCAGATTCGTTACGACCTATGGCCGGAATAGCAGGAATCTGATCAATATCATCAATAACCATTGGAACATACTCAATTCGCACCCCCTTTTGGAGGATTATTTAGGTGAACGATGCTATTTTTCATATAGAAAGGGTAAATCCCTGTGCTCTCACTTTTCTCATTATAAAAGAATAAACGCAAGGAATGATAATCTTACACAAAGGACACTCACAGGAGACAAATTAATTGGCATTTACCCTTGTGGTCACTGTAGCTTTTGCAACTACATTTTCAAAACCACTAGCTTCACCAGTAAGAATACAGGACAAATATTTAATATTGAATTCTTTGGCAATTGCAGTTCAGACTGGATAGTCTACCTAGCCACATGCACCTGTCAGGCCTTTTACATTGGCCAAACATCAAGGCAGTTTCGCATCAGAATTTCGGAACATTTAGGGGATATCAGGAACCAGAGAATAACCAATGCACTATACAGACACACAACCAAACATTCCACTGCCAAATTTTCATTTACCATCATTGATCGGATTATTGGTGACCGAACCTTCAAGGTGGGGTGGCATGACATTCTTAACAAAAAAGAGAGGAGGTGGATAATAAAACTTGGGGGACTTTTTTTCCCCAGGACTAAATGATAAATTATGACTTTGCAGTATGTAATAGTCAGTTCAACTATTTTTTGCCATTTCTTATGGTATCTTATTGCATATTAACCTTTTCATTCACTATTCCTTTCTAGTAACTCCATCATCATGTCTATTTTATTTTTATGCTACTTATAACTATTATTTGAATTTGCATTATCATGCTATATACACAAATATTAACTGCATATATTTTTTGCAATAGATGTATATCAATGTTTATATGTGATGATCTGTGATAATTTATTATAACTTCTTTTTGCTTTATCAACTACAGGAAATGATGTCATGAATCTAATTGGTTGAAGCTATATAAGACTCTGACCCAGTTATCTTTATGTACTACTGAGGAAAGCCTTGTACTGAAACCGGTCTAGTTGAAACAGTTTAAATAAATCATTATATTAGATTCTCCAGGGTGCTGGCTTTTTTTCATTTTGGAGCTACCGTACTTGCTTGCCTGGCACCAGCCTAACTTGCTAGCTATCTCCTCATACTACATTATCTAAGGATGCCAGATCAATATTTAAAAATTGTCCCTGTTTCGGGACGTTTGTCCCCCTATTATTTATGGCCTTGTCCAGATTTCTTGCTGTGAGAGGTTGAGAGGTATGCCTAACCTGCAAACATTTGCATGTATGCTCTCTCTCTCACACTCACACACACACACACACACACACACACACACACACACACACACACACACACACACACACACACACACACACACAATATACATCCTACTTACCTGTTACAACAAAGCCCACATCCAATAAATTATCTGTTCAATAATCTTATTTATTTACTTATTTAACATTTATTTAATGGGAAAGTCAGACTTCAAACAAAGCCAATTTTCAGCGGAGGCCAGGGGAGAAATGCTCCAGACACATGTCTTTGTAACATGGTAGGAAACCCACACAAACACAGGGAGGACATGCAGACTCTGCACAGAAGGCACCCTAGCTGAGAATCGGACCAGAGAACCTCTTGATGTGAGGAGACAATGCTACCACTGCAACACTGTGCTCTCCAGTAGGATATACCAATAAGATATACTATCAAATCCAATAGGTTTGCTATCAAAAGATTGATATTCAGAATATTTTAAATTGACATTGCCAAAAAAAGCAAATGCTTGCATATTAATTAGGTGATATGATCGAAAATATGACCGAAGAATGTTATTTGACATAAATGTTGAATATTGATAGTCATCCTGTGGCCGTAACGTCCTCTTGAGGGTAATGACAGGTGAAAGTTTTTTTTTTACTTTTTTTAGTTTGCTATACCACAGTGAGGTACTGCATTTCCATGTGAAGAAACTCCTAATATTAAAAAGATGCATTATGCTTTAAGCATTTGACGATAACGGAGGTAGAAATCCCGTACTGTGTTCTCCTTTTAACAGAATCTGAGTGCAATAACAATGCAAGCAGTAATCAGAAGTGTATTGCTGTCAATATACCACAAGGTAATGGGCAATTCAAAATGTAAAAAACTCAGCATACATTAAAAACAGCAGTGCTTCGAGACTAATTCCACAAAGCCTCTTGGAGTCAATTGATCACGTTTAGCTAATACTCTTGTAAATACTGCTTATCTATCAATTAACCAATGCCTTTTTGGTGAGAAAGTAAGGCAACTGATTGCCCTGCTTTTCAAATCTTCCAAGTAATTTTTCTCAAGCTGTATAGTATGTAAAACACAGGTTAGCAACTCCTGTTTCTTACCCAGCAGAATTCTGAGTCATCTGTGCCATCCCTCTACACTGTTTTGGCTTCGAAGATAACCTAATGTGCAAGTGTCAGACTGGTTCCAGAATGTCATGTCAAACGAAGGAGGTATCCATTCTGTTGTAATACTTCAGATGCCATACTGCCCAGGTCTGCCAATTAGATAATTATGCTTAAAAAATTTACAAAATGCCCTTCCAAATTCCAGCATATCCTTCTCTAGGTCAGTAAATGTGGGCAAAGCAGTGTTAGGAAAGCTAATGTCGGAATTTGTTTACACAACACTGCAAATGCCATATCATTACCAAACTGAACAGTCAAACACAATTTTTGGATTTGTCTCCACATAATCTGACAGAAATGAAACCAGCAACATTTAGCCACTGACTCAGGTAAATAATGTATAATACTGTTGACAGCAACTTTCTCAAAATCATTAAGTACCATTGCTGGTTTAAATAAAGTATTCTGTGCACACAAGTCAATCACTACTCTCCAGAAGTAATCATATGTATCCTTAGTTTTGGAAGACAGTATACCATACACAATGGGAATAACTTTTCCTTGCGCACCTCCTTGCAAGCTGCAGTGTATGGTATAAACTTGCTTGCAATTTCTGATGCTCAATGGAAAAGTTCCATCAACTAATATATATACAGAGGTGCACATAATATGCAAACTGGATTCCATCGGTATAACAGCAGCATGCGGGCTTATATGAGAAGGACTACAACTGTATTATAAATAAACCATTCTTAAGCGGCAACATCTCCGGCGTTAAAACTCTTAAAGTAGTACATCTGTTGCATTAACTGTCCTACCTTTTCTACATATTCTATGAACAGTTTGTTTCAAAGCATCGGTATTTTGCAGACATGTCATGATTTCTGTCAAGGTAGTTGATAAGACCTCAGAGACAAGTTACACGGATCTTCCTGAGTACATTCTGCTTGTCTTTTAATCTTAGTACGTACATTTTGCCTTTTCATATTTAACAATATTCGGACCATGAAAGTGACCGGTAGTTTTCAGTAGCTTCTCTCCTTCAACAACTATCCATTCACACACTGCCCCTTGCATTTATCTTTACCCTTCCTAGTACAACACCAATATCTTTTTGTTTCGTTACACTTTTCCATACAATACTGGTACCCATCTGTGCACAACATCTGCATCCCTTGTTGAGTTAATACTGTTTCATAAACAGTTCCAACTTTTACAGTAATGGTATCATGTACATCAGTGTGATTTATTATGCATACAAATGCCTAAACAGAAAATTACAGACATTGCTCACTGTAGTACATACATCTGCGATCGAGGCAGTAATAATCCACAAAATTATATACTTACGTTAATGTTATCTTCCCTACTTAAACATATTTAATCCACTACAACGTTTATCTGTTCTGTGTACTCCTACGATGTTACACCACTCAGAAGAAATATATCTTTAACCAACTTCCTGATACAGAAGTAGCACACGTTAATGTATTTAAATTGACAGCATGATGTCGAAAGACTTAAAGGCGAATATACAACTATAGCCGCTCAAGCAATCATGCGAACATATGATCATGCTGTAAATTACTTTCAGATACATAACTTTCAATGATTCAGCAAACAAGTGAATTTCAACATTTTGATAATAAACCATATATATTTTATATATATATATATATATATATATATATATATATATATATATACACATATGTTTATATACACACACACACACACACACACACACACACACACACACACACACACACACACATATACATGCACGCTTGCAGTACAGACTTATCGGGGATAGAGCCCACAACTCTCCTGGACATGGGAAGTCATCACTAAATGCAGTCTTTGGTACTGACTATCATTTCTATAGTATTCCATTGGGATGAAACGGCTAGGCTTAAAATGATCTCTGGGGTGATAGCCTAGTAATCTCCTATGATACACATGCATGCATGTTTCTGTGTTTCAGAACATAGTACCATGCAGCAAGGTGTAAAACACTATGTACTGAAATTAAATGACAGTGTTGCAAGAGCTGACAGTGCAGTTAATAAGCATGCTGTATTGCAAGCTCATTGACAATTTCTGTATATCATTCCCATCTGCATCTAATGTGACTGTTCTCAGTGAGTAGGTTACTGTACTACCTTGTTATATTACACATCCATGTGCAGCTGTACTGTATGCAGTAAAACCCAGGTTTGACTGTCAGTGCACCATCAGCAGCAGCTTATGACAGAGATTTGGGTTCTTGCATTGTTTTGTGTATATTATGAATATTCAGTTTGGGTGCATCTCTTGTTAGATGTATTAAACAAGCAGGATTTCACCTGCCTACAGTAAATTGACAGTGCTGGGATCCAACTAAAATCAAGACTATGCAAATCACATGCCATGAAGAAATGGAAGCAAACTTTTCTGTAAGGGTTGATGGTGAAAGGAGCAGAAAACCTTGCTGATGAACCAGAATGCTGTACCAAATCCAGTACAGTTTGAATTGGGAAAAGGAATAAAGTATGGTAGAATCAAGCTAGTCGTAAAACATGACCAAAATAATTTGGTAATCAGAATGGTAATATGGAAAAAAAAAAAGAGGCGCAAAGACACATACCCATTTTCTTTATGAGTAACAGAAATGTGGATTACAAATCAGAATTCCCTGTAGAGGACCAATAGGCAGCAAACCACAAACTGAACAGGTATGCAAGTGCTGTAAAGAAGCTGAACAGTACTTTGTACTTTTTATCTCCTCCTAATCTGATACAGTGAGACTTAAGAACATTCTGCAGATAAGGCTAAAATTAAGCAACTGTATCAAGATACATATTTTGAAAGGCCTGCTGATGCTGGAATTTTGTTGGAGTTGAGTAATCTGACCTTTAATATCTTCATTCAATAGAGCTTAAAACTGGACTAGTGTTTTTGCAGTCTTGTTTACCTCCATAACATTAAACACGCATTCAAGTGGTTAGAGGTCAGTGACATGACTTATTGATTATAGACACAGAAAAATAACATTTGAAATTTAGTACGTCTACAACTTTATTCTGTGCCAGACCTAAGGCTTAATTAACAGAGAAGATATAACTTTTTGATCTTGTTTCATTCACGACCTCTGTGAAACTATAACTTTGTAAAGAAAAGCTACTGATATTCTTCACATCTTTTAGAAGAATTTAACATTTTAGTTTTCTGCTTGTCCTTTGCTCATTCTTAGTTTATGAAGTTACAGTCCTTCAAATAATTTATGTGACTAGATATCCAAACATAATACACCTAAAGCATCCTTATTCAATACAAGGCAGAAACTCACCCCAGTAAAATATCGGGAAGCTCCCTTTTTGTGCATCTGCATTAGCAAACATGACCTTGGAGCTTACTACAAAAAAACTGAAGAGGTATTAAATTACAATTACTGAATTTATTATTTTTTTATTTATTTGACATTTGTTTACAGGGAAAGTCCGAGTGGGATAATATCCTATTTTCAGCAGAGGCCCAGGGAGAAATGCCCCACAGTAGCATAATATCATTACAGTTAAATAAAGTTATTACAATATCAAATAGAGAAGAGTAACGGTTGTACATCATTTTTTCGATCGCAACTTGTGCAATTTACATTTGTGCGAAAGTGCCAAATCGCACTAAGTAAACACAAATGGCTCAATGTCAAGCCTTGCAATAGCGAATGCAATACAGCATTCGCTGTTGTAAGCTTTGACATTGTGATGCAGATCGCACTATAGTGGGGATCGGGAAATGTACCCTTCCCCTCACTGTAGTGCGATCTCAGAGTTTGTATATATAAGTAGGGGGGTGGGGGGTGCAGGGGGGCTTGCCCCCCCGCAAAAACGTTCTTTACTGTGCAACAGACGGTATTGCTGTTACCGGAAGTGTGGTGACTGTTCAAAAATGTCGACTTCGACATTTGCAGTCACTACACTTCAAGGTTTTTTGCATTTGGTATTTTAAATTTCGCAGTTTAGGTTCGACATTACAGCGATTCGTCGTTGTTCATTACAGTGATATGATAGTAAACCAAAAGTAACATATCAACTAAGTAAAAATTTAGCTTTAGTTCACAGGGTGTGAAGATATACAAACATAGTGCAAATATCTGGACAGCTATAACAAGTTAAAAAAGAACACTGTCAGTAGATAAAATGTTGACAAGTTGCAGTTCACTGAGATGATACTTAAACACACAAGTATTCTGTTTAGAAAATAGGTGACTAGCTAATATAGCCTAGGCAAAAATACATTTGATCTTTGTCTAAGAAATAGATTTTACTAATTCTCTCAGAACATAGTCAAAGTATGCTGGTGGTGGAAGGAGGGAGGGACTAGTACAGCCTGGGGTAGTATAGCAGCAGAATCAGGCATTATTTAGGTAGCCTTTTAGTAGTAGTTTGAAGTTAGAGGTAGATCTAATTTGAGAGGGATAGAATTTCAGGTGCAGCGGTAGTGTTGTTGCCTCACAGCAAGAGGTTCTCCTGTTCGATTCTCGGCTGGAGTGCGGGGAGTGTTTTCTGTGTGGAGTCTGCATGCCCTCCCCGCGGTTGGGTGGGCGTTTGAAAGACATGCATAAATGGGTGTGCCTTAGTTGAAGGTTGAACGTTGAGCTGGCACCTCGGTGTTCGTGAAAATCTACTGCCAATCATTAGTGGACCGGAGTTCCGCTGTGGCGACCCCTAACTGGGAAAAGCCGAAAGACAACAACAACATTGACAGAGTATGACTAGACCCTTTGGCCAGAGGATTTGTGGGGCTTATATATGCTGAGATGATGAAATTCATTAGATCAAACTAGTCTATCAGGGTGATAAGAATGGAGAATAACAGTAAAAGCAGGGCAGTCAATGGCTTTGTGAATAATGTTGTCTGTAGAGATAAGTTGTATGTAATCTGAGTGGAGAGGCAGTTTGCGCCAATTCAAAGACTTAAGGGCAATATAGTGGTGCCTGCAGCATTGTCTGCTGGTGGCAAATTTTGCAGTCTTATTATACCATGCCTCCAGCTTATTTTTAACTGTAGCTTGAAGGCTGGTTAGGATGGATGCACCGTGCACCATATGAGAGATGGGAGAAGGTGGGTAGTGGCAAGAGTGGTTTTGGTAGTGGTGCTAAGGAAATTTTTATGTGTGCTGAGAATTCCTAATTTTTGGTGAGTCTTTTCTGTGTCATTCTGAACATGCAGGTCATATTTAAAGTTATTAACTATAATCACTCCAAGGAGTTTTATATGGGAGACTACTTCACTTTCAGTTTTGTTTAGTGAAAAGATTTTGAAATTTGCTTTATCAGGTGTGTGTGATTTAAGGAAAAATAGCAGTAACTTTGTTTTTTAGGGTTGAGTAGTAGCTGGGCATTATAGAGCCATTTCCCAACTGAGGGAAAAGCTTGCATAATATGGAGGAGTTGAGGCAAGTTTTTACATGCACATAAATGTAGAATCATCACCATACTGTATAAGAAAGGCTGGACCTACACTGGTATAGATGTCACTGATAAAGATATTAAAAAGGAGAGGACCAAGAATAGAGCCTTAAGCACACCAGTGGAGGCTTGCAGATATGGAGAGAGAGTATTCTGCCATTTCACAGACTGGCGCTTGTCAGGTAATAAATAGCTACTGAACAACAGTAATGAAGAAGGGGATAGTCCAAGCTGACAGTTTATATACGCTTTTAGGGTGAGAAACTGTATCAAAAGCTTTTGACATGCCAGGGAATAAGGAGAAAACAAGTTTGCAAAGTTCATGTATTTGTTTATAGTATCAGTGAATGATAGGAAGGCAGTAGTTATACTGTGTGTCAGACAGAAGCCATGATGGGTGGATGCCAAGAGCCATTCTTGTAAACGATAGTTAAGGAGTTGTGTATGAATACATCTTTCAAGAATTTTTGAGAGAAGTGTTAATACTGCAATAGGCCGAAAGTTAGAAACATCAGCTGTGATGCCACTTTTTTGTGGAGGGATTATAGAGGACTTTTTCCATAGTGAGGGTAGGATTCAGATATTAATCTATTGATAAGGATAGAGACTGGGTGTGCTATAGCAAGGGCAGTAATCTTTAGGTATTCAGGTGGGAGGTTGTGAGCTGCAATAGAGCAAGGTTTGAGTTTAAAAAGTTTTTATCATGTATATGGAGACAGGTCCTAAGTGGAAGTTGCTAGCAATGGATACAGATAGCAATGGATACAGAGAGTAAATTAGTTTCAGGTGGAGATGTTGGGGGGGAGGGGACATTAAAGAAAGTGGTACTGTGTATGGAGAATGTTGATTTTGGTCTTACCTGTTGTTTTCGGAATTATGACAACTGAGTGCTACTGAGTGGGTGATAAAACCACTTGATGGGAGTGAAGAGTTTTTAGTTAGGGAGGTAATGCTTTCTGCACAGTAGGTATTGAATAAGGTTCCAATTTTTGGAGGGGAGCTATTGTGAGAAGGGTTGGGTTCCTTGTTAGAGCCCAAATGTAACAGGTTATAAACTGATGTCCAGACTTTTTTGGGGTCATTTTTATGCTGAAGTTGTAGATGGCTGCTATACATACATTTTATATATATATATATATATATATATATATATATATATATATATATATATATACGTATGTAGACTACCAACCACAGAACACTGACATCCTGGAACAATGACTTCCCACTCCAGGTAAATAACTTGGCCACCCTGTTGAACTTTGCCCCTTACCCCCGCGGTAGTGCAATCCTGGAGTTGGTATATTTAGTTAGGGTGTGTTTGGGGGGGGGGGTGCAGGCCCCCACATGGGTAGGTTTACTTTCCCTCGGTTTTACTATTTTTTCAGGATGGCCAAGCGGTTATTTCCCTGGAGTGGGAAGTCGGTGTTCTAGGATGTTGGTCTTTTCATCTTGGCTAACTGAAAGTCGGGTAAGTGCCCTTTTGGTCTACTGAAGTAGACCCATATGCATATATATATATATATATATATATATATATATATATATATATATATATATATATACACACACACACATACATCTATATGTATGTATATATCCCTATATATATGTGTATAAATACATATATATGGGAACACTCCACAATGCCGAAATCCTGAAAGATTAAATTTCATATGGCCGAGACCATATGATCGAACTTTCGGAATCCCAACACTGTGAATGGAGATCTTCATACAGAGTGGAATGGGAGATTTCCCTTTTCCTCGCTGTATTGCGATCTCGAAGTTGGAATATATATGTAGCAGAGGTGTGGGGGGCACTGCCCCCCTTGTGGGTGGTGCAAGGGGGCTTGTTCCCCTACAGAAACATTTAAATTGTTTTTTTTTTTTTTTTTTGGATTTGTTTCAGAATTTCAGTATTCTGAAACATCGATCATATGAAATTTGATGTTTAGGAATTATGAGATACTGAAGTGAATCCATATATATATATATATATATATATATATATATATATATATATATATATATATATATATGTATGTATATATACATATATGTGTGTTTGTGTGTATATAATTTTTTATGTAAGTTACGTTTTTTACTTGGACTGCACAATTCTCAACAAAGTTGCAGGTTACAGACAGTTTTAAGGTTAAGCCATCCTTTCCAAGCTTTGTCTCTGTTAGACACTGTAGTTTTTGTCTTGGTAGTAAGTCATGGTGCTTGTTCAATTTTCATTCTTTTTTTGGTACTTGCGTATTATCGCAACCAGATTTAGTACCTCACATAATTCATACTGTTTTCACAAAATTACTTTATCAGAGAGGTATGTTGCAAGCACTCCAAATTATTTCATCCATAATCACTTACTTTACTAAAACTGTACCACCAACAATCGTCCCCGCAACAGACATAGGTAAATTCATCACAATAGTTGATCGCTTTTAATTCTCTAATTATAATATCAGCACTCCTTCAGTTGTATGTACAATTAAAGCTGAAGGTCATGACTTCTGCAATACAGCAAGCTTGGGTATTTCTGCTGTGTTTTTCTTTCTGGATTGAAGAACTCCTAAGCCTCTCCTTTAAGTACTTTATGTCAACTGTGTTGCTATTACATAACACATGGCCAGCAAACAGTGGTGAACCTTTTGAAACAAAAATCAATAATAA
The DNA here is from genome assembly GCF_019279795.1 of Protopterus annectens. Taxonomy (NCBI): domain Eukaryota; kingdom Metazoa; phylum Chordata; order Ceratodontiformes; family Protopteridae; genus Protopterus; species Protopterus annectens. The sequence continues at coordinate 300,360,872 of NC_056732.1, read as the reverse complement.
TAATAATAAAAAAGGGCAGTGTGGTTAATTTACTGTTAAATTCTAAAAGTCGGAGGGCTGAGGGCAAATGTGTCTGACATATCTCAACAAGCAATCTGAAGAATCTAGGTAGGTAAAATTATAATTAAACATATTTTCTATATCCTGCTGCCAGGTGCAACACTTGTATACTTTCCTCCTCAAACATTAAGTCAACAACAACAAATTGTGGAAGTGCAGCTACATTTTTACTATTTATGTGGAGTAGAGTAGAAACCCAAAGATATCAACGTGAACATATTGAAATAAATGATATTTATAGGTTGCCACCTTTGGGATTTTTTCTCTAGATGTGAGATTCTGCAGGACAAACTGTACCCACCAGTGCAAAGAATTTGGTTTCACTTTTCTGCCAAAGCAAAAGCTCACACTTGGAGTTTTTAACTTGTTTCTGCAATTCCATATAAAATTGCGATGTTTCAAATACAAAATAAGTAGGTGCACAAAAACAGTATGAATTATGCCAGTTATGAAAGCTGGTTGTGATAATACATAAGTACCCTTTTTTATGTTTGCAGAATTCAGTATGGCTGTTTAAAGTATTTAAAAATAAGGTATTAAAAGTACTGACTGCCTTACTGAGTGGAAGGAATTTTAGGATAGACTAATTAAAGGATTACAATGTATTGATGAAGTAGTCTATGGAAATGTACCTGCACAGACCCTGGTTAACTGTCTGCCAAAGTAAATTCTATACCTTAATCTATACTTACTCTCAGCGATCATAACTCAGATATCCCTGCTATAACCCCCTCCAATCCAATAACACGGCAGCACTTAAGTTCTAAACTGAATGCAAAACTTCCTACATCATCCTTTTCATTCGAGCTCACCCCAGAAAGTACTAATCATTGTCTTCTCCTATTGTATCAGTCTGTCACGAGTTACTACATGGTATACATCCTGATTAACACCAGACTCTCCCAAAGTCTACATTGGCATAGTACCAAAGACTTATGCCTGTACATATATCTGTTGGTAACAGCCACCAATTTGCAATGTAAACTACTTGTAAAACAGCTATATCCTTTTCAGTTCTTCCCTCCTATTAATTTTATGCATATTATCATATTGCTTTATTTCAACTGTCCTAGTAATGTAATGTATTGTTAACAGCTATACCATGTTTCTATTTTTTTTTTGTATGTACCTATATTTTTATGAACTGTTTGTAAGTCTACTGTTAGTATGTTAATGCAGCTTTTCTCCCCGGGCCTCTGCTGAAAATGGGCTTTTTACCCAGTCACACTCTCCCGGTATACAAACGTAAAATAAATTAATTTAGAAAAGTTTCAGATTGTTTTAAGTTGCTGAGTGTTAGGTTGCTGGATGGTATTTCTATAGGTATAAGCTGGAAGGTGGTAGCTAAGTGAGTACAGACTTCTTTGAGACGTTATAAATTTACTAGTGTCAGAGACCAGTATCCAGTCTACAAATGCACCTTTACTGTTGGGATTATTAAGTCCAGTGTGTGTTTTGATAAGCTATGTGTAACCATAAAGGTTTATACTAGCTGAGGGAAAGTCTGATGTAAGGTTTTATCAGTCAATATTTACATCTTCTACTATGATTTTTTTTTCATAAGGTATATAACTAGTTGTCCAGAAGAGGATTTCTTCTAAAGTTGTTACATTATTTCCAGGTGAAATATAGACAGCAACAAAAACATAGCTGTTTTTATTATTAAGCTTTAGTAGTGAAACATAAAATCTGATGTTGTCAATTTTCATTCTATCCTCAACTGTTGGGTTAGGATTCGATTCTCAGATCTGATTCGGCCGTTACTATAGCTTGTTGCCACCAAAAAGGTCTCAAACTCTTCCCTATCCCTAATACACCAACCCCTAACATACCTCAAATCTCGTTTTCTGCTTCATGAATAAGACGTATTTCAGCTCTCAAGTTGTATTTAAGAGATAAGTTTTCTTCAGTTTATAACTATACTTATTTCCTCCCTTTTTCCACTACAATAATTGTAATTCTTCTTATCACCATTGGTATTTACCCTTTTTTTTCTTTGTATATTTTCTACATGTTTTGCATAACCTTTATACCATTGTTGGTATCCCTATGTAAAAAAATCTGTTTCTTTATGTCTTTCTTCTGTGCAGTTTTTTCTTCATCTCAGCAGAATGCCTGAATAAGGCCCTCCAGGGGTTTAAAAAATGTGATAAATGTGGGCAAAAGTTAACTGTATATGATGCACATCCTCTTGGGTATACTGTCTGGCCCCTGATCACCTAAAGGTCAAGTGCACCATTTATCAACATTTTAATACTAGGGTTATTGCTGACCATAAAAACAAACTCATTCTGAAAGGGTTGCTGCCAACACCGTTTTCTGAAGCAATTACTAGAGCTCAACTTTCCAAATCAAAATTTAAGGAGATTTCATTAAACTCTAAAACCATCAGGATCCTCAACTCTGTCTTCTTCGGAGCCTCCCCCAAAAAAGTAGAAGTTGGATCAACAGACTTCCTTGACAGTTTCACTGCTGGATCCAACAACTCCTTCTATGGCTCCAAGTACCTTAGATCCATCTATTTTAACTTGGAGTAGGTACTCTCCTTCTGTAGCCTTGGAACCATTCAGAGTTTCAGCTCCACTTCTGAAACTCAGACACTCAAAATCCCTATCCTTGGCATCCTCTCGGTCTTCCAGAAGTCTGAACAAAGCCGATGTGGACAAGATGATGATGAGATTTCTCAAGGTGCAAAATTCAGATGGGAGTCATTATGGCTCCTACCCCTATGGATCAGGAAGTCCATCCTTCTGTCACTCCACTGATAGTAACTCCTTCTCTGATCTGACTCAGCATTTCAGAGCCCTTGGATACAAGTTTTCTTGGTCCAGCCAGTTTGGATCCAAAGATGGTTTTATCTTCAGATGCAAGGATATCTTCTGAGTGCACTGGCTCCAATTTCCTCAGTGCCAGTAGACTCTTGGAGACAAAAGCAGTCCTTTTGGGTCCATGGTGTTGGGAGTTGACACCAAAGTTTTCAGTGCCATCTCTACCTCCATCCTTTTGAGGATGACTTCTGCTTTGTTGCCAAAAAGGCGGTCTTGATTTAAGGGTGTATCCAGTAATTTAGCTTTAACATGGTCGGGCAAATTTTGTTCCTTAAGCCAAGCATGCCTTCTAAGTACAGACCCAATGACAGCAGCCTTGCAAGATGTTTCTAAAGCATCAAAACCACATTGCAAAGTATGTTTACCAACTTGTTCAGCAGAATGCATTAAATCTTGTAATTCTTTGTGTTCAGCGCAGTCAGGAATCAACATCATTTTCTGTTTAAGCAGTCCCATAATATGCCGCTGATACTTTAACATATGAAACTGGCACTTTAAAGCCCTAGTGGTCAAAGTAGCAGAAGTGTATACCTTCTTACCCCATCTGTCTAAGGCTCTAGAGTCCCCATCAGAAGGGGTAGGATTTTTGGCAGTAGTAGCCTTAATGCCTTTTGATCCTTGGGGAAATGGTCTCTGGATCTGCTGTAGGATTCTTGAAGAGAAACTTGTGAGAGACAGGTACTCTGTAGTACCTGTCAGGTTTCCTGGGAGCTGGAGGCAAAGTGTCTGGGGTAAGGCTAGATTCCAAAAAAAAATCATCTCTAATAGCCAGAACAGGAGGGATAGCTAGAGGCCTGTGTTGAGGCAGGAGTAAAAATTCCCGAAGTCTCTTTTTGGACTCAGAATAGTACTGGCTTTCCCAGTGGAAATGCTCCCGAAGGGTATGCAAGGTTTCACCAAAAGAAAAATCTTCTGAAGGGGAAGCAGAGGGAATGGAATCCTCTGCATCAGAACCCTCATAAGTAGATAAGGGCAAATCTTGGTTTATCAGAAGGAACAGAGATATCAGATTCCTGATCAGAAGAATCAGAAAGAAAATCAGTTCTAGGTCTCTTAGAGGGGGAAGGCTGGCTTCTCCTAATTAAGGTAATAAGGTCTTCAGCCATTCTAAGCATTTGTTTTTGAGGCATATGGGCCTGAGTATGTGGTTTGGTCATCGGATTTCTAGGCATAGTGTGAACTTTAGGCCTGAAGAATTCAGTATTTATAGCTTGAAACAAAGTCATTGGTTTAATATGAAAATCTGTATACCTGACTACACCCTCAGAAGCCGGTGCCTGCACAGCGGCTCTGGACCCATCCAAGGTAGAGACATCCGCAGGTTCCATAGTTGAAGAAGCATCTCGCGGCATACCGGACTCTGAATTTGTAGTAGCGGGTTTCAGGGGCTGCGAAAATGCCTCATTGAGTACCGGCAGACTGGCAACTAGCTTAACAAATGTGTCAGCAGTTTTGGACCTATGCAGTCTATCTCTGTCTTTATCCTTATGTATTTTCAGAAGATCGATAGTCGAATGGCTTGACAAAGCCATTTCGGAGTATGGAGATTGAGAACGAAAGTATTTAGCTACAAAAATAGCCCAAAGACAAATAGTTCGGGCATTGAACAAGGCACAAAACTGACAGCGAGGAACGTCGTGGTCTGGGCCTAAACAGGTGACGCAGTAAGAATGAAAATCTCTATGAGATATTTGCTTTCCACAGGCAAGACAATTGTTAATTTTTTCTGACATCGGTTAGAGCAAGAAAAAAGGATCCCCAATGGGGTACTTATCTTTTTGAACACTTCGGGTCTGAAACTCAAAAATGAAAATTTCAGGAGTTGGTCGACCGGCACTTGCGAACTGCTTCTGCTTCGGGTACCGCATGGCAAGAAAGACTCATGTAATGGCGTCGGCTGCATGTTTTATACCCCTGATGACCTGACGTCATGGAAGAGGCAACAGCATCCGATGCAGAAATCCGAAGACTCTGGTATTCAGGCTGGCTGAGGGCTACCTGCAGGCAGATAACCCAAATGTGATGACTGCAACAGTGAAACACGAAGAACATCTGTTTCATTACAGCCCCCACCAAGCATCTACTTTTGTCAGCAAGTGATCAGGTGATCCAGACTTGTTCTTATCTGGGGATAACCATAAATTACAAGAAATATCGGTTGCAACCAACTCAAACACTGGAGTTCATAGGAGCAGTCTTCAACACAATATCAGTGGCAGCTTCTCTTCATCTCTCAAAAGTGAACAGAATAAAACATAGAACGTTGACAGTCCCAGTGTCTTGAGATGAAACTCACCAAAAAAAACGGCAATTCAGCAGCTGAAAAGTGTGTACGAAAGCCAGTGGAACAAATTAAACAAATGCCTTCAAAAACCAGTGATATCCACAGCCAAACTCTCAGCAGTTAAACTTTTTTTGAAAGCCAGCGGAACAGATAAAACAAATGAAACAAATGTCTTCAAAAACCAACGGTATCCTCAGCCAAACTGAAATTTTATTAAACGAAACACAGAATAATCCAAAAGGTTAAGTGCTTTCACTTGCTAAATGGCAAGCTTATTTTGAAGACATTTGTTTCATTTGTTTTATCTGTTCCACTGGCTTTCAAAAAAAGTTTATTTAACTGCTGAGAGTTTGGCTGTGGATTATCACTGGTTTTTGAAGGCATTTGTTTCATTTGTTCCACTGGCTTTCGTACACACTTTTCAGCTGCTGAATTGCCGTTTTTTTGGTGAGTTTCGTCTCAAGACACTGGGACTGTCAACATTCTATGTTTTATTCTGTTCAGTAGTTGCTTGGAATGTTGTTTGTGCTGATCTCTCAAAAGTGCAGACTTTGACATTCCAGGTCAGGAAAATAATCCATAGAACCAAAATTTCAGCCCGGCTGATCGTTCAAACCTTGGTGTCAGTGTCAGCTACCGCAATCTTAGATCTGATATTGTTAATCCTCGTTCATTCCTTATGTATGGGTATCGGTTCCAAACTCGGAACCAAGCTTGCCATCTTCCAAGCTCGCGTCAGCTACAAACTCTCGAGCTAAAACTCTTATCCAGAATTCCCCTCTCCCTGTTACCTCAGATTCCATTTGCCGCGTCGCCATTCGGTCGTGTCAAGCTACTTCTCTTGAGCTAAGTATAATATTTTGTTGTTATACTAGTCTAAAACAACTTTTTCTCTCAGAAAAGTTTCTAAATTGTTTTCTCTTACCTTATCGCATTTAGCGACTATCCCTTCTTAAAATTTTTCAATCTTTTTTTTTCAGTCTTTTTTACCGCGAGGTATTTTCTTCTATACCATCATTGGTAGACCCCTTTCTTCATTACCTTCGGGTATTTCTTGTACCATTGCTGGTATTCTTTCTGATTTCCTTCTTTCCTATCATGGAAGATAAAAAAGGTAGTCCAGGATTTAAGAGATGTTCAGATTGTGGACATAAATTACCTACTTCAGATGCACATTCTCTGTGTGTCTATTCCTTGGGTGTGCCTCATTTATCAGTTGATCTGCCCTGTGGAATTTGTAAAAACTTCTCTAACAGGACATTGATAGGGAGGAAAAATAAATTGTTACTGAAGGGGCTACTCAAATCTCCCTTTTCAGAGGCTATTTCTGGGTCAGAGGCTTCAACCCCTAAAAGATCCCATAAGAAAAAGACTGATGATCATTCAAAGGCCAAATCTCTTCCATCGTCCCCGGCTGGGGATTCCCACCAACCGAGACCCAAGAAGGCTAAGCTTTCTACTTCGGATCTGACCCTTTCAGCTCCAGCACTTTTGGTGCCTAGACCTTCGGCACCGAGGCCATCGGCGCCATCTGTAATTTCAGCACCGACTAGCGTGCCCTTTACTGTATTGGTACTGATGGGCTCCTCAGTTCAGACCTCTCTACCAGCACCGACTATTCAGTCAGGGCAGACTGTAACCACATCAGCTATGACGCCTTACCTGGAACCGACAACTCAGTTATTGACACTGATTTGTTCGGTCCCAGCCTTGACACAGACAACCACTTTGGCACTGACCTTATTGTCGGTGCAGACCATGACTTCGGCACCGATGATTTCCTCGGTGCAGACACCTGTAGTTCAGTCTCTTATGGCTCCATTGTTTTCAGTGCAGACTGGTGAGGTGGGCACCGAGCTTGTCCCATCTGTGGATAGACCTGACGCTCCCTCAGCCATGTCCGTGAAATACACTAGAAGCCTCTCTGAACACGACGTGCTGCGTCTTGTGGATCAAGTGCTTTTGGCCAGAGGTATCTCACCCCCCAGGACCTATCCTTCCTTGGGAAGTGATCACCCTTTGCCAAAGACCCCTACTTATTCTCCTCCTTCATTGCCTTTGAAACCCCTTGATATAGCACAGTCTTCCCCCTCTATGGTTCCCTTTATGGACCTCACTAAGGAACTGCAGTTGCCTTCATGGCAGGAGAGTTTTGCTATGACCCAGGATGTCAGCTGTGACATATGTAATTTGGTGTTTCACAGCCATTCAGGGACTCCGAGTCGGTAGGCTGAGCCACTTAGGGGAGGGTTGACCCCTGTCCTGGACACTCACCCCTCTTCAGGTGGACTGGCCTTCCAACTAATGGAGAAGGCTTTGGCATCTGCTGATGATACTGTGCTGTCAATCTCCCCACCCTCCTCTGGACCGCAATGTACACAAGTCACCATTAGTGGACACCCGGCGCAAGGGCCTCAGGATATACTGACACAGGAAACCCCTTTTGCGTGGTCTTCCCCAGCTTCTCCCTCTGAGGAAGTTCATCAGAAAAGCTCGCGCAAGGGGAAGCACATGGACTCCACAGAGGAGTCCCTTACTGAAGACACAGACTTTGATGATGGGGAAGGGTCCCCTCGCTGACTCTCTAAGGTATCCTTTGGTGATATCCTCAAAATCCTTAAACAGAGAGGTGACTGGCAGCCCTCTAACCTGACCTCTGAAGAGTCTGTGTTCCTGCATGCCTTTCGAGCCCGGGCCCCCTACCTCCTGGGTTACTCCACCTGCCGATGAACTGGTCCGGCTCGTCGTGCAGCGTGTGTGGAAGGCTCCTGACACCACTGAGGCCATTCCCCGGAGGCCAGATAAAATTTTGCTCCCTCCTGCTACTGACCCCCATTGGTCCAAAGGTCTTCCTGTAGATGGTCTGGTGGTGGTGGCCGCGACCAAGAAGGACCTGGCAGAAGAAGAAAGCCAGACTGTCCATCTGCCCAACAAAGAGTCACGGGCTCTGGACAGAATAGGGAAGCATGCTTTTGCATCAGCGACCTTTGCCATCGGGTCCCTGAATTATATGGCACACTTTTACCAGGCTTCAATGGGACTTAGTATCTGAGCTCTCTGAAACGTTGGCTGGTGCCGTGTCTGATAAGGTCTGTGACAAAGTGGCCTCTCAGCTGGCTACCATTGAATCAATATCAAACTCCTCCATGCGCCTGATATCTCACGCATCAGAATAAGCAGCTAGAGCTGCGAGTTCAGGCATTGTTTTGAGATGGCACGCCTGGATGCACTTATGCAATTTCGCGGAACCCTTCAAGGCTTCCTTTCTCAATGCTCCGATCGAAGCCTCTTCATTGTTTGGACCCAAGGTTAAAAGCACACTGGCCAGATGTGAACAGGATGGTAAAACCCTTTCTGCCGTGGGTATCCGTTATTCTTCCCCTCAACGTGTCTTCTCCAGAAACCAGAAGAGTGGGAAGATAGGGTACAAAAAGTCTCAGGGTCCTTTCCGTGACACAAAGGCTGAGTTCTCCCCTAGAGGCAGAGGGAGAAATTCACAGGGAAGATGCCCTTTTTGGGGCAGAGGGGGGTCTGCGAAACCAGGGTTCCAGGGACTCTTTTCCTGGTCAATCCTACCAGCGCTCCTGAAGAGTGGCCCAACTCCTTTCCTCTGGAGGTGGTTGGGGGTCATTTCGCCTTGTACCCTTCTTCCTGGCTAACCATCACCACTGACTCTTGGGTACAAAGGATAATAACCAGAGGTTACAATATTCCCTTCGATCTTTGTCCTGCCTCCCCCAACAAACTTACCTGATGTTCCACCCAGTCAAAGGAAAGAAGCAGCACTACAGATAGCAAAGCTGCTAATAAAAAGAATCATCCAAATAGTCCCTCCAGACCAGATAGGATCTGGATTCTACTCAAGACTATTTTTGGTGCCAAAGAAAACTGAGGACTGGAGACCAATTTTGGATCTCAGTGTATTGAACAAGTTTGTAAGAGTATATTCTGGATGGTCACAATACAGTTTATCCTCCCACTTTTGGAAAAAGATGATTGGATGTGCTCGATAGATCTTCAAGATGCGTACTGCCACATAAAAGTGGACAGGCCATCAAGAAGATTTCTGCACCTCCGTGCAGGAGCCAGTCACTACCAGTTCAGAGCACTGCCCTTCGGACTCTCTACAGCCCCCAGAGTGTTCACAAAGTGCATGGCAGTCAACACAGCTCACTTGCGACTACAAGGATTCCAGGTGTTTCCATACCTGGACGACTGGCTCATCTCCGCCCCCACCAGACATCTATTGGAAGAAGCCCTGCCATACTCTCTCCTTGCTGCAGAAAGGCTAGGCATAACCATAAATTGGAAAAAATCCAATTTCACCCCATCTCAGTCCACAGAATTCATAGAGGTCATATTGGATACGAAGAATTGCAGAGCATCCATTCCAGTGTACAGAATTCTAAATATAAAGCAACAACTGATCCCAGTTCTTTCAAGGGAAAAATCCACAGCTCTCTCTGTCCTACAGCTGTTGGGTTACATGGCAGCCTCCATCACCATAGTCCCACTGGCCAGGTTTCACATGAGGCTTCTACAGAGGCTACTGCTCACCCAATGGTATCCTTTTCAGTATCCTCTTTCAGCCAAGATTGGAGTAACTCACAGGTGCGAACAGGATTTAAATTGGTGGATGACCCACAACCCGTCACAATGGTCTCGCCCCTTCTCCCCCCAGCAACCCAAGGCTACAGCGACCATGGACGCCTCCCTGATGGGGTGGGGGGGCTATGTCAGGGTCAGACAGTCCAAGGCATTGGTCCGAACTGGAGGCCCAACTGCATATAAATGTTCTAGAGCTGAGGGCGGTGCTTCTGGCGTTGCAAGCATTCCATCCCATCTGGGACTATTGTGATACAATCAGACAACATGGCGGTGGTCTGGTACATCAACTAACAGGGCAGAACCAAATCTTACCCCCTTTGTTGAGAGGCCATGAGGATATGGCAATGGGCGATGGCTACCAACCGTTTTCTTCTAGCAACGCACATTCTCGGGAGTTCCAGTGTGATAGCAGACAGACTCAGCAGGTGCATTCTACAACCTCACGAGTGGTCCCTGAATCCCTTGATAGCAGCTGAGATCTTCCACTGCTGGGGCCATCCTTGCTGTGACCTCTTTGCATCCCTGACAAACTACAAATGCAGCAACTACTTTGCCCTGATTCCCCCTCCGGGACAGTCACCCAGGGACACTCTAGTCCACGATTGGCCCCCTGGTCTTCTTTATGCATTTCCACCTCTTCCCCTCATTCCCCAGTTTCTGAAGAAAGCCCGTCGGTTGCAGAGCAAGGTGATCCTCATTGCACCATATTGGCCTCGTCAGATTTGGTTCCCCTTCCTTTGGCCTCACCTGCTAGATCAACCATTCTCCATCCAACCCCGAGGTTGATCTCCCATCCACAGAATCTGATTCATCCCAACTTGGACAGCCTGAAGCTCACAGCTTGGATCCTCCAATTCCCTTGACTGCCAGGCAGAATGATCTTTCTTTACCAGTACGGGACATTCTTATTGTATCTCATAAGTCTTCCACTAGAATTACTTATCTAAGCAAGTGGAAAAGATTTACCTATTGGCTGAAAGAAAAGCAAGTAGATTCTTTTTCAGTACCAGTGTCAATAGTACTAGAGTATCTGCCTCTACCATTGGAGTTCATATCCAGTTTCCATGAGGGTGTCCAAGACTCCACTCTTATGTCACACAAATTATGCAAGACCTTCATAAAAGTTGTGAATCATCTGAAGCCCCCTTTTAGAGAACCTATTCAACCATGGGACCTGTCATTAGTTCTACAAGCTCTGACAATGCCACCTTTCAAGCCAGCTTCTTCATGCGACCTCAAATATTTGTCATGGAAAACCTTGTTTTTGGTCGCCATTACTTCTGCCAGACGTATCTCTGAGCTTCAAGCCTTATGCATCAAGAGTCCATACTTGATTTTTCATAGAGATAGAGTGTCCTTGAGAACTAATCCTTCCTATCTGTCAAAAGTGATCTCTGAAATGTCCATTAATCAGACCATTGAATTGCCAGTTTTCTTCCCCAATCATTCAAACAAAGGAGAGTATTGCCTACATACCCTAGATATTCACAAGCAACTTTGCTTCTACTTGAACAGGGCTAAGGCCTCTCGTAAATCAGACCAGTTATTTTTGGCCTATTCTGGATCTAGATTAGGATGTGCTGTTGCTAAGGTCACATTGGCTAGATGGTTGAAAGACCTTGTGACCTTCATTTATACACAACATAATATTCCATTGCCGACTACCATCAAGGCTCATTCGACAAGGTCGGTGGCAACTTCTGCTGCCTTCTATGCCAGAGCTTCTTTACATGACATCTGTGCAGCTGCAAATTGGGCTATGCCTCATACCGTCAGCAATCATTACAAACTGGATTTGGCCTCCAGGGGAAGAGCATCTTTTGGTTCTATGGTGCTCAGGAATGTCCTTCCATGAGAGCCTCCCAGGAATAGAGGTAGCTGGGAACTCTGTCTCGTATGTAAGGAATGAATGAGGATTAACAATATCAGATAAAGAAGTTATGTCTTACCATAACGTTCCATCTATATTGTCGATCCTCGTTCAGTCATTACGATCCTCCCTCCTTCCCCCTCCTGTGGCTTCTAGTGGATCTCACCATCCGGTTCTTTTAGGTCATTTGACCAGAGGTAGCCTTTACCTTCTTTGAATTGCAAACTCAACCTGAGGTAACAGGGAGAGGGGAATTCTGGGTAAGAGTTTTAGCTCGGGAGTTTGTAGCTGACATGAGCTTGGAAGATGGTCAGCTCGGAACCGATACCCATAAGTAATGACTGAACGAGGATCAACAATACAGATGGAACGTTATGGTAAGACATAACTTCTTTTTGTGCTGACAAGATTTTACATGAGGATTCTTCAATGGATGCTAGCTACTCAGTGGTCAATTCTTTACCGGCTAATGTCAGCACAAATAAGAATCAATCAGGCATGCAAGAGAAACCTCTGGCAATGGACTCAGTCAGATCAGGTCCTACAAGGCTATCCTGTTATTCTACCTCAACCCAAGACCATAGTGACCATGGGCACTACCCAGACAGGCTGGGGGGCACTTTGTGAAGAAAACAGTCCAAGGCACTTGGTCGCCTGAAGCAGCCACTTTGCATATCAGTGTCCTAGAGATGAGAGCAGTGCTCTTAGCATTGCAGGATTTCTAGGATGCTCTCTCTCTACAGACAATTGTGATTCAGACAGAAAATATGTAAGTGGTTTTGCACCTCAACAAAGAGGAACCAGGTCTTACCCCTTGTGTCAAGAAGCCAACAGAGTATAGCAATGAGTGATCTCATCCAACCGCTTTCTCATAGCAATCCACATTCCAGGGAAGTCCAATTTGATAGCAGACAAATTGAGTAAGTCCATTCTTCTACCTCACAAGTGGTCTCTCAACATGAAAGTTATAGAAATGATTTTCTGTAAATGGGGCCAGCCTTGCTGTGATCTTTTTACTTCTCTCTTAAACAACAAATGCAGCAGCTACTTTGCCTTAATCACCCCTGTGGATGAATCACAGAGGGATGCTGTTCTCTACAATTGGCTGCCCCAGTCTACTTTATGCTTACCTAGCAGTTCCTCTGTCCCAGAATTCCTGCAGAAAGCTGCCAAGTTGAAGAGCAAAGTTATCCTCATTGCACCTTACTGGCCTTGACTGATTCAGTTACCTTCCTATGGCTTCATCTGCTTTATCATCCTTGGATTCTGGATCAAATTCGAGACCTCCTGTCGCACCCAACATGTATGATTCATCTGGATATCTCAAACTATGCTGACAGCATGGTTGATCGAATTCCATTAAAAGCCAGACAACCAATGCTCTCTTCCCCTGTCCATCATATTCTTTTGTCTTCCCATAAGCTTTCTGCAAGAAAACTCTACACAAGTAAATGGAAAAGGTTTGTTTACTATGCACAATAAAAACAAATTGACCCCTTCTCAGCTCCTGTACATAGTATACTTGTTTTGGCATCAATTTGTAATGTTGGAGCTAGCTCCTCCACAATCAAGGTTCAGTTAGCAGCAATTTCTAATTTTCATATTGGATTTGAGAATTCTTCTGTGGCCTCTTCTAAACTTTGTAAGGCATTTTTGAGAGGCACCCTCCTACTAAGACTCCTATACAGAGATCCTACTCCTCCATGGGATTTGAACTTTGTACTGTAGGCCCTAATTCATTCTACCCTTGAACCAGGAGATAATTGTGATCTTACGGTCCTGACCTGGTAAACTGTTTTTCTACTGGCCATTACCTCTGGTAGAAGAGTTTCAGAACTTCAAGCATTGTCTTCTAAACCTCCCTACTTGACTTTTCATAAGGAAAGTGTCACTTTCCGCACCAATGTTTCCTTCTTTCCTAAGGTGGTGTCAACACCAATTTAAACAAACTAGGAATATGACATCATTCAACCCTATTATTTTCAACAATATTCTAAAATCAGCAGATTGGCATTTACTAAAAACTCTCCCATTAGATGAAGTTGTTGATTTCTTCAACACCACCTTCATGAACACTCTACATAGCCTAGCTCCACTATGTGTACAGAGGGTCAAACATAACCATGCCCCTTGGCTATCCAAATCCACTCAGCTTCTCATGCATGTCAGAGACAATCTGGAAGTCATGGCAGAGACAACAAAACTTCCCAGGCCTACTAAAATTTAAAGAGCTTTGCAACCAAATTAAAAAAAAAACTAGTCAACAGAGATAAAAAAAGAACACTACCTAAAATTTCAATCAAACCACTAGCAGAAAACAAAAAAAATTCTGGAACTCCATTTACTCACTACTCACCCAGACAAATGTCCTGAAGAAATAGCTTCCTTATTCAATACTTTCTTTATCAACTCCATAGCAGACATCACAGCAAAATTCTCTCTAACAAACAACTCCACTTCCCATACATCTACACTTAGCTCCCCCACTTACTCCACCTCCTCTACTAGTACCCATCTCACTCCACCTCCTCTACTAGCACCCATCTCTCACAAGAACCCAACATCCACCCCTCTTCTACCTTCATCCTAAAACCTATCCTAACCTCAACCATAAAACCACTACTACTAAAACTGAAACCCTGCTCCAATGCCCCTAATAATATACCCTCAGAATACCTAAATATTGCTGCTGACAGTATCCACTAACCCATAAACATACTTATAAACAGATCCACCCTTGAATCCTACATTCCCAAAGCCTGGAAAAAGGCCTTCACCCTCCCCCTCCATAAAGATGGCAATAACACAGACATCACTAACGTCCGATGCATTGCAATTCTTTCTCCTATCTCCAAAATCTTAGAAAATTGCATCACTAGTCAACTTCTCCACTACCTTCTAGACAACCACATACTTTCACCGTCACAACATGGTTTCAGGCCTGGCCACAGTACTACAACTGCCCTTCTCTCTTTTATGGATACTGTAAACAGAACTTATGACACTGGTAAAATTGTTTCTTCCCTCTTCCTTGACCTATCCAAACCCTTTGACACTGTTTGTCACCCTCTACTCATCTCCCAGTTCTCTAGTATTGTTTTTTCCCTTCATACCCTAAACTGGTTCTCTACCTATCTAACCGAAAGACAGCAGGCAGTTAGATGGAAAAACTCCATCTTTCCTTTCCTCAACACCACCACTGGCATTCCTCAAGGTTCCATACTTGGACCAATCCTATTTAGCATATTCATCAACAATTTTCAGTCATCACTACCACAAGTCTCTGTCATTTAATTGCAGAAGACTGTACCATCTTCTGCTCTGCAAACACTATCTCCGACTTACTTACACTCACCCAAAATGCCTTCCTCTCCACTGAATCTTGGATAAACAATAACTACCTAGCCCTGAACCCTAAAGAAATCTACAAATCATACTCTTCTCCCCTAAAAAAATAGTTCCCTTAAATAAGACCGAGTTCACCATCTTTTCTCTTAATAAATCACCAATTGAAGTCTTAGACACACAAAGCTTCTTGGAGTCGCTATCAATGATCACTTGAAAGTCAACCTTTATATACAATACAATATTCACAAAACCCATTTTAAACTTGGAACCCTATACAGACACAGCAACTTCCTGAGCCCATCCACAAGAATAATCCTTGTCACTACATACCTTCTACCCTCTCTGCTCTACGGTGCCCTACTACTTACTAATACCCAAACCTCCTCTAAACACAAACTAGAGACATGCTATAATAAAATTGCCAAATTTGCAACCAACTCCAGATACTCCACCCATCACTGCAATCACTAAATTGGCTAGAACTTCCAAACTACCTCGCATACTTACAACTAACCACAACTCACAAAATAGTCTTCAAACCCCAAGACTTCCTGCCCTGAACTCAACATTCAACTGATATCTCCCAAACAGGACATTTCCAGTCTTTTTTCCTAAATTTACAAACAAAGGTGAATATATGTTGCATTTATTGAATGTTCACAAACAATTACATTTTTACTTACATAGAACAAAAGAAATTAGAAAAACAGATCAATTATCTGAGTCCTTTTTAGATATAAAATTGAGAAAACCAGTTGCAAAGGTAACCATAGCAGATGGCTAATGGGCTGCATTTTATTCATCTGCAACAGGTTGGGTCTAACATTACCAAAACCTTTAAGAGCCCATTCTACTAGGTCCATGCAACTTCTTCAGTGTTTCTATCTAGGGCTTCCACAGACGACATATGTGCGGCTGCAATCTGGGCCAATACTCATACCTTTATCACGCATTACAAACTGGATCTGGTCTCAAGGAGAAGAGAAGCCTTTGGCCCAATTGTGCACGGGAATGTCCTTTCTTAGAGTCAACCCAGGAATTTAGGCAGCTGGGGACTCTGTCCCAACAGTTGAGGATAGAATAAAAACTGATAACATCAGATAAAAAAAGTTATGTACTTACCATAACGTTCCATCTGTGTTGTCCATTTCCATTCTTCCTCAACTTACCGCCACCCACCCCCATCCCTGTCTATGCTTCGGCGACCTTTGCCTTAAGGTCACTGAATTATTTGACACATTTTACAAGATTACAGAGGGATTTGACATAGGAGCTATCAAATACCCTGTAAGTATCTGTTTCTGCAGAGGGCCAATCATCCATGATTTTTCAGATGGCTACCATGCAATCCATTTCCAGTTCTTCCATGAGGCTCATTTCGCATGTAGTCAAAGGAACCTCAAGGACAGCAGGTTCAGGCATTGCTATCAGGAGACATGACTAGATAAGCAAATTTTGAGGAGCCCTTCAAGTTATCATTAGTCAGTGCTCCTTTTGATGTTACTTCTTTATTCAGCCTCAAGATGAAGGACACATTATCCAGGTGTGAAAAGGATAGAAAGATGCACTCTGCCATGGATGTGGTTCAAGAAATCCCAGGGTCCTTTCCAGGACAAATATGGAGGAAGTCCCCCAGGGGCAGAGGAAGGAACTCCAATGGTTGACAATGCCCCCATGGCAAAGGTGGCCTGCAAAACCAGGGGTCCAGAGAGTCTTTCCTTGACAGACCTTACCAGCACTCCTGAAAGGAAGCTTGATTGTCCACCTCTGGAGGTAACTGGGGCAAGGACCTTGGGAGGCATACTCACTGTATGCACTTCAGTACAGTTTTTTTGTGGATGGGGTAGAACTTGGGAGGGCACTAGGACCCAGGGGTGAAATCTAAAATTCAGGTAAATAAAATAAAATAACAACTTAGCACACGCAAGTGCCTTGATTGAGTCTGCATAGTAATTTGCAGATCATATGGTATTTGCATCATTGCCATTGTTTTAGTAAACGGGTGATAATTAACCAATTATCACAGTTCAGAAGGCAGGGGAAAGAGGTGTGAAAATTAACCAACTACATGGTTCTTAGGTGTGGCTTGTCTTTCATCCTTTAGCCGGTATTGTGCTTGGGAGTGAAGGGGGTGTGTCAGTGACATTAGCAACTGCAGTTGTGCAGGTAAGGGAGTTTTAAAGGCATTTTTTATAACAAAACTTTAAATATACCTTAGCACCAGCAGTGTTTTGGAGAATTCCGTACAGTTTTTACTGGATGGTGGTGCTGCATTCCTCATGCGACAGTTTTTGTTTTATTTATTTATTACTTTGGATCCTTTTTTTCTGGAGTCTTCTCTTTTAATAATTTCTGTGGTTTTACTGTGACCTATATATATATATATATATATATTTTTTTTTTTTTTTTTGCTAACAAACTTTTTTCCTTTTTGTAAAGAATGCATTCAGTCAGTTTTTCAATCCATGTAACAAGAGTGAACTACAACAAGTTTCACTGCATTGCCCAGGATTCCTTTGGTTGATTTTTTTTGAGAGTCAGGGGCGATATACCAAAGGTAAGTGATTTGTAACTGTAAAAGTTTTATATTTTGACGAGTTGCTAGAATATGAAACTTGGCAATGACATGTAGTTAAGTAAATATATATATATATATATATATATATATATATATATATATATATATATTTATATATATCAGGGATATGTTTTGCCAAATCGGCTAGCAGAAAGACTTTTTTGTTTCAAATTAGGAGTTAGGATACATTAAGTGATGTAGCCGTTTACAGTCATTTTTAAAAGTTGGCAAAGCAAGCAAAAATTATGCCAATATGCTTCATCTGGTGTCATGTTTTGAGTCTACTCCTTGTAAAACATATTTCTGTCAAGCGGCCATTGACATATATGTTAGCTGTTATTTTTTTTTGTAAGTTGACAATGATGCAAGTAAATCAGTGTGGTGTGTTTTTAATAAGTATTTAAATAAAACACAGGGGATGTGTCATTGATTGTGCTTTACATTTCTGATATCGTCTTAAAGTTTGTAGTTTTCTGGTAATGTGTTGGGAGTTGCAGTCACTAAATAAGGTACATTTGAGTTTCAGATGTCATATGCTTCAGGAAAAAGCATTCTATTACAAAACCTGCAATTCCAGTTATGGTCTAAGTATATAAAATCTGTCTTGATAAAATATGTTCCTAATGATCTCTTTCTTCTCCATCACACCTCCAACATTTGCAGTCTACCTGAAGAAAAATTCTTTGGAGTCTGCTTGGGGTATAAAAATACCTATACAAACACTTCCAAGCAAAAATCCTAAATCTTCTAGACTTTGTAGCATTTTTGGGAGCCATACATAAATCCTCCCATTGTTTCTTTGTGATTTGCTTATCCAGTCTATCTTCCTAGCCTTTTCTAACCTTATCTGATTGATTCCTATAGTTATTATTCAATATTTATTGCATCTTTCCATCTTAACCCAGAATTGATACAGGCTTAGTAGACAGTCCTCAACTTTTGCCCTGTGCCTCAAGCAGTAAGAAACCAACTCTACTCAAGATGTGTGCACACAAGATCCCTTACACTTAGGGTTGCCAGCTGTCTGGTTTTTGACCGGACTGCCCGGTTTTCTGACAAATTGTCCAGTTATAAATTTCATTCAAAACCGGACAAGTGAAGTCCGAGTTTTGTGCCACTGCCCAACCAATTTCTACTCACTATCATATACAAACTGCTTTTCATCACTTTAATGCAGCTCACAACACACACATCTTCTTATAACCTTGCACAATCATCCCCCAGACTGACGCAAAGTACACCCAATTAACTCACAAAATAAAGCTCAGAGCAATAGTAGGCAAAGATGCGGCACACATACTCATCCCTCCTTTCTGCAAACTCCAGGTACCAGAAGAGCTGCTGCATGTTGCTGCTTGTAAAATACCAGGTATAGGATTACAGAACTGCTCCTTTCCAAGAGCTACCATGATGATGCTCATTCACTGTATAATTCAGTAGGTAAACTATGTCATAACCGAGGGGTGTCTACGGTATAAAAGCAAGACACTGGTTTCTTCACTTTATTCTCCAGAATGAAGTTTTTTTTCCCCCTTGTCTTTAGTAATAGCCGGTGGCACGGCTTTCGAGACCCACTACAACTGAACCATTGCGCATTAATCCATTATGCAAGACAAACAGCAATAGTATAATCACGAACTAACTGCAAAGCTGAGAACAAAATGTATCAGTGCCTTTTTAAGAAGGTGATATGAATTTATTTATGTTCCTTGCTCATTTTCCTGTTCATATGCCATACTTTCATATCACCTGAATCATGGGTGTAACAAAACTAAATTATCTGTAGTTGCACAAACCAATTTAATGTTATATTGGAAATATGCCATAAAACATTCATAAAGGTTGCACAGTGATAGTGACTGTGTAAGTACAACCCCAGCCCACCCTAAGGACATTACAGTTAACATCTGTTGCTACAATGACAGCAGGAGCTTTCAACATGTGGGTGGAGGGGAGCTTGGGGAGGTCATCCTCAGACAATGCAAATGCAGTGCTAGAGATCGTCCAAGACTACAGTCTGATTGCAAATGTTTTCACTTCCAGTTCAACCTAATTTTCAGGACTTCACAGTTTTATTCCTCAAAAGTCATTTCACATGGATGATTTCGTGGCACAAAACTGAATGTAAAAGCAAAGTTAATTTGCCAAAACATGTGTATGAAAACATAACGTTTTTAGGGGTAACTAAAACAGAGACACCTGTCAATCCCAGTCCTTGTGGGAACGACTCTGTTTTCTCTCTCCCTTAGAAAGCAGAAGTTAAAAGGCTGCTTATTATTCAACGATTTCTGCCCTGTATGTTATTACACTGCCAAATCAACCTTTTAGTGCAATTAGTCTGGACAAAGCCTAAAATAATGGGGGGACAATGGTCCAAAAATAGGGTCAGATTTTAAATAATTATCTTATAAAAGTAGAAAGTTGCTAGAATAACAAAAAATGTGTTTGCATGCATTTTCTGGAAATAACGTCCAAAACGCAAATGTATGAGTCATTATTTAGTGACTTCGGTCCCCAATAATTTGCCAGAAAAGCATACATTTTATGAGGAATAGACCAAAAATATGAGGCAAAAATCTGGACATTCTGTGAAAATCTGAACAGCTGAGAGCTATGCTGCCAATAACAATTTCGATTTTCTGGTGAGCACTGACAGTCTATGTAGCTTTTCTGTAAGAGTCTAAGTGGGGATCATGGAACAGCTTAACCAGTAAACTTAATAAATGTAACCGGATGGGTGAGTTTTCCTCTTGGCTTCAATAAAGAGGTGACTAAATGCCAGCAACAATTAGACAAACTATAAAAAAGTGCATGATTGCTTCATACCAAGGGTGTAGCCAGGCATACTCTTTGCACTCTACAGAGTACATTTTTTCTTTGCACCACTCAGAATCGTTGTCATTTTTTTTCAAGTTATGTTTACAACTGTCTAAAGTGATGCCTCTAACAACAGGTACATAACTTGCTTACTGATAAGATTGCTAATCTAACAACGTGTTTAGTAGTTTTGGAGGAAACCAATGAAAATGATGTTCAAATTTATTAACTGTGAAAGAGGGAACATTTTGAAAGATACGTCCATTTTTTAATGCCAAGTGGGTTGGGGAGGTGCAGTAAAAAGTGTACAAGATGGAATTTCTATGCTACACCCCTGCTTCATACCCATCAACTTCTCAGCTTTCAATATTATAGCAGGAGATCACAAAATCAGTAAGTGTGTGTGTGTGTGTGTGTGTGTGTGTGTGTGGTGGGAAAATTGTACCATCTGGTACTGTGTGTTAATGATGAGGTAAGGATAACATTGCTTACTGTGCCCCCTATTCTCAACTGCATTGATAGAGATACCATAACTAACTGGTTTACTGAAAAAAAAAAATGCTTCTGTTACCAAGCATTTAGCTAAAGTGATGGTGGTACAAGCCATTTTTTTTTTAGGAGAAACAGTTCAAAAAGTCCTCATTGATAATATGAATATATGAGTTTAACAAATGAAGAATATATTTTAGCCTTGTAGATCTTAAAAGTTACATCTTTCTTTTAAATGAAAATGTTCACATTAACATAGTTAAGACAGCATTCATAACTCCATGAACTTTGTGAAAATTTTATCTTGGTACTACTTAGTGATAAAAGCATAATTTTATAAGCTTACTACTTTATTTTTCTTCTTCTTCATGGTTAGCATATACATACTGTAATGAACAGAATTTGCCACTGCACTGTTATAGACCACTACTAACAACTATCCTAAGTACATATCGGCTGTATCATAAACAATGAAATGTAAATTGCTTGCTTGCAGCAACCTCTTCATTAGTTACAGATCCCTTTAACGTGGAATTATTTAGATGACTTTTACTTTTGCAGAGATTGTGCATATTTACTGATATTGGTGGATTACAAGGACATAAGTTTGACTTTTATGATGGAAATGTTCAGAATTGGGCAGTTTTGTCATTATCGGTTCACAAATTTTGTTTCAATGCTTACTGGAAAAATGTTCAAAACAATGCATTTAAATCACACTCTAACAAGTGTGCTGTATTATGCAAGAAATATAATTTAATACAATCAGGAAGGTGAATCAAAGAACACATACATGTATGCATGGCCCTAAAAATGGGTAAGGAGCCTATGGTTTGAAAAGAGTCCAGAGGTAAATTTAGACCTCCACTGGCCAGATGCAAAATGAATGTGGGTTTTCATGCCACTTCAATGAATGAGAGTTTCAAGGGCAGGGAAGTTTATTGCTCATTCTAAGTCTGTTTTCATTGCGAGACTGTATTATTTGCTTAGCAAATGGCTCTCACTGTTTGTGCTATTTTATTTCAATAGCTGTAATCATTGTAGAAGTACATAAGAAACCGTATGCACACCGAGAGGTTTGAATGGTGTTTACGGAAATTATTTACTACACAGCTCTGTAGGCATCCAGAACAGAAAAAGAGGGCATTCCCATCAGCTGATGTCACAAAATGGGTGGAGCACAGATGGGAGAGGGGGTGGGAATGGATGGAGTTATGGGTGATGCGAGGGGTGTGACCTTAATCAGGTTTCAGCCACAAAGAAAGCTGGCAACCCTACTTACACTAGCTTATATCAGTACTAAGAAGAGTGGAAATTATTTGTTTAACATTCCTTACAATCAAACCTATGAGTATGTTAATTTCTTCTTTCAGCATGTAACACCACAGGTGCACAAAAAGGTGACTGTTTTCATTTTGGTGGGGGGTAAAGAAGCAGGCTGTATTTGCAGTTATGTTTTTTGTCTTCACAAGCAATTGTCTTCTCAGTATATTGGGATGTGGTATCTTGTCACCACTGAACGTTAAGCCTTGGGGACAATTTATGTCTTGAAGGAAAAAGTATAAGACTGAATTTCTTTCCTTACCCATAATTTTGTTCAGACTGCCACTAGATCAAAAGACTGGAAAAAGCTCTAAAAAAGCAGAGTTCCATTGGTTCATGGGCCTAGTGTAGTTGACTTGGTTTAGTATGCTTCCCTTCAGCAAAAGCTTGAGATTCAAATTCATGTATGCAGGGTGCTAAGGGTGTAACTGTCAACAGTTTTTCTCACTGGCTCCCATGGATACACATCTTCTGTTTTTCTGAGATTGATGAAATGGATATTATTTCCACTATTTTCTGCTTACTAGGTAAACAGCCGTTTTATTGCAAATGTTTTAAATTGATAACTATTTTAGAACAGCAAAAGCAGAGTTCAAAACAACTTAAAGGACCACTACAGGAAAATAATTCAAAAATATATATTTTTTCACTTTTCCTTATGTTTGGCTCTTTGCAAACCTGCATGTACCACAATGAAGTAATAAATACTAATTTTATTTTGTTTATACCCCTGACTGCCCTCCTGGGGGCAGACATCCTGATGAGAATTAGTTCTGTTCTAAAAGAAAATCTAGCCCATAATACACTGCAAGTTCACTGTATTTGAGATTTTAGTGCCCATAGCTGTACTGTCACAGTACTGTTCCATTCATTTAGAATGGAAGAACTGAGATGAGAAGCTATTTTTCAGAGGCCTCAGTAAAAGTATAATTCACTGTCATGTAGTGCATCTCACAAATGTGTTTGCTGCTGATGTGTTACACATTCTGTGAAAAAAGCTTCCAGAAATAGTGGCTCTTTGCTGAGATATCAGCCTTTTATTTAGGCATTTAACTTTGATATGCCTCAGTTTCTTCTTCAGTTACTCCTCCCATATACCAACCCCCTGCTAGCAAGAGTATCACATTTCCTGCCCTGCAAGGTTCAGCTATTCAGTCAGCTTTGCATGACAATACACATCAAACAGATTTGCTTGCTGTCTGCCTGGTGTGACAGTAAAATGTTCCCTCATCTCTCTTACTCCTATCATCTTGAATAGCACTTTTACAGTAAATCATGTTACAAAAATGCTTTTTCGCGGTCCTTCATATAAAGGAGTTTGAGTATTCCTTTACAGATGCCTGTAACATACACTGATTACCATTCATTTTGCCACTGACAGTTTGCAAAAATAAATAAATAAAATAAAAAAACACAATTCTAAGAATATAGGCATTTGCCTTAAATAGAATTTCAGTCCTTAGCGTCGTTTTCCCTTATGCATACCACTGAGTTCTCCTTCTATTTCTGTGTACTGCTATTGTCTGCTCATATTCAGGTTTTTTTTTATTCAAATTAAAATATTTCCTTCATGCTATGCAGTGCCTACTCCTAATGCTGTGAACAGTATGCATACTGTTAGTCCTCAATGTCAACTGATGTCCATTGCAAGCTGTCAGTACAAGTTTATCTATTCACTGATATCCAGAATTTCACACATTTCCTCAACAAGCTAGATAAATCAGACTACCGCCAACAATATGTTTCATACTACTGTCATGTTTTATGTACTTGTAACTGTTGCATTTCTATAAATATATGGATATACTTCTTACAGCAAGGATCAAGCATAAAAAGCCATTTAGCTATGAACATCAATGAAATAAATGTGATAACAGCAATTATTAGAATTATACATACACATCAACTTGCATCTACCACAGGGATGGGCTATGGCTTCAGAAAAAACAAAAGGGTGCAAAGGTAAAACTTTGGGTGTTGAACATCTGCTCTGTAACTCCAAAGTACAGGCAAGCCAGATAATGTTCAGTTTGCCTATGGACTCAACACTGCTTGAAGACCATCATAATAACAGCTTCTATACAGTTAGAAACAAGAGCAATCATGTAGATAAGACACTTTTCAGTATGCTTGCCTCAACAAGTGCATAATTTGTGAAGTCACATGAATAACAATGGCTTGCCTTTCAGTACATCAAGGGACCAGCTCAGCTGACAGGTATCATGCTGAGAGAGCATTCCATTATGGCGACATCACCACTCCTCGGAGTAACTGCAATTCACTGTTCAGCAACATAAGATGGAGGTGTGATGCATATGCTTATGAAACCTAAGTCACAGGCAATGGATTATCATTTGCACATGGAACCCTAACAATAGTATCAGATGACACTAGAGGACCACCACAGAGGAAACCTGGTTTTAAACTGACGACACAACTTAATATTCAAATGGTACCGGTGTCACAAAACTGTTACATTTCAACATGGACTGCACACAATTTATTAGTGTAATAAATTGTACATCCACATTTGTGCAGACATTACTCCAATGTAACATCTTACTATCATTTACTTGTTTCCATACTAGAATACCCTGCTGACTGCTTCTGCAAGTCATATAAAAAAAGGCACATCCGCAAATGGGAAAACAGTCATAATTGGTGACACTGTCTCTTGTTAACACCATATTGTGGCATTTACATGCAACTGTGAATTAACCTGCAGCACATTAAATGGAATACTCCACTCCCTGCAGCAGGTTGCACAGCATTATCCTTCTGGCTTCCTAGTACAGTTTAAAATACTATGTAATCCAACTGGTTGGTGAGAAACTCATGTTCCAGAAATTCAATATACACATGCCTGACCTATCAGAACATATCTGACAAAGTGAAGGCACCGCTGTGTTCAGGAATTATAATCACCTCTAATGCATATCTCACAACATAGGAAGCACCATTGTGAACCCCAATCTTCAGAGAATATGACTCTTACAGAGTGCCAGGTAGCTAAGTGACACAATGCCCCTTACATACCCATCCTGACATCCACTCTCCATTGATTGTCAGTGTTCCATGCTGTCCATTCTGAAACCTCCACACTAGTCTATTGCTGAGATGGTTTGTGTAGTTTATGGCAGTGGAAAACGGAGCAAAATAACCTTTGGAAAATCTGGACAGAGGATCCAACTCAGAGAGCTTCCCCATCTATCAAATGAACCCACTCATCACATTTTTGATAAACGTTCCAGAGCTGGGACAAAAATTCCATTTTCAGACGTGATTTTAAATGGCATTTTTATATTCTGTATGACTCTTTGCAAATGATGTCAGGCAAACCACCTAGCAGTATTAGCTAGTGCAAAGGGAATGCACTGACTCCAGGAGTTCCAGTAAGTGCTTTCCTGTCAGTCCTGCCAGGCTATATCACTCTGTTTCACATCACCCATGCTAAACATATATACTGGTGAACCATGCTGCTTTTCCCATCTATTCACAAGACACAGACTACACATAAGCTGGCGATGTCAGCTCTGGCCACCTCTTAGTACTCCATTTAAGAGGGTTGGTCTCATCTATGTCATTCTACGTCATTCTCTTTGACACATCCAATACTAAAACACACACACACAGAAAATGTACTGGTGAACAATGTGGCATTGCCCACCTCTCCACAAAACAGTGCTGCAGCAACTATGGGCCACCCTTTCTGCAGTTGATGTCAGTTCAGGCCACCCAACAGTTGTTGCAACAAGTCCACTGCACTGACATCATGTCATCCCTAAACAGGGTTGGTGCCAGTGCAGCTCAAGCTACATTGTTCAACGTTACACCTCCCACTCACTCACCTCACACACACTCCTCACACACACTCACCACTCTCACACTCACCTCACACACACTCACCACTCTCACACTCACCTCACACACCACTCTCACACTCACCTCACACACACGCATCACTCTCACACTCACCTCACACACACGCACCACTCTCACACTCACCTCACACACACTCACCACTCTCATGACACTCAGACACATACATATATACATTCACAAAGGCAGACTTGCAAGCTAACATTAATTTCACACAATTCCCCCAACTTGTCTGAAAATAGTAATGTAAAACTTGTGTGCAATCACTGTTCCGATGCCTCAAGCTCAGTGCAGCTACATTCAGTTGAAGCAAGCACAGTGCAATATCCCCCTCTGTTTACCTAACTGGGCTGCCATTGCCCCAACTAGTCTTCATCAGTTTTGTTTTGCAGCACAGAAGGCTACAGACAGATAACTACAGTGTGTCATTCAACTCTGTTGACTTTTCTCAACTCTCCACAAAGTGATGAAGAAACAGCTATGGGTGACCCTAGATGCTGATCATGTCTACTTTAGGTACCCACTATGTCCTGAATCAAGCCAACTTAACTGATTCTAGATGCTGCAACCAAAAGATACGTGCCAGTCCATCTCAGACCCAGTTCTCCCATAAACCCATAAGCTTCCTAGATGGACACGGAGACACTATCACAATACAGCAGTATACTCTGCCTGTTTCCCAACCCTTCTCACACATATTTGCAAAAGAGTTCCATCTATGGTTCTAAAAAAAAAAAAAAACATTACATAGTTCATAAAAGCACAGTAGCTATGTTCCTCTGCCTACCTCTCTTTACAATATAATGACATCCAAGGTCAACTAAGGTATTGATGACCTAACCCCAAGATTGCCATCACTTGTTGCAGCAAGCCCTCTGGATGTGAACCTAAACACTCAACATGCTGTTGGCAGTCTAAATATGCAGCATCGAGCAATGATAGAACCTACCAAATTTATTGGTCATCAGCTTCCACCCTCAATCCAAATTATATAAATATATAAAATTAATATAACACCACCCACATCTATGCAATACACGTACCCAAACAAAGGAATCCTCCAGGACAAACACACTCATGATCTCCACAACCCTCCACACCACATACAGTCCACACACCTGTGCCTCACAAACACTGAGCATTCACCGAAAACCAAACATATTAGTCATGGGAGACTCCATTGTCAGACATGCATATGTGCCTCGCACCACAATGGATATGGAGAAAGTCACAGTTTTCTGTCAGGTGCCAGAACCCACCATATCATACATGAACTCAATTCTCCCAACAACAGGTACTGTTAGGACTGCCATAGTCCATATTGGTGTGAATGACTTCAGACATACCTTTGTGGACTATATGAAGAGAAACAAGACTGAGCTCACTGATTATGTGAATGACTTCAGACATACCTCTGTGGACTACATGAAGAGAAACAAGACTGAGCTCACTGACTATGTGCCCCAGGCAGGTATGTCCCTATCCTTAAGCAGCATTCTGCCGTCACTCAGAATCATGCCTCAAAAACATTCAGAAAAATGACTTACTGTAACAATTGGCTTATTTTCTGGTGTCTTTCCAGGTGGATCTAGTACCTGATCGACAGACCACAATGGATTGCAGAACTAGCCTGCCTCTGTCTCACCTGGGCGGCTTCAGGCTTCTGGCAAAGGCTCTTGCCTCCCCCTATATTGACAGTTTTAGGAAAAGTGTTGATGTTAAAACTACCGACATGAAAATTTAAACCAAACAAAAATTACAGATCATGCTGCTAAATGCTAGTATTCTAAACTCGAAACACTCCTTAAAATGGAGAACATCAACATTTGTGCTGTAACACAGACCTTTTTCAAGGCAGCAGAAAGCATTCCTGCAC
This sequence comes from Protopterus annectens, assembly GCF_019279795.1. Taxonomy (NCBI): domain Eukaryota; kingdom Metazoa; phylum Chordata; order Ceratodontiformes; family Protopteridae; genus Protopterus; species Protopterus annectens. The sequence continues at coordinate 300,332,912 of NC_056732.1, read as the reverse complement.
TACCAGGCTATGACTCATTCCATAACTTTCAGCCCCAGAACTTGGACCACAGCTCCAAAGGTGTTGCTGTTTCCATATTCATAAAGGTTGTGCACACCTCCAGACTGGTAGCCCGACATAATGCATCAGAGAGACTTTAGGTGCAGCTAACACTGGGTAAGAGAGCGATTAATCTGGTAGCCTGGTATAGTTCCCCAACCATGTCCCTAGACAACCACTACACATTCCTAAGCACCCTGGAGAATATTAGGGACTAACCTAACACAGTCATACTGGGTGACTTCAACTACCCCTCCATTAACTGTGGAAAGCTACTCATGTACCAAATACACTTGCCCAACGTTTCCTGGAATTCATTAATTCCAATGCACTGGACCACCTTGTGCTTACCCCCACTAGGAGGTAGCAACATCTGTCACCTGGTCATTACTAACATGTGCGACAATTGCTCTACACCAATACTCAACTCCTACCTGGTTAGATTCGACCGCAAATTAATCACCTTGGACATCCTTGCCCCCCCCCCCGCAAAGGTAACCACCATGAAAAACTCCACCAAAGCTAACTTTGGGCTCCTAAGAACACAGATGGCTAACTTCACAGCACCCAGACAAATGTAGAACAGTTGCATAACCACCAAATCATACACCAATGCACTGTACGAACACATACACAAATGCATGGATCTCGCCAGACCCAATAGAACCAAGATGCTCTCCTCAAAAAAAAGCAAGCCAATCTGATGGTCCAGCTGCCATAAACAAACTCTACAGCACAAGGAGGCAACTGATGCGCGATAAAGTGAATTCCAAGGACTGTAAAAAATCCATTATCAGCCTCAACAAAAAGTTGAGATCTCTCATCAGATCCTCTAAAGCTAGCTATGAAAACCGAATTGCAGCAGATAGTAAAGACAACCACAAGGACTTGTATAGTTATATAAAGAAGCTCCATGGCAATACATAGATTTGGTCTGAGCTACTGCACAATGGTACCTCCTATACTGAGCCAACACATATTGCCAATATACTGGCCGACAGATTCAGTGCCAAATGTCCATCTTGTATGGGACCTGACAATATTCCTGGCTGTGCTCTTTATGAACTACAGAGTGAACTGGTACCTCACCTGTGTGCCTTGTTCAATCACAGTCTCACCTCAGGCTTTGTTCCTACCGAATGTCACACTTCTATAGTCATCCCTCTACACAACGGAGGAGCGACTTCAGACCCTAGGAAATATTGCCCCATTAGCCTGACTAGTCCTATAAGCAGAGCTATGGAATGCATTATCATGGACCTAATAAACAAGGATATAGGGAATCTCCAAACTATGGATCCCACACAGTTTAGTTTTGTGAAGGTTAGAGCATGCCTGCTCAACTCAGTTGAATTCTTTGATTCAGTCAGCAGAGCTGTGGATGAAGGCAAGGTGGTTCCATACGACCTACCTTGTTCTGGCCAAGGCCTTTGATAACATTCCCCAGTCAGGAATCATAGAAAAACTCACTAACCTATGCATCAACCCCCATATCAGTAGATGTGCTGCAAACTGGCTCACATATACAAACCACAGTGTGACAGTAGCTGACTCCAAGTCAGACTGCCGACCAGTCATGAGTTTAGTCCCACAGTGATCGGTCTTGGGTTCTCTCTGGATTGGTATCTACTTCTCAGAAGTCCGGTCCAACATGAAGGTACTTTGGCTGACAAAGTGCACAGATCATTGTACATTGGGAGCCATTATTAACTCCCAAAGTGATGTTGGCATCCTACAGACAGGCCTCAGTGAGACCAACGACTGGTGTCAGAACCATGGCCTTAAGCTCAATGCCAAAAAATGTGTTGTCATTCCCTTTGGGAAAAAACCCAGTTCCCATTAACTACCATATCGATGGTAGTCCACTGAACACGGAAGGCATTATAAGAGATCTGCGAACACAGGATCTGAAGTAGGAACTTCATTTGTCAGCAACCTTTGGGATACGGATCCGATCTCGGATCCGAGCCGGCAACTTCTACCACAGCATAGATCCGAGCTCCTAGCTCCTCCCTTTACCCATAATCCCCTGCCAACCCTGACTGACCTCAGATCTAGTTTGCCGCGCTTCAAGCTACAAGCTGGATTTCAAGCTCCTGCTATTTGAATAAGTTTTGTGAGAAAAACTTTATATTTTTTCTTCCCTTTTCTTGTGTGAGTGTGAACGAGTGTTTAGGTATCCTATTTTTTAACTTATTTCACTTATTTTGTGTTTATTTTTTCCTTCCTGCCCTCGCTGGTCATAGTGTGTGTTTGTGGTGTGTGTAGGGGCCTAGTGAGTGTGTTTCTGTATCACTATGTCGGAGGCCCCTAAAGCCATCTTTTCAAAGTGCACCGAGTGTGGTCATAAGCTTTCACCGGCGGATGGCCACACCCGGTGCTTTAGGTGCCTTGGGGTTGAACACCTCTCCTCGGGATGCGCGATTTGTGCAGCGTTCAACCCCAGGGCACTTAAGGACCGGAGGTCGAAGTTGATTCTGGCAGGCCTTTTGCCCCCGGATTCGGCTCTGGCCTCCGGTGCTTCTGTGGCCGCTACCCAGCCCTCGGTGGTAGCCACCCCTGTCTCCCTCCCTTCGGTCGGGACTCAACCTCCCGCTTTGGCTCCGGAGGAGAGGGAGGCCGGGAAAGCCAAACGGAAGGAGAAGCACCATAAGCGGCGGGCCGAGGACTCCTCCTTGGCCCCGCCCGCCAAACGGGCTTCTCCATCCAGAGCTTCTGGATCGCCTCCTCCTCGGCTTTGGTCCCCTTGTTTCTCACCGGGACCCAGGGAGGAGGGGACCCGGTCCCCGCCGAGGTCATCAAGGTGACACTCTAGGTCTGCCTCGGTGGCCTCTTCAAGGTCCACCTTTAGCATGTCAGATGCAGACATGGACCGGATGATGAGGAGGTCCATCCAGGCCCAGCTGCAGATGGGAGTGCTCTTGCCCCCCCCCGCCCCTACGGGGGGGAGCTCGACCCCATTTTTTTGCTCCAATCGCTCCTTCTCCGACCCGCTTTCCGGGTTTGGAGCATTCGGAGCCGAGCCGCGTTGGATCCAGGGGTGGGTCGGAGCCGATAGTACTGGTTACTTCGGCTCCGACTGGTCCCTCGAGCTTGTCGGATCCGACCTCTCAGAGCCGTGGGCTGAGCTTCAGATCCAAGGGATTCAGTGAGACTTCGGCTCCATCCCGTTGGAGCTCACGGGTCCTTCAGATCCGAGGGTCTCGGCCCTGGATCCGGTCCCCGCTTCGGATCAGAGTGGGAGTCGACTCTCGGATCCCATCGAGAGTGGCTCCCCCTCGGCTTTCGCGGTGGTGGAGAGGGCACTGTTGAGTGCATCCGGGCCTCCGGTCCTGGCTTCGGCTCCCCCCTGCACTCCCTCTCAGCTGGTTCAGGCTCCCATAACCCGGCTTTCGGGGCAGCCTGCTTCAGTGCCTCTGGGTGTTCCTTTGGAACGTGACATTGCTGGTGAGTCTTCCTCGGACAGCCCCCCCGAGGAAGTCCCTCACAAAGCTAAGTGTAAGAGGAGACACGTGGACTCCCCCGAGTCCCTTATGGAAGATACGGACTTAGATGAAGGGGAAGGCTCCCCAAGGTCACCCCCCGAGGATGTCTCCTTTGGAGACATCATGGAAATGCTCAGGATTAGGGGAGGGTGGTCTGCCCCCAAGGCTTCCTGTGATGAGTCCATATTCCTAGAGGCATTCGAAGCAGGGCCATCTACCTCTTGGGTGTCCCCTCCCCCCGACCCCCTGGTGGACCTTATTTCCACCAGGGCTTGGAAGGCGCCGGACACTGTAGAGCTAGACCCAAGTGCCCGGATAGGATCCTGAGTCCCCCTGCAGAAAGAAACCACTGGAGCAGAGGTCCCCCCGTGGATGCCATGTTGTTGGCGGCGGCCACTAAGAGGGAGTTGGCTCAGGAGAGTTCCACGGTCCACCCGCCGAGTAAGGAGTCTTGAGCGATGGACCGCCTTGGGAAGCGGGTCTTTAGTTCAGCAACCTTCTCCATGAGGGCGCTGAACTATATGGCACACGTCATCCGGATGCAGCGAGACCTAATAAAAGAATACGCTGCCTCCCCCCCAGAGTCCATGTCGGAAGGGGACAAGCAGCTGTACTCCTCCCGAATGTCCACTCTACCTTCAGTTTCCAACACCTCTATGTGGCTCTTGTCTCACGCCATGGAAGGAGCCGCTAGAGCTGGTGGAGCCGGCCTGGTAATGAGGCGCCAAGCCTGGCTCCGACATTGTGACTACTCGGAACCCTTTAAGGTGTCATTCACGAATGCCCCCTTTGATGGTTCTGCACTGTTTGGCAAAACCATTTGCGACACTTTAGTCCAGAGCGAGAAAGACGGGAAGACATTGTCTGCCGTCGGAGTTCACTTCTCTGCTCCCCAGAGGTCCTTTTCTAAGAACCAAAAGGGTCAGAAGAAGATGTGGTTCTGGAAATCGCATCAGTCCCAGTCTGCTCCGGACAACCAGTCCTCTCGTGGCAGAGGAGGACAGGGAGGACACCACCCAAGAGGCAGAGGGGGTCCCAGAAATTTTGGGCCCAGAGAACCCCTCTCTGAGAGGCCCATGCAGAACCCCTGAGGGGTTGCCCGGCTGCTCCACTCTGGAGGCAGTCGGGGGGGCGTCTTTCGAAGCACCTAGCAATGTGGGAGTCCATAACAACAGATCGCTGGGTGCTTCGCATCATATCCAGAGGCTACCAAATTCCCTTTATTGTAACCCCCAAAATCAGAAGCCTCCCCAATGTACCACCCAATCGGAGGGAGGCGGCTGCTACAGAAATTCAGCAGCTTTTACAGAAAAGAGCCATCCAACCCGTCCCCCCAGATCAGTTCGGATCAGGGTTTTAACTCCAGGTTCTTTCTGGTGCCAAAAAAAGACGGGGGACTTGAGGTCCATCCTCGACCTCTCTCTCTTGAACCTGGCAGTACCCAAAGAAAAGTTTCGAATGGTCACGCTACAATCTGTTCTCCCCCTGTTACGGGAGACTGACTGGATGTGCTCGACAGACCTCAAGGATGCGTACTACCACATTCTTGTGGACAGACGTTCCAGGAGGTTCCTCCGCTTCCGGCTGGGAGCCAGTCACTTTCAGTTCAGGGCCCTCCCCTTCTGTCTCACCTCAGCCCCCAGGGTGTTCACCAAAGTCCTGGCGGTTATAGCGGCCCACCTGAGGCTTCAGGGCATTCAGGTCTTTCCGTACCTGGACGACTGGCTCCTCATCGCCCCAACAAGACATCTGCTCTGTTCAGGCAGGGATTATTTCCTCAATCTTGCTCCACGCCTAGGGTTGACTGTCAACATGGCCAAATCCTCTCTGGCTCCTACACAGGTAATAGATTTCATAGGGACGAGATTGGATTCCAGACTAATGCTTGCCTTCCTGACTCCCGATCGGCTTCAGAACCTGAGGTTGCATGTTCAGGCCATTCTCCAACTTCCTGCTCCTCCGGCGGAATTGATCCTGAGGGCTCTAGGGTCCATGGCGGCAGCAATTCCTCTGCTGCCCCTAGCCCATCTAAATATGAGGGTCCTGCAGTGGACCCTCCAGGTACAATGGTCCCTGTCTCGCAACCCCCTGTCCCATCCTATTCCCCTAAGCAGGGCTTGCAGAGGGTCACTCATGTGGTGGCTCCAGTCCCCGAGTCTTCACACGGGACGACCATTCTCGATGCCTTCCCCCGTCGCCACAGTGACCACGGACGCCTCTCGCCTGGGGTGGGGGGGCACTATTCAGGCAGAACTGTCCAAGGCACGTGGAATGACACAGAGACCTCCTTGCATATCAATGTCCTAGAGATGAGGGTGGTGCTTTTGACGTTGAAGGCACTTCACAGCCTTCTTCCAATTGGGATGATTGCAGTACAAATGGACAACATGTCAGTTGTCTGGTGCATCAACAAACAGGGGGGAACCAGGTCTTATCCTCTTTGTCGCGAGGCCATGAGAGTGTGGGAATGGGCGATATCCACCAACCGCTTTCTCATTGCAATGCACATTCCGGGACGGTCCAACATCCTAGCAGGCAGGCTCAGTCGTTCGATTCTGACCCCATATGAATGGTCTCTCAATCCTCTAGTAGCAAAACAAATATTTGCCCAATGGGGGCAACCCTGTTGCGATCTTTTTGCCTCTCCTTCAAATACCAAATGCAGTAGTTACTTCGCTCTAATCCCCCCTCAGGGGGAGTCCCCGAGAGACTCTCTAGTACATGCTTGGCCTCCCGGTCTCCTTTACGCTTACCCTCCATTGCCCATGATGCTAAAACTCTTACAGAAAGCCAGTCGGCTGGGGAGCAAAATGATCCTCATTGCCCCATTCTGGCCTCGTCAAACCTGGTTCCCGTACCTGTGGTCTCATTTGATTCATCCACCCTGGATTCTGGATCCCCTCCCGGATCTCATTACTCACCCTCTGGGTCTTCCGACCCCCAACCTGGTCAACCTCAAGCTGACTGCTTGGTTGCTCCAGTTCCACTCCTGATAAGGACTCCCGGAATCTCCTCACCAGTCAAAACCATCCTAGTAGCAGCACATAAACCTTCCACCAGAAGGGTCAATCGAAGTAAGTGGAAATGTTTCTCCATTTGGGCGGAGCACCATCACTTAGATCCTTTCACGGCGCCTCTTACGTCGGTTTTGGATTTTTTAACTACCCTTTTTCATCAAGGGGCTAGCTGCTCTACAGTCAAGGTACAACTAGCAGCGATTTCGCATTATAATGTAGGGCATGAATTGGGCCCTCTAATTACTTCCAAGCTTTGTAAAGCTTTCCTCAAGGGTACCTTCCTTCTCAGACCTCCGGTCAGGGAGGTAGTACCCCCCATGGGATTTATCTTTGGTTCTACAGGCCTTGACATGCCCCCCTTTCGAGCCGGCAGCTACGGTTGATCTTAAATACCTCTCTTGGAAGACGGCTTTCTTGGTGGCCATTACTTCAGCTAAAAGGGTCTCTGAGCTTCAGGCTCTATGTGTTAAACCGCCGTACTTAGCCTTCCATCAGGATAGAGTTTACCTCAGGATCAATCTGTCCTTTCTGCCTAAGGTATCTTCGGAAGCTAATATTAATCAATCTATTAATCTTCCCGTGTTCTTTCCCAATTACCAGAACAAAGGAGAGTACAAACTGCATTCCTTGGATGTGCACAGACAATTACGCTTTTATATTCATCGAACTGCTGGTCACAGGCAATGTGACCAGCTGTTTGTCTCCTTTGCCATAACAAATTTAGGCAAGTCAATTTCTAAAGTTACCCTGTCACGGTGGATAGCTAGTTGTATCCTCTTGGCATATCAGAGTTCGAGAAGGCCTGCACCTCAGGGAGTCCGAGCTCATTCTACTAGGGCCGTTGCTACTTCAGCGGCTTTTAAATCTAGGGTTCCCTTAGATGATATTTGTTCCACAGCCACTTGGGCCTCATCTCATACCTTTATCAGCCATTACAAACTGGATGTTGTCTCCAGAGGTAGGGCATCCTTTGGCTCTGCAGTGCTCCGAAATATTCTTCCATAAGGCCACCCAGGATTCAGGTAGCTGGGGACTCTGTCCCAAAGGTTGCTGACAAATGAAGTTCCTACTTCAGATTCAGAAGTTATGTACTCACCATAATGTTCCATCTGAGTAGGTATCTTCATTTGTCTGCAACCATCCCCCCCTCCTTCCCCCTGACCTATAGGATTCTGTTTAGGATCTATCTTAGATAAGCCCCTTCCGGGGTACAGTAACAATGGTTATATCGGGCAAACTTGATCAGAGGTCAGTAAGGGTTGGCAGGGGATTATGGGTAAAGGGAGGAGCTAGGAGCTCGGATCTATGCTGTGGTAGAAGTTGCCGGCTCGGATCTGAGATCGGATCCGTATCCCAAAGGTTGCAGACAAATGAAGATACCTACTCAGATGGAACGTTATGGTGAGTACATAACTTCTTATTAACAGCAATCTCTCCTTTGACCACCACACTGCCACTGTGGTCAGAAAGTCCTTCTATGTGGCACATCTCATTACTAAGGGTTTTGCATCCAGGAAGAAAGAGGTCATGGTTTCCCTCTACTCTTCCCTCATTAGGCCAATCATTGAGTACAATGCCCCATTTGGCATGTACATCACTAGACACCTGCATCAACTGGAGAGGCCACAAAAGTACCTCACGAAGAGTACCCTAGGCCTTAAACACTTGTCCTTTATGGGCACACTCAATAAAGTCCAAATATTCTTGTTCTCATATCTCCTACTTAGAGGTGATCTCTGCTTGCCTTACCAAGCCATATCTGACCCAGCCATGTTAGAAATGCTACATCAATAGAATTCGCAATCCAGCCACACCATATGCTCCAGAGTCCTCAACCTCATTTACCACAATCAACAGAACATGCTGGCAGGACAGGTTCATAACCCAGAGACTGCCCATGCTATGGAACATACTTCCCATACATGTCAAACAGAACACCTCACTGGCACTCTTCAAGAGAAATCTTGATGAGTCGATGGGGAGATAGAAAATTCACCCAGGGGATCACTCCAGTCACTCTAATCGACAGATGCACTGGAAACTAAGGTCAGGTGGCAAGATGCCTGGCTAATCTTATGGGCTAGGCTTGTGTAGGCACATCTATGAAACTATGAACATATAAACATTACTAACCCTGGAAAATGCTGACATCTGTGCAGTTACAGAAACCTGGTTCAAAGTTGTGCAGAGCACCCCAGCCTTACCTGGTTACTCATCCTATCAAACACAAAGGAGGTGGATTTTCAATATACATTACAGACATACTCTTTAGCCAGCCTGGAGGTGTGTATCACACACACGAGACATTCCAGGTGCAGTTAACCATTGACAAGACCACTACTATAATCTTAGTTAGCTACCTGCCAACAAATCTCACTCATCTTATTTGTACCTGTTCGAATCTATCAAGATTAAACCCTCTACTCTGATCCTGGGTGAAAAACTTTACAAACATAGACTGGAAGAACTACTCATGCCAGAACACAAATGTCAATGCCAATGCCTTGAAACAGCTAGTTCATAGCCCCCACAAGGGGTGGTGATATCTTTGACTTGGTATTAGCCAACATGAGTGAACACTGCAGCATCCCTATAGTGTCATCCTCTCTGTTTAGATCCCACCACAAAGCGGTTACTTTAGAAGTCACCATCTCACTCAATCCCCCTCTAGCTAGTATCAAACATCTCCAAAACTGATTACAGCCTCCAGAGGGATGTTATACACAGCTTCACAGACGCCTCCCCCTATGTTGGAACTGGCACCAATATCCAAAAATACAAAAAGGCACTATGCGAGCACTTACATAGATGCATAGAATCAGGAATACTCTGCTGGACTAAGTTGGAATTGATCATGAATTGAACTGACCATGGAACTGATCAGGCACATCATTAACAAGGTTATTGTCTTCCTCAAAACACTATTACACACAGTTTTGCTTCATCTAGGTGAGGTCATGTCTGCTAAATTTGGCTGAGTTCTTTGAGACAGTCAACAAAGCCATGGATGAGGCGAAGATGGCGTATCCAGACTACCTTCACTGAGCAAAAGCCTTTGACACTATTTATTTATTTATTTATTGACATTTGTTAACCGGGTTTGTCCAACTGGGCTTGTGGCCCATTATCAGTGGAGACCCGAGGAGAAAAGCTCCAGCAAGTACTATTTTAAACAATATTAATATAATAGCAGTTATAGAAAAACGATTCACATATGTTGGGTTACATGCATAAAGTTAAAGTTGCATTAAAAAGAAGCCAAGTAACAATTTTACATTGATATAGTTCAATAGGTCAACAATAAACATTTTTTGTTTGTATAAAATTGTGCAAATGCATAGTAGAAACATTGGAGAGAGAGGTGTAATGAGGTACTAAGTATGGTCCTTTTGAGGATACATAAAGGGAAGGAAGACTAGGTAGGGTCACGGCAAGGGCAGGTTCTGGAATTGAGAAAATAAGCTTTTAGTTCATTTTTACTCAGCCATAACACACACACACTCCCAACTAGGCATCAATCCAGATGTTACCAGATGGGTAGCAAACTTGCTCAATGAGAACACATGTACTCAAAATAGGGGTAGAGACCAGAAATAGTAGACCCGTAACAAGCGGCATATCCCATGGTTCGGTCTTGTAGCCTCTGTTACTTGGGATATACTTTTCTGAGGTGCCGGGCTAAACCAGTGGGCTATGGCTGACCAAGTCTGCATATGACTACAAGTTGGGTGCTGTCATCAATTCCCCTAGTGATGTGGACATCCTCCAAGAGTGTCTCACTCAGAGAAATGACTGGTGCCACAAACATGGCCTCAAGATCAATACCAAAAAAAAATCATCCCCTTTGGGAAGAGTGATGTCCCCAGAAATTATCACATTAATAACAATGTCGTAAGCACTCAATCATTTGTGAGTGATTTTGGAACCCAGGTTGATAGCAACTTTACTTTTGATGACCGTGTTGCTTCCATGGTACCGAAAGCCTTCTACATGGCCCACCTTATAAGTAAGGGTATCTCATCCTGAGACAAGGACATCATAGCATCCCTGTATTCTTCCATTATAAGGCCCATTATGGAGTACAACTCACCTTTCAGCATGTACCTTGCAAAGCACATGCAGCAGCTGGAGAGACCAGAGTTTCCTCACCAGGACAATCCAGGGCCTCAAAACATCTTAAATACAGAGATAGGCTAAAAGCCCAATCTCTCTACTTAGTTTCATACAGACTCCTCAGAGGTGACCTCTGTCTGGCATACAAGGTGATCATGGACCACACCTTGATGGGACTGCTGCATATCCGCAAGACAAGCTCCAATCAAGTAACCTGCAGGCGTGGCCTCAACATGGTCTGAGATATCAACAAGACTTGTTGGTGGGACAAAATTGTGTCCCAGAGACTCCCTCCTCTATGGAACAGGCTGCCTTTCCACATCAGAGTACCTCTTTACCCTTTTGTGACCACAACCTGGATACCTAGGTGGGAAACAGAAAGTAGACCCCTGGTATTCCACCCATGTCCCAGCTGGACAGAGGCATTGGGTCATTTGTCTAAACATGGGCTAAACACCGCTTATTACATTTTATATATATATATATATATATATATATATATATATATATATATATATATATATATACACACACATATATACACATACATACATAGGTTCATAGGTTCATACTAGACTATCTGCCCTAGGGCATTTATAAGCCTAGCCAGAGTATGTCTGGCTTTCGCCACCCATTTTAAATTAATTTTGCTATGCCCTTTTTCGAGGTTAGTATACTGTGCCTCTGTCTAACAGTGACACAGAAGTGATACCCGGGGTAAACCTACGATCTCCCATCCACTCATCAAGATTCCTCTTGAAGAGAGTCAATGAGGGACTCTGCCTAACCTGGACTGGGATTTTATTCCAGAGTGAAGGGAGCCTCTGGGTTATGAATCTGTCCCTCCAGCATGTCCTATTTATTTCAGTGCTGAGGTTCAAGTCTCTCGAGCGTGTAGCTCGATGGGATTTGGATTTTTTGAGGTGCAGCATGTCCCTTAATTCCGGGTTGGACATGGCTTTATACGTCAGGCACAGGTCACCTCTGAGCAGGCGGTATGCCACTGAGCAGAGCTGGAGTTTCTTTAACCGGGCAGCATATGGCATCTGTTTGTGCCCTTTGATCCTCTTGGTGAGGTACTTTTGGGGCCTTTCCAGTTGCTGCAGGTGTTTGGTAAGGTACAACCCAAAAGGGGCATTGTACTCGATTATGGGCCTGATGAGGGTTGAGTAAAGAGGCACGATGACCTCCCCTGATCTAGATGTGAATCCCTTCATGATTATGTCGGCTATATAAAATGTTTTTCTAACCACTTTGGCCACGTGGTTGTCAAATGAGAGATTGCTATCAACTTGGGCCCCCAGGTCCCTAATTACTTCTTCTGTACTTAATGGATTACCACCTATGTGGTAATTTGTGGGCACTTTGTTTTTGCCAAAGGGGATGACTATACACTTTTTGGCGTTTAGCTTGAGGCCATGGCTCTGGCACCAGCTGTCTGTTTCTATGAGGCCCTTTTGGAGGATGCTTGTGTCGGCTGGAGAGTCGATTATGGTGCCCAGTTTGCAGTCATCTGCGAACTTGGTCAGCCACAGTCCTTCTGTGTTGGCCTGTACCTCCGAGAAATATATACCGAACAAGAGAGGTCCCAGGACTGAGCCTTGTGGGGCGCCACTTGTAACTGGTTTGGAGTCTGACATGGCTCCAGCAATTCTAACCATGTGGGTTCTGTCCTTGAGCCAGTTTGCAACCCATCTAGTGACATAGGGATTTATATTTAAGCTGGTGAGCTTATCTATAATGCCAGTGGGGTATTGTATCGAAGGCTTTGCGAGGTCCAGGTAGGCTGTGTGGACCACCTTCCCTTCGTCAATGGCCTTGGTGACTGTTTCAAAGAAGTCAACCAGGTTTAAGAGGCAGGATCTGCCCTTAACAAAGCCAAACTGGGTAGGATCCAGTGTCTGTAGGTCCCCAATATCTTTATTTATGAGGTCCATGATGATCCTTTCCATAGCTTTGCAGACCAAGCTAGTCAGGCTTATGGGGCGATAGTTTCCAGGGTCTGTTGAGGCACCACCTTTGTGGAGAGGGACCACTGTTGCTGTATGCCACTCTTTGGGTACATATCCAGTAGTAAGGCTGAGATTGAACAGTAGTTTTATGTTTGGGTTTAGCTCTTCTTGGAGTTCATGTAGGACGCAGCCTGGGACACCGTCTGGTCCCATTGATGCTGTGTTTTTTGCTTTGGAGAGGGCGGCTCTTACCTGAGCATCTGGCATCTGAGATGTGTGTATATATATATATATATATATATATATATATATATATATATATATATATATATATATATATATATATATATATATATATATATATATATATATATATATATCTGTATAGATAGGATTATTTATTTACTGACATTTGTTAACCGGGTTTGTCCAACTGGGCTTGTGGCCCATTTTCAGTGGAGACCCGAGGAGAAAAGCTCCATTAGTACATTTTTCAACAAGTACAATTTTAAACAATATAGATATAATAGCAGTTATAGCAAAAAAAAATCACATATATTGGGTTACATGCATAAAGTTAAAGTTGCATTAAAAAAGAAGCTAAGTAACCACATTTTACATTGATATAGTTCAATAGTTCAACAATAAAACTTTGTTTGGATAAAATTATGCAAATGCATAGTTGACACATTGAAGAGAGAGGTGTAATGAGGTACTAAGTATGGTCCTTTTGAGGGTACATAAAGGGAGGGAAGACTAGGTGCGGTTTTGGCAAGGGCAGGTTCTGCAATTGAGAAAATAAGCTTTTAGTTCATTTTTAAAGTGTGAGGTGTGGGAGATTAAACGTAAGTCAAGGGGAAGTTTGTTACAAGCATGGGCATATATATATATATATATATATATATATATATATATAAAGATATATATATATATATATATATATATATATATATATATATATATAGATAGATATATACATGCATACATACACACATTATATATCTCTATATCTTGTGGAAAATACGGCCCAGACCACAGAATCCTTTATAAACGTATTCTATGAACACCTTCAGGAATGCATGGATCATGCAATTCCAAATAAAACCAAAACCCAATCCTCCAAAGGCAGACGTCCTGTCTGGTGGACCCCAGCCATAAACAAACTATACAATAGAAAGAGGAAGCTACTACATGATAGAGCAAAATCCCAAAAAGGGAAGGCATCTCTGATCAGTATTAGCAAAAAACTACGGGCACTCATAAAATCGTCTAAGGCCAGCTTCGAGAGAAAAATTGCACAGGACACTAAGGATAATCACAAGGCTTTCTTTAGTTATGTTAGGAACCTGGGTGGGAATTCCTAGATATGCTCAGAATTAGTCCAAAATGACAAAAATACACGAACCCACAGACATTGCCAACATCCTAGCTGACAGGTTCAGCGCAAACTTCTCCCCACCAAAAGGGCAAATATCTATCCCAGCAGAGTGCTGCCCCCCTGACATCTCAGATGGTCAGGTAAGAGCTGCCCTCTCCAAAGCAAAAAACACAGCATCAATGGGACCAGACGGTGTCCCGGGCTGCATCCTACATGAACTCCAAGAAGAGCTAAACCCAAACATAAAACTACTGTTCAGTCTCAGTCTTACTACAGGATATGTACCCAAAGAGTGGTGTACAGCAACAGTGGTCCCTCTCCACAAAGGTGGTGCCTCAACGGATCCTGGAAACTATCGCTCCATAAGCCTGACTAGCTTGGTTTGCAAAGCTATGGAAAGGATCATCATGGACCTCATAAATAAAGATATTGGGGACCTAGAGACACTGGATCCTACCCAGTTCGGCTTTGTTAAGGGCCGATCCTGCCTCTTAAACCTGGCTGATTTCTTTGAAACAGTCACCAAGGCCATTGAAGAAGGGAAGGTGGTCCACACAGCCTACCTGGACCTCGCAAAAGCCTTCGATACAATACCCCACTCGGGCATTATAGATAAGCTCACCAGCTTAAATATAAAACTGTATGTCACTAGATGGGTTGCAAACTGGCTCAAGGACAGAACCCACATGGTTAGAATTGCTGGAGCCATGTCAGACTCCAAACCAGTTACAAGTGGCGTCCCACAAGGCTCAGTCCTGGGACCTCTCTTGTTCGGTATATATTTCTCGGAGGTACAGGCCAACACGGAAGGACTGTGGCTGACCAAGTTCGCAGATGACTGCAAACTGGGCGCCATAATCGACTCTCCAGCCGACACAAGCATCCTCCAAAAGGGCCTCATAGAAACAGACAACTGGTGCCAGAGCCATGGCCTCAAGCTAAACACCAAAAAGTGTATAGTCATCCCCTTTGGCAAAAACAAAGTGCCCACAAATTACCACATAGGTGGTAATCCATTAAGTACAGAAGAAGTAATTAGGGACCTGGGGACCCAAGTTGATAGCAATCTCTCATTTGACAACCACGTGGCCAAAGTGGTTAGAAAAACATTTTATAGAGCCCACCTAATCATGAAGGGATTCACATCTAGATCAGGGGAGGTCATCGTGCCTCTTTACTCATCCCTCATCAGGCCCATAATTGAGTACAATTCCCGTTTTGGGATGTACCTTACCAGACACCTGCAGCAACTGGAAAGACCCCAAAAGTACCTCACCAAGAGGATCAAAGGGCTCAAACAGATGCCATATGCTGCCCGGTTAAAGAAACTCCAGCTCTACTCAGTGGCATACCGCCTGCTCAGAGGTGATCTGTGCCTGACGTATAAAGCCATGTCCAACCCAGAATTAATGGACATGCTGCACCTCAGAAAATCCAAATCCCATCGAGCTACGCGCTCGAGACTTGAACCTCAGCACTGAAATAAATAGGACATGTTGGAGGGACAGATTCATAACCCAGAGGCTCCCTTCACTCTGGAATAAAATCCCAGTCCAGGTTAGGCAGAGTCCCTCATTGACTCTCTTCAAGAGGAATCTTGATGAGTGGATGGGAGATCGTAGGTTTACCCCGGGTATCACTTCTGTGTCACTATTAGACAGAGGCACAGTATACTAACCTCGAAAAAGGGCATAGCAAAATTAATTTAAAATGGGTGGCGAAAGCCAAACACAGTCTGTCTAGGCTTATAAATGCCCTAGGGCAGATAGCCTAGTATGAACCTGTGAACCTATATATATATATATATATATATATATATATATATATATATATATATATATATATATATATATATATATACATATATATATATATATATATATATATATATATATATATATATATGTATACACACACACACATAAATATACTACACACACACCCCTGTACTATATGTGAATATATATCTATATATATATATATATATATATATACACATACATACATACACACGCACACACACAAAGTGGACACGCAGAAATACACACACTATATATATATATATATATATATATATAGACAGACAGAGAGAGGAAAAGATAAGAGTGAGGGATTTATATAAAGGCCTTTTTGCATAGGAACACCACACATAGTAGGATTATACACAAACATCAACGATGCTGCACCACAAAGAAGGCCCATGGCTTCATCCAAAGGAAAGGGTACAGAATGTAAAATTTTTACTTTAAACAACTCATCTGTAACTTCAAAGTACAGTCAAGACAGCAAATGCACAAATTGCCCTTGGCAACAGCAATGCACAAAGACACAACATCATAAGACATTCTCTTGTGTGAAGGACAGATCAGTTATGCAGATAAGACTGCTTTCATGTTTCTCAGCATCTACAGGTGGCTAACCTGTGAAGCCAGATGAATAACAAAGACTGATGCTCAGAACAGGAAAGGGTAAGCTGAGCAAACAGGTATCATGCTGAGAAGGTGAATTGACTATGCAGACATCGCGACTCCTCAGTATAACTTCAATTCATTATTTACCCACAAAAAATTAAGGAGGTGTTATGCATATTCATATGAACTGTAAGTGAGAACTGATTAGCACATTCACAGGAATCAAAACAATAGCATCAGATGAGACATGAGAAGTACCACAGCTGAAAGCATATTTTTAAACTAAAACACAGATTTATATTCAAGTCATACTTGGTTCACAATACATAATTTTCCACTAGCCTAGATAACAGCCATGTTGCCCACAAGGACATGTGACGTTGTTCTGAGATCCAGAAGTGGTCTATAGGCACATTACTTTTTTAGGATGTTTTTTTTTTAATGATGGTTAAAGAGAACTAGTCATATAAGCACTCCCAAAGAGAAACGTTGCAGGACAGTAGGGAACACTGTGGTTATATCCCTGGATGTCTAATACGGTACTTTACAAGACTAATCTCTTATCACTGAGTCACTCTCAAGCAAGTTATCTGAAACAATCGGTTGCCAAAAAGGCAGAAACAGAGAATCGGACTCTTACAGTAGTGTAACACAGTGCCAGGAAGAGAAGTTACACAATGACCCTTACATTCACATCCTGACATCATTCACTCTCCATTGATTGTCAGGGGTTCCCTGCCATCCGTTCTACAACCTCCCCACTACTCTGTCTTAATGTCTCCTTACCAACATCTTCCTGAGATGGTTTGTTGGGTTTGATGCAGTGGAAAAAGGAGCACAATAACAGTAGGAAAGTGTGGACAGACAGGGAACTTATCCGAGTTGCATCCTGTCTATCAACTGACCCCTCTCATCACATTTTCCATAAACTTTCCAGCACTGGCACTAAAATTCCATTTCCAAAAGTGATTTTTACATCCTCTGAGTCTCTGAAAATTAAGACTGGCAAACTAGCTCACAGCAGTAGATGATGCAAGTGGAATGCACTGACTCCACTGGTTACAATAACTGGTTTGCCCTCAGCCCTGCCAGGCTATATCACTCGATTTCACAACACCCTTGAAAAACTTATATGCTGTTGTACCATGCTGATTTGTCCATGTCTTCGTAAGACACTGATTACACATAAGAAGGCAAGGTCAGCTCTGGTCACCTGACAGTCACTTCTTTTAAGATGGTTGGGCTCATCTATGCCATGCTAAGTGAATCTCTTTGACCCAACCCATGCTAAAACATACACAATGACACAAAATGTACTAGTGAATCATGTGGGATTTGCCTCCTCTCCACAAGACAGTGCCACAGCAGCGGTGGGCCACCCAACCTGGAGTCAATGTAATTTTCGGGCAATTAGGTGTTACAGCAAGCCTACTGCACTGACATCATGTTATCCCTAAACAGGGTCGGTGCCGGAGAAGCTCAGCTACATTGTTTAACGTTACACCGTGCAATGCACACACACTCACAGACACACAAACACACTTCCAGTTGAGCTTGCTGCTTTGTCAACTTTTCAACAAGGTAGCAATTAAACAGCTGCACTGGACTGCCACTGACATCGCCGGACAATTACCCTTTGTCAGAGTGAGTACAATACATTACACTGACACCAGACTCATCTTCCACAAGCTAAGTGTAAAGTGTTGATACGATTCATTTCTCTCCATTAGACAATTCTCTCCATTAGACAATATATACTACTTACACACACACACACACACACACACACACACACACACACACACACACACACACACACACACACACACACACACACACACACACAGTAATATAAAGGCCATTTTGCACAGGAAGACCATAGTTGGGTTATACCCAAACATCAAATCATATGTACCACAGGTAAGGGCCATGGCTTCATCAAAAGAAAAGGCTGCAAAATGTAAAGTTTTGACTTTAAACAACTGATCTGTAACTTCAAATTACAGCCTAGCTAGCAAATGCCCAAACTGCCCTTGGCAACAACACTGCATAAAGATAGTAGATCATAAGACCTTCTCTAATGTTAAACATAGATCAGTTATGCAGATAAGACACCTTTCATGTGTCTCAGCATCTACAGGTGGCTCCTGTAATCCCTCTTATTAGAGTATGATTTCTAAACCCTGCAGTCCTTTCTGTTGTCATACAAACCAACATTTTTGACTAAGCCACAACTCTGCCATTCTGTCTAATATTATTGAACGTGGGTTGATAACTACACCCACATTCTTTATTCCCAAGTATGTGAATAACCCTCTCATTACCTTCTTAAAGCTACAAGGTTTGCACTTTTTGCATTAAGCACTAATATCACCTAGCAAACCATACTTTTAGACTTATTAGGACATGTTAGAGAGCAATCAATTACCATTATTTATACTTTGCTGTCATCAGTAAATCTGTCCAATTTTCCAACATCTCTGCAACACCAACATGTGATGAGTAGTGAAGAGAGAAGTACCAAGCATTGTAGCTCTATGCTTGTTGCTGAATTCATCAGTGAAACAAAGCCAAACTCTTATTTCTAATCTCTGCTTCCTATATGAAAGTCAGTTCCCCACCCATGTAACCATCTCAGGGCTTGTCCCTTATCTTTTTTAAATTTCTCCATAAGTTCCTATGCAGGACTGCATAAAAATCACTGCCAAATTCCAGATATCTCATATCCATTTGGTTCACCTTATCTACATCTGGTGTCACTTAATCATAATTGTATATTATAGTAGGCTAACAAAACCTTACTTCTAAATGAAATTATGTTGGCTGCTGCCTTTCAGCTTGCTAAAGTTCATAAAATTCAGAAGCCTGACACTTGAGTAGGAGGTCATTTAAGCCATGTACACTATCCCATATTAACTGTCTCCTTTCCATTACAACTTTCTCCTAGGCACTGCTTCATTTATGAACATGGTTCCATTCCTTCTTATAATCCTCCCCACTCCCATGTTGGTGCTGTTTCATCTCTACTCATCTATGATCACGGAGGTAAAAAATTCAATAAGTATATCCATGTGTTCTTCCACCTTTTCTTCAA